>NC_139255.1:17231196-17573699 GCF_977018435.1 Lepisma saccharinum
CACCAAAAAAGCAATTCCATTCTCTCTGGCCCTCAGGGGACAGCGCCTTAACACTTCACCCACCTCCCGCCAGAATTATAACCTCCGCCTACACCAGGCCCTGGTTAACCGTGGATATCCCTCCATCCTGGTCACCAAGCAAATATCACGAGCTGCCTCCCATACCACTACCACCAAGAAACCTGCTGCCACCAACCCACCTGCACTCATCACCCAATATCATCCCCACCTCAACAAAATCAGGCACACACTGCACTCTCTTCTCCCAATCCTCCACAGTGATCCCGAAACCAAAAACATATTTCCCGACAAACCCAGGGTGGTTTTCAAACGCCCCCCTAACCTCCAAAACATCCTGGTCCACAACACTCCTTCACCACACATCCAACACCCCCCTGCCCATAAATGCAACCGACCCAGGTGCAAGACCTGTCCCATCCTCATCACTTCTCACACCCTCCAGGTGCACACGGCCACTGGCAAATTTACCCTCCATCCCAAAGGGACCTGCCATGCCTCAAACCTTATCTACATCCTCACCTGCAACATCTGTGGTGATTTTTACCTGGGGGAAACATCAACGGCCCTCAACCTCCGCATCAATAACCACCGCTCCTCCACCCACAACCTGGACTTCACTGTCGCCGTCCACACCAACCACCACAACATCAGTTTCAACGACTGCTTCCGGGTAGCGATCATCCACCTCCTACCCCAACCAGCCAACACCTCTGTTCGCAAAAGATGGGAAAGGGCCTATATATCGGCCATGAGTGCAACCACTCCACCTGGCCTGAACAAGGCCACCCAGTAATGCCCAACCCTCACCCACCACCCTCCCGCCCTCCCTCCCAACTCATCCTCCCCACTCACAGTTTACGACGAGCCTGGTGACGAAACAGTGTTTTTTTCGTTCTACGCACCGCTTCTTCTTCAATGGGGACCTGGCAACTCTGCAGGACCCCAACTTCCGGTTTCGTCTTCTGTTTCTTCTCACACCGATGATGCTATAAATTAGCGAAAATTTTGAATTTTCCTACTGTCCGGTGAGTGTTTCCTTTTACCTTATTTGATTTTTATATATATATATATATATATATATATAAAAATAGCGAAAATTTTGAATTTTCCTACTGTCCGGTGAGTGTTTCCTTTTACCTTATTTGATTTTTATATATATATATATATATATATAAAAATCAAATAAGGTAAAAGGAAACACTCACCGGACAGTATATATAAAAATCAAATAAGGTAAAAGGAAACACTCACCGGACAGTAGGAAAATTCAAAATTTTCGCTAATTTATAGCATCATCGGTAAATTAGCGAAAATTTTGAATTTTCCTACTGTCCGGTGAGTGTTTCCTTTTACCTTATTTGATTTTTACTTAGCCCTTTTGGCCCTCCTTGCTTTTATCCATTATATATATATATAAAAAAATCAAAGAAGGCACACACTGCACTCTCTTCTCCCAATTCTCCACAGTGATCCTGAAACCAAAAGCATATTTCCCGATAAACCCAGGGTGGTTTTCAAACGCCCCCCCAACCTCCAAAACATCCTGGTCCACAACACTCCTTCACCACACATCCAACAACCCCCTGCCCATAAATGCAACCGCCCCAGGTGCAAGACCTGCCCCATCCTTATCACTTCTCACACCCTCCAGGTGCACACGGCCACTGGCAAATTTACCCTTCATCCCAAAGGTACCTGCCATGCCTCAAACCTTATCTACATCCTCACCTGCAACATCTGTGGTGATTTTTACCTGGGGGAAACATCAACGGCCCTCAACCTCCGCATCAATAACCACCGCTCCTCCACCCACAACCTGGACTTCACTGTCGCCGTCCACACCAACCACCACAACATCAGTTTCAACGACTGCTTCCGGGTAGCGATCATCCATCTCCTACCCAAACCAGCCAACACCTCTGTTCGCAAAAGATGGGAAAGGGCCTATATATCAGCCATGAGTGCAACCACTCCACCTGGCCTGAACAAGGCAACCCAGTAATACCCATCCCTCACCCACCTTCCCCCCCAAACCATCCCGTCCCTCCCGCCCTCCCAACTCTTCCTACACACTCACAGTTTACGACGAGCCTGGTGACGAAACAGTGTTTTTTTCGTTCTACGCACCGCTTCTTCTTCGATGGGGACCTGGCAACTCTGCAGTGCCCCAACTTCCGGTTCCGTCTATTTCTTCTCACACCGATGATGCTATAAATTAGCGAAAATTTTGAATCTTTCTACTGTCCGGTGAGTGTTTCCTTTTACCTTCTTTGATTTTTACTTAGCCCTTTTGGCCCTCCTTGCTTTTATCCATTATATATATATATATATATATATATATATATATCTCAATAGTTCTTCTGCACTCATGCAATTTCTTTATAAGTTCTTAACAAATAGTTGAACTAATTGACATAAAATTGGCAAATAATAATAAAAGGAAAAACATGATTTTGGGTACCAGGGGCAGAACCATCAAATTATTTAAGAAAATATTGTGTATCGAAATATACTAACTGTGCATTTCATATTACAGGTAGTAGAGGCATGCATATTTTGTATTTGATGGAAACACAAAATGTAAAATAACACACTGTAATGTTCTTTTTTCATTTTGTAAAGGTGTGAATTGCATTTTGCTGCCATGTTTTATCATGAAATTATGCGAAATGAACTGCAAGATGCGAAATTAACTCTTAAAACACAAATTTTGGAGTTTATTTACCAATGCAGTACTTTCTGAAGTCTGAATGATCCTGTCAGTTGTGTAAATCACAGAATATTTATTAATTCTGTAAAAAATTGAGAAGCAAAAATGGACTCCTTTACACAGGAATAAAATTATATTTTGATAGTTACATAAATGTACTATTAGACGAGAAATATTTCTTTTGTGTAATAATTATAATTTTTAAAATCAAATTTAGGGTTATATTCACCATTTTAACACCGAAATTTCATTTTGTGTACCTGTTTTGATTCTTAAATGTGTCCAGTTTTTATTCCAAAAATATTGATCTTTTCTTCTTCTGTATACAGGGTTACAACTTTTTGTGAGTTGTGACCAATTCAACCAATTTCTAACTTTTATTCTCCATAAATCTTTTTCTTCATCAGCTTTCCCATTTCTTTTTGGCCTTAATCTAGATAAAAATTGTTTCCATTTTGTTACTCTTTTAGCACACTGATAAGTTCACTTTTAATTTTTCATTTCATTTTCATTACATGTACAGTACATACCTGAAAAAGCCACCAAACGAGTGGCAAAATCGATTGCAAAGAAAATCTGTGCGGAAATATGAAAAGTGAACTTATCAGAGTGAATTACCTATCTCAGCATAACTGCAAACAGATATCTTTAGATGTACTCTTCTAACAGTGTTTACAGATGTCCAATTCAGGCTATCCTTCGAGATTTTACTTCCTTTACTATGTCGTCTTGATCTTTTATTCTCCATAAATATGTGGCTTTAATCATATGAAACGAACTTGTAAATTGGCGGATGCTCTAGCATGAATCAGGCTACCCAACAGCCTCTCAAGTTTAGTTTTTAGCTTTCCCGGTCTTTGAACCACTTGACTCCCTATCCTTCAATAGAAAATTTTTATGTGATTTAGGCAATTTACCTTTTCCACAAGATTCCATTGGTTCTGCACGACCTGCAGCTCAGACATTGCTGGTTTCGAAGCTTGTTGCATTTATGACCAGTCACCAATGTTCATTCAGAAAGATTATATCTGCCACTAAGATGGCAATAAGAGGGACTGTTTCATCTAAAGACACAAGGCTCCTGTTACTTTTGGGAATGTGTTGATGTAAGTGTGTGTCGAGCACGTGAGTACTTTTTTTGTTTGTGCTGCATGGCTGGATTTGTCAATAACGTTGATTATGATCTCAGTTTGTTTCAGGCTCGGAGTACTTTTCCAAAAAACGAGTAATGTTTGTATGAAATTTTAGATTTACTTTTCACTTTATTAAATTTAGTGTCGCATTGGGAGACCATTTAGATCTCACTGTCTTTACAGCCAAAATACTTACTTTTTAGAGTACTTTTAAAAATGAAAGATGAAGGGGACAATTTCAGCAACTTTTTTTTGAAACATCGGAATCAAATTTATGGTAAATATAAATTGACAAAAGTGGCTTGGAAATGCTAGATCAGTGGTATAGAACAGCAGTGGACAAAATATGCTTCCATGATAAAAAGTCAATTACAGAACTTTTTTCCGCACTATTTAATTCATTTATCAAATACAGAGTGATCCATTGAAGTGGAGACTGCCACGTCAATATTTGTGCTATCGGCAAGCAAGGCACTTGCGGCCGTATGTCGGCACTGTGTAGATTGTCTGTGAATCATCAAGTGCGCAGGTTTATGTAACTACGAGAGGGAATCAATAAGTTTTGCCTGTTGATGTATAATTTGTCTAATAATGGAAATATTAAAACAATCAACATACATATAGTTTGTCCTCTACTCAGAGTTACCCTTCCACATAGTTCCCATCATGTTCGATGCATTTGCGCCAGCATTTTAACCGGGCTTCAAAACCAGTTTAGAAAAATTCCACAGGACACTCCCTCCCCCACCGTTCAGAGCTGTTTTAATCTCCTGTAGGTTCTCGAATCTTGTGCCAAGAAGCACAGACTTTATGGTATCCCAAACTCTCAATCATTGCTTGTGCTCACCCATAGGATACGTGCACTACATCAGCAATTAACTGGATGGTGATGTGTATCCCCTCGAATGAGCTCGTCAACCCTGTCACAGTTGTCGGTGACTGTTAATGGCGTGCCACTCGTTGGCTTGTCCACAATTTTTGTTTCTTTCTCCTTGAACTTCTTTACCCAACATCTAACATTGTTCACGTCGATCACTGCATCACCATACACCTTCCTCAGGCCTGTATGGATGTCAACAGCTGAACAACTCTCTTCTGTGAGGAACTCAATTACTTCTCTTTGCTTCAGCTTCTTCTCCATGCTTCAATTTGTACAATTTGAAAAACACAAAGCACTTAGTGATTGAGTAAAGACATGTTCATGACATGTATTGAGCATGTTGCTATAAGTTCACCTGATCAGTAGTTATGAATAAACAGGTGAAACTTATTGGCGCCCCCTCGTAGTGTAAAGTGACATATTTACTTACCAATTTATGAAACAAAGTGCTGAAACTGGGCACCTTCGCTGTCCATACATTTTTGACACTTCTTGATGAAGTTATCCATAACTCGCTTGCTACACAGTTCCTGTTGATTAATGTTGGTAATTTCTTGGCGGATGTTATGTTTAGTTCATCCAGGGTGTGTGGATTTGACTTGTATATAGAGAGTGGATTGTTTGGCAACATGAAACCTTTGCACTAGGGAATCTTGTTTCAAATCACCTTTCAACTTCATGTGCTGATTGAGTTAACACATATGAATCATAAATAAAGACACGCTGTGCAGTATTTGCTTAGCCATAACACACTTTGTAGTTTAATACACTAGAAAAAATGCAATACGTAACAAGTACCCTGTCACTTGACAGTCGCCAGACTAATAAAGAGGACACACAATACAAATCAAGGACCCTCATACTTCACAGTCCGATGTCTACTTTCAGTCTCATATCTACTTTCAGGACCTCCTTAAAAACTGGTTTCCCCCCCTTGCGAGCTTACCTTAGTATGTGTCTTAATAAAGATGTATCAAAAATGTGTGGGCATGGAAGGCAACTACAGTCAACTCTCGATTCTACGACCCCGGGTATAACGATCCCCTCGAAGTAACGACCCTTTTTCCCGGGAACCGTGGAAAATTTAGAAAAAAGTTGAAAAATTTGAAAAAAAAAGTTGAAAAATTGAATGAAATTGGCCGAAAAATGCATTGTTTTTTTCCCACTCATTCCCTTCCCTCTTCTGCTCACAATTGGGTCTGAACTAATAATAGACACCACCACACCTTGCTTGAGTGATATCCAATAGCACTTGACCTCTGCCATCCCGACTCCCTCAAGCGCACCAATGTTACCCTGCACCTGCCGGCCGTTACCCAACGTGCCAGGCTTGTTTTGCCACGCTTGCTTTCGATACGCGAGAAGAGAAGATCGAATGTGCTTTGATGTTATTTTAAATCGACCTTGACTTGTTTCCTTGTCCTAACAGCGGCTGAAAACTTGCGGGTGAGAAAGGGGAGGAGCAGCCCGAAGTGACTGCTGTACTTGCAGTCTTTGCCAATGTGTATGGCAGGTCAAGCTCTTTCATCGATAAATACACCACCTTGAGAGATAAGATCGCAGAAATGTTCCAAAATACAGATGCGTGGCACCTGGAAGTCTGGCCCATCTGTCCAGCTCTGACCTAGAGTTCAGCAGATTCCCGTGAGTGAGCAACTCTCGGCCTTGTAGCCGACAACTTCCAGTAACCGCTTTCATTCAAAACGTGTTCTTTGTTCCCAGCAACACTTCATAAAAAAGTGAAACTGTTAGAGATAATCAAAACGACATAGGCCAACTAAAGATCGTCAACCTGCTTTATGCATTGTCATCCAGGTTTCTCCCGTTGCCCACTTCATACGTTTTCCTAATTGTGTCGATGTCATAATATCTGCCAAAAAAGTGTTCAGTTGGCTGACTGACTTCTCCCTTTTTTCCTGTCAGCAAACCTTGGGGAAGGGGGGGGGGGGGCGATGCATCAGCCACGATTTTCTTGCTCGTGTGTGCACATGGGCTGATTACAGGCGAGAGTGGAAGTGGACCCAGTCCTCTTCCTTTCCTTTGACATCTAAAATGGGGCAACCAGATCTGGATATATTCTTGAAAACTAACAAAAACCATAGAACAAGTAAAAAAAAAAAAAGTGACCCCCCCTTTTCCCAGCTCATTCTCCGCCACTGGAGTGCATGGCAATGTTGATAATTGCAGAATTCAGGTCTTTTTTTTTTATGCTGTTGTCTGCATACGAAATATTACCCGTATTATTGTCTGTTGCATGGTAAAACCTAAAGCAAGGGTCATTTCTTTCTTCTTTACACTGCTGTTAAAAGTTCCGTCTTCGACAGTTGCGTTATCTTTAAAATGCTGGGATTATTCTTTTCCGCCACCTGTTGCTTGAACTTCCAGCCAGTCTCCTTGTTTTTACGATGCAGCTGGTGCCAGTGTTTTGTCTAGCATCTGCAAAGCTCTTGCCTGACGATAACTGTAGGAATGGTCGCTGAGACCAATTAAAAAGACATTATTCAAGGGGAAAACTTTTGGAGGAGTGGGTGTTTGCCATCGAGAATACTCCTAAATCCAACATTAAATCATCGATTAACGTGAGAGTAAATAACGATCTACCATTTTGATATGTGAAAATGCGCAGTTTCATAAAGCTTGTTTTCAGTTCATTTTATGCTGATGGGCTAATCGGGACTAAATATACAGTTGAAAGTGAAATTCAATTCCAAACCTGAATGATTTTCGACTGGGATGCTCTTTAATGATGTGTCCTAGAATATGCATTGGGTGAAGACAGATCGCAAGTTGCGCATTTCCTTTTTCACACTGGATTACAATGCAAGTCAAGGAAGGAGTTTGGACTGCTCCCTTGAATGGGGTAGGGGGAGGGTGAATGAAGTTGTTTGAAGCAAAGAAAATTTGACTTTTTTTTGCGATGTATTTTACACAGCCGAACCAGAACGAAAATTACAACCCTCTCCAACATTCATTGTGCCCGATTATCTCCCGACTTTTGCTGGCGCCAATGTGACTGGTGTCAAGATTCTTCGAGTTTCACTTGCAATAAGCGAGAGATTGTTTTCCTTTCCATAGGTCTCGGTGCAAACGGGTTTCTCATGAACTAGAATTGTTAGAATTTCCTGGAAGAGCAACGACTGTGCACAATTGAAAGAAAGTAACATTATTTTAAATCCTTTTTTTGTGAAAACGTTTTCATGTTCTATTTTCCTTCTCACAACATGCGTATTGTGCATAACAGGTTGTATAACTACCAGGATAAATGGTGTTACCATCTCCTAGGCATGTTTGTGTCCGTTTGAGCTCCGTTTAAGCTGAAAATTGGTGCAAATTCCAATAACGACCCCTTCGAAATAACGACCCTTTCCCGGGAACTGTGAAAGGTCGTTGAATCGAGAGTTGACTGTAGTTTGAACACCTCCTTTTATAAATCTGGTATGTGAATCGCTTTTTAAAATAATTATGGAAAGTGTGGTGCACTTGCTTCATTGACATTCTACGATGTTGACAAACGGCTGCAAGTGCCTTGCTTGCCTATTGTGCAAACACAGACGTGCGGTCTATTTCAATGGATTAGATTGTAGATGTTACAGCCTCTATTGTATATTTTCTTAACTGTTAACACCAGGACTGAGCCGGTACCAGTGCTTATATAGCTGATGTATTGATATCAGAAAATATCTGTAAATTTAATGACCGATACAGCCAATACTTTTCTGCAGTCCAAATATCCTGAAAATTAAGCAAAATATATATTTTTCATTATTTTGCCAACATATGGAAAGATAACAAAATAAACTGATTATGAATACCCCACAACTACTATCGGATTAAATATTATAGATACTAGAATTTGCACGCCAATTAAAAATTAACAAGTAGTTCTACATAAAAACGAGTTGCATCAAAATTTAATTTATTCAATTCTACATTAATCTATGCTAACCAATTAATTTTGTTTTCAAGTATGCCTTCTATTTTTTATTGTTGTCAGAACATAGAAAGTACCAATTTTTTTTTTTAGTTTTGCAATCACTCTCTCTGAAATTCTATAAATAAGAAATGGGTTATCCGATCGTGATGAAATTTTAGTACGGTGTAGGCAGAAAGGTTTTAAATACAATTCTTAATTTTCAGAATTTCAGAATTTTGTCAAAAAAAACGTTCTTATAAATTTGGTTAGGATTGATTAATGAGCTAAATTTTGATGAAACTGTTTTTTATGAAGGTCTACTGAATTTTTAGTTGCAGTCCAAACTACTCTAGTATCTCTAATTTTTAATCCGACAGTAGGGTTCATGTACCTAAAGCAAGAGCAAGATAAATTGCATCTGGAAAACATTGGTATAAAATATTTATTTCCTTTTATGCCTGTCAATTTGCAATGAATGAAGTTGGAAAATTGTTATAAAAGAAGAACGTACCAGCAATATACAGGAAAGAAATGCTGATAGGATTAGAATCCTGTGTGGGTAGTGAATTTTTCAATTGTACCAACATGCAGTCGTTTAGCCATGAGGGTAATGCTTGAAATCCAGGGTTGACTTGATTAACCCCTTAAGTATGGATGGCGTATATATCTGCCCTTCGCATTGTGCTGCTGTAGTGCGGATGGCGTATATATATGCTTTGTTTGTTTCAACTATGTTCGATTTACTGTGGCGTATATAGTCACACAGACATTTGGTGAGATAGTTGTAGCTGTAGTAGAAACAAAAAATAGTAGCAAGAGAGGAAAAAGATGAAAAGAAAGGAAACTAATTTTTCCCTTCTTCTTTCTTTTCATCTTTTTCCTCTCTTGTTACTATTTTTTGTTTCTACTACAGCTACAACTATCTCACCAAATGTCTGTGTGACTATATACGCCACAGTAAATCGAATATAGTTGAAACAATCGCAAAGTGTATATATACAACTTCCACAGTAAAGCAGCACAATGCAGAGGGTGTATATTGAATTTGACGAAAAAACTACATTTTCCAGCTAAAAACCTACATGTTCCAGTAGCGATTTGTTCAACAAATTCCAAATTCCACACTTAAGGGGTTAAGGAATATTTTCAAAGTGAAAGTAGAAGACAAAGATAATAGAATGAGGAACTTCATTTTGCACAGGTATATGCTGTACATAAATCTTAGACCTACATGAAAATGTAGAAGACTTCATTTGTATGTAGGAAAATGGGATAATGTTTCAACCTCAATATGTTTTAGAAAAGTTTGTTAAAAGTTATATGTTTTCAGAATGTGCTGTTCATAACATTAAATAATGAATATAAACTTACTTTTCAGCACATGGCATGAGGTAATATCTTGTGTCAAATTTACAGCAGAGTTTTGTATGAAGATGGCACCTACCTGTATGCTCTTACTACAGAGCATTCCCTGACATTCGCTACGAGACTCGGTGACAAGCAGCCCGGCATCAGCGCTTGTCTTTCCCGGTGAACGGGTCCACAACAGTCGGTAGAGTCGGGTATTAAAATTACAGTTTTCATATTGTGTTCTAACCTTGACTACAGAAGGTGTTGAAAATGATGACCCTCTGCTGCAACACATTACTGGCATCTCTGAAGGAAATTGGCATTTACACGTGCAAGTTCGTCTACTGTAATTCTTCAGATTTCTCGTACACAATACTCTCTCTTAACTCACAGATGGTGTGTGGATTGTCTTCGTATACTTTATTTTTTAGATATCCCCATTTTTCTTTCCACTTTTATTCAGAACTGACCCTGTTTCTCTAAACTTTTTTACGAGGTTTAATATAGTGGTCCTATGTGGATTGGGAACACCAGGAAATTTCGTTGCAAAACGTCATCGCACTTCTCCACAATTCCTCTTTCCGAAGTAACACTCGCAAAAGATAAATCCTTTGTTGTAATGTAAACTTTTGTGGTGCCATATTAAGCCACAATCTTCAACACACTGACACGACACAACACAACTTCTGAGGGAGGATTATACTGGCGTCAGTCTGCAACGTCAACAGAAAGGGAAAGAGAGCAAAGGCAGGGAGAGCAAAAAAAAACAGACTGTAGCATGCGACTGTCGCGGACCCGTTCACCGGGAAAGACAAGCGCTGACGCTGCGCAAAGATAACACAAAAAATTGATTTCAGCTTCATACGTAAATATGTATGTACATATTGTAAATCCGTTCCCTACTTATGAGCAAGGGGCTGATGAATAGGCTTTTTTGGTTTCACAAGGAAATTTTCTCCTTGGATTGATATTTCCTCAAATAATTCCAAGAGACAAAATTGCAGCAGTTTTCTTCTTTTCCAGGCATATCAAATGAGACCATCTATTATATTCTTCGATGAGATTGATGGTTTAGCTCCAGTACGATCTTCCAGACAAGACCAGATACACTCAAGCATCGTATCTACGCTCTTGGCGTTAATGGATGGCTTAGATAACAGAGGAGATATAATAGTTATAGGAGCTACAAATAGGATTGATTCTATCGATCCAGCTCTCCGGCGACCTGGACGTTTTGATAGGGAATTGTATTTCCCATTACCTGCAAAAAAGGTTATAGCTTATTTTAAAATTTGTCGTGGTTTCTCAAAATACTACTTGTAATCTTTACTATGAGCTCTTTAATTGAATTTCAGAATTTTACTCATTTTTGTTATAATTTTTGAAATTCTAAAGTTGAATCACCCAATTTAGAAAAGACGAACAGAAATTATGTAACATTTTCAAATATCATATTTTTCATATTGACTCAACTCTAGGAAAACGATAAATAAAAATACAGAGGTGTGATTCAATTGCAATTTCAAATTTTATTGTAATTTTGGTTGATGAAATTATGAATAATTTTTTTGCCAACAATCCAGTGAAATGATATTCATGTATCTTTGTGTGCCAGTAGTGTACAGATTAATTTGTTTGATCCATATTTCATGTCGTCATTCTCATTTTTTTCAAGAGTTTATGCTCTACATCAAAGACTTGTGATATTCATTATGGTTTGTTGAAGTGACTTTTCCAAATTTTTGAGCATTATCATTTTTTTTATTTGATTTGCTTTATTATACTTTGCTTTTGTGCCACTTTTGGCTAATGGTGAAGATGGGAATGAGTGATAAAATGATGACATTGATGAATGAACGGACAGTCACAAACATCCATGTCCAGGCTGGGATTGGAACCCGGGACCCCTGGCATATTATCCATTTTTTAGTGCTTTTTACTTATTCTATATCCACGTTAAGAGTGAGTGCCTCTTTCACCGGAAGGTGAGAGAAGATTTTCTTTTTAGAAACTAGCGGTAATGTCATTGCTTGTAATCAAGGGGTCCTGGGTTCAATTCTCAGTGGAGGCACATGGCACATTGGTTCTAATCCCACTTTAAACTGTGGGTCCAGTCTCAATTAGCCTTTCTGTGTATAAAGTGGACTAAAGCAACAATCTTTTTCGAAATGCAGTGTTAGAATGAGTAAAAGCAAAAATCTCTAAACAGTAGATAATATCCATTTAACTTTGTATGCATGCATGAAGTGACTTTGTTTTCATTTTTACACATGCTTTCCTTTGTTTTATGTAGGAGAGACAAGAAATTCTTGAAATCCACGTAAAGAACTGGGAGGAAAAACCAAGCCGTTCATTAATTGGTCATTTGGCTGACAATGCAGTTGGCTACTGTGGTTCTGATCTACGAGCGCTGTGTTCAGAAGCTGTCATCCAAGGGCTTCGAAGAAGGTATCCTCAAATATACAAGTCAAGCAAGAAGTTGCAGTTAGACCCTGATTCAGTGAAGGTCAGTTTTAGTAGAAGTAGTAATTGAAGGAGAGGGCATGGGTTTCACAATCACAATGTCGATCCAATTTATGATTGGAACAGTTCATTTTTTTTCTTCTCAAATCTGTCTGCTGTTATTTCATTTTAAGAACAATTGTAATTTATTCAATTTAATTAGTGAAAGGACATTCTCAAAGGAAAACGATGTCCAATCCAGGACTGAAACCTGGAACACTTACCTATAAGGAAGCAACAAGAATGTCAAGAAATACTGAAAAATCACTAAAATTTAAAAAACGAAGACTGGAAAATGCTAAATAAAAAATATGTTTTCTGGTTCTAATTGTTTTCAAGGCTCAGAAAGAAAGATGTTTTTTCCAACTTCCAAGTCCTACTTATGAGATTGTAAGTTAACTACTTAACATGCGGTCACCAAGGCATCTAGTGACATTTATTGTAAATTAGTGTAATTTTAGGAATATTTGTGTACTTTCTTTAGCTAATGCAGTGACAGAATGTGGAATGGCTTGTTTTTGTGTGTAAAGGTATATGTGTTAAACAGAATAGGCACGAAGAAACAGTGAAATACAAAAGAAGTTGGGTATTCTACTACCTAACTCATGCCAAATAAAATAGACAATACATGTAAGAGGGCAATTTGGAAAAAAAAAACCTCCGTTTGGTTATCAATGACAGACACTCCTAGATACAGAACTTTTATTATAGACATTAGAAAAGTACAACATTACATTACTTTTCGACTTAATCACCCTTCAAATTGAGGCACTTGTCATAACGTTTTACAAGGTTTGAAATTCCTTCTGCAAAAAAAATCTCCTGCCTGGGAATGAAGCCACCCTCTAACATCACAGAGAAATCAAATTACTGCACGCAGTTCACATTTGGCAGGATTTTCTATTGGAGCGTTCATTTTCAATTGTTATAGCGGGCGAGTCAACTGCAACACAACCTTCTCCTCTCACTGTCTACTGAACTACTGCGCACAGCGCCATAGGACTGGCGTCACTATCCCAGGCTATTTCTCGCACATATGCAAACAGAGGTTTTTTTCCGAATTGCTCTCTTATTAATGACACCATAGTAAAAGATACAGGATTAATTTGAAACATTTGTAGTTTCAAGGAGATGCTGTTTTTTTTAACTCGTGCAGTAGTACTTTTGCAATGATAGAACCTATTTCTATGACTCCTGTTTGTTTGGCAAAGCATTGTCTTGTAGAGCATTCCACATAGTCAAGTTACCACACTTTATGAAAAAAATGGTTTCATAACCACGTTTGACAAAGAAAAGATACCACTTTACACATGTACCACCAGTACAGTCAAAAATAAACCTAACTTTCAGCTGGAGCCAGATCCAGGAAATATGGAGGCTGCAGAAGGATAGGAATGTTTTTTTTATACTCGGTGGAGGCACATAGTGGCTCGGATCCCACTGTAAACTTTAGGTCCAGTCCCGGTTAGCCTTACTGTGCATAAAGTGGACTTAAAACTCCAACTCAATGAATCCATCAATCTTTTTTTCTTCAAATATGTAATATATAATGATTAAATTACAAATATGTGCTCAGGCTCTCTCTCACTCTCGTTTTAGTAGTGTTTTATTTAAATATACTAATCTCTTGGCCTCTAACAGTCATAAATAAGGATGTATTTATTTGGGCAAGAGAACGCGCATTCATATTGTTGTTGGTTTGGTTTATTTTACTTCGCTTTTGTGCCACATTTGGTTAAAATGAGGATGAGTGATGATGTGATGAAATTGATGAAGGGATCTCATATGAACAATCCAGGCCAGGATTCGAACCCTATATGTTGTACTCTGCATTGGTAACACTATTAAGCGTTGCTTCCATGTTAATAAAACCTTTTAATACTGACCAAGGCAGAATTTATAGTATAAAAAATATATACACTAAAAAGATAACGTTTCCACTCTCTAACAGGGTCTTGTTCAGACGAATATTCACAATCTATTGCTAGAGGGTGGAAACGTTACCTTTTTAGTGTATATATTTTTTATACTATAAAATCTGCCTTGGTCAGTATTTAAATGTTTTATTGTACTCTGCAGTGAATAATGAAATAATTTGGAATGAAAAATGTATCTCAGAACTCAAAAAGCCAAATGAATATTATTGAAGAAACTACAAAAATGTGTGTTTTGTTACCTGTTTTATTTCTGTGCATGAAGTGGACTTAAAACATCAAAAAAACCAACTGCGGTGAGTGGTTATCACAGCATGCTATGACACCAGGAGTTTCGGGTTCGACCCCGACCTGGCCATGGGTGTTCTTTGTGTTTGTCCCTTCATTAATTTTATCATATCTTCGCAATTAAGCAAATGTGACAAAAAAGCGATGCAAAGTAACAAAAATGAAATCAAATCATTGATTGATTGCTTGATTTGGTTAATTTTACTTCGCTTTTCCACCACTTTTGGCTAATCGCGAAGATGTTACAGTAAAATTTATGAAGGGACACACAAAGAATACCCATGGCCAAGCCGAGATTCGAACCCAGGATCTCTGGCTTAGTAGTCAAATCAAATTGTTTTTTACTTTTGAGTGGGGGTGGGGGTTAGGTGTGCTTTTTTTTAGTACTCATTCATCACTTTGCAATCTTTTCCTGTCATTGACATTCTTTTTTTTAGGAACACTAAGCCCTAAAGGGGGGAGGAGTATGACCTACACCAACCCTACCTTGAGCACGCCACTGATTGCTACCCCAAGTGTCGACGTCACCGCACGTCACTGATACGTACATTCAACGAACATAGCGTACAGCCAGTAAAAAGAAAGAAAAAAGCCCATCCCCCCCGCCCCACAGGAGCTCATTAATCTGCCACTATGCACAGCTATGCAGTAATTGAAAGATTCAACCCTTTTCTCTTTCTTTAATGCCCGCTGTCTGATATCTTGATCATATGTCGGAAGCATTGGCATGACAGCATGGGAGTGTGTCTAATCAGTGATCTTCCTCCCACCCTCCCTCCTCCTTTCTCTCTGCAACTTGGCTCAGAATGAGTACACTTCAGATAAGACTTGTTCAACTGCATTGGGGTCGCTACACCACTTGTTTGTGTCCCCCTTCCCCTTCCTCCCCTTATAAACCGGTCGGAGGGGTGTCTGCAATTAACTGGCAACAGGCGCCAATGTTTTGTCTCAAGGCTCCAGAGCTATGACTCATCCACTCTGAAGGAAGGAAAAATGGCATTGTTTTGAATCTTGCCTGGAGCACCAGATACAAAGCAAGGAGTTAAAAAGAAAAAGACAACCTATTTTTTTCTTCTTGTTCTTCCATCTGATAAACACCTTGAACAAAGAGAGCAGTACAGGAAGGAAATGCACATGATGATAAGAATAATATAATTGCCCCTTATTATCGGAAGGATTCAGGTGCTGAAAATAAATCATGCAATATTAAACATTGACGGGAAGACAAAAGAAGAAAGAGAAAAAGGAAACACGTTATTTACAGTTATTTATGGGGAAACTATTGGTGGAAAGAGAGTTTGCCCTTCGCAAGACTTCTAAATCCAATAATTAATCGTCGATTAACGTAGATTGAAATAACAGTTACTGGCATGGCCAAAGGGGGTTGATGGGAGTCATAAGCCCGCCTCCCTCTGGCCAGTATTTCTAAAAAAAAAGACTTTCAAAGGCAGGAAGGACTGACTACTATAAAAACGTAACCCCATCCCCCTTTCGAAAATTCTGCGTGCGTCTCTGATAATTTATTGTAACATCTAAACATGCGTAAGTTTGACAAAGCTTGTTTTGTGCACTTCATGCTGTTGGGCTGATCAGGACTGGATACATATGCAGCTCAAAGTGGAATCTGAATCATTCAGCATATCTTCAGAACATTTAATTACAGTATATAAAGATGCTTGGTGCCCAGCTATAAATGATCACCCCCCCCCCTCCAATTACCTGGAAATGCTATAAATAGCAACTAATTACAGTTTACAGAGTAAACGGAGATATCACACAATCAGATGCATAAACTGAACCTAATAGATGGCAGTTAGAAGCAGTCATCCACAGTCCCTACCCTCGAATCCATCATTGACTTTCACAGCAGGTCTTGCTTTTTTTCGTTAGAAATTCATTATCATACCTCTTTCCCGTTGTTAAATAATTTTTGATACAATATACCCCATAAAAAGTTGATTGTGTAGTCCTTTCTTACTGACACTTGAGTTTCACCCCTTCCTCATACTTTCCCGCTTTTTACGTTTCTTGCATTTTACTTTTTTTGTTTACAGGCCCCTGAAAAACGTAAAATTGGGTGTTTGACTGTATTTGTTTACCTTGAGCGATCGGTGTGCATTGTCGTGATGGAGGAGCCAGTTGTTGCTTTGCCACAATGAGGTATTTTCCGACGTACTGCATCTCGAAGACAACAAAGAATGGCAACAGACATATCCCGATTGCTCCAATCCCTGGATATCGAAGAAAACTTCCAGCATAACCTTTACCTTGGCTCTGTAGGCACGAAATCTTGTTTGTCAGGGTGAGGAGGATGATTTCCATGTCGACGTCTGCCATTTGGATTGTGGATCGTACAGGAAACACCATGTCTCATCACGTGTAATCACTCTGTTCAAAATATGTGGATCCTGGTTCACCCAGTCAATCACTTCTCCACTGACTAGGGCGTGCTCTTCCTGTTACTCATTTTTAACTTCTTGGGAACAGCATGCATCTGCATCTGCAAATCATTTGTGAGGAAAGTATGAACCAATCCATGAGAGAGTCCTGTCATGTTTGCCAAGTCATCTATCGACTGGCTTCAGTTTCGACAGACATTTTCCTGAATTCTGGCAATCATTACTTCCATTCCTGCTGATCTGGGTCTTCCTGGATGTGGATTATCTTCGGTGGACACGCAACCACTTGTGAATCGCTTATGCCACATTGCTTCCTCCCCGTACGCTTGACGTAAAAGTCTTATCCAGTTTAACACAAAATTTGATGTTCACTCACTGCTCTTGAAGCATCAACCACCCCTACGAACTGTGGTATTAGCACCAGATAGCCTTTGCTCTAACATGTTTACCTTGAGAGCTGCACGAACGAACTATCTGCTACACACGTCATACCACACCAGCTAACCCTCTGCGCAGTCGCAGGCCAGTCATTGCAGGTACAACACTGTGGTGGCCAAAGTTCGGTTTATTTTTGACTGTACTGGTATATCCCAACAATATCAGTCTTTTCAGGGAGACACCATGAAAAATAATCCTTAGGTTTGAAGATGGTTATCATTTTACAAAATGAGGACTGGTTCTATGTTGCATTTGAACGAAATCAGTAATGACATTCATTCCATGGCATTTCCTATAATGCAGTTTCCGAAGAGCATGGAGGTAACATATGTTTGGGGGGGGGGCTTGATAGACTCAAGCATTTTTATTTGTTTAATTCTTCTCTGATTACACTGATGAACAAATTCAAACTTTTTTTTGCTCCTTTGAACGAGAATAGGTGATTATTTATAATTCGACCCCGCTGATAGACTCATACATTTTTATTTGTTTATTGTTCTTAAATATTCTGCAACAGATCCTTTTTTTAATGTAGTGCACTAAATGCCCCCTCGAGGGTTGAGAAACAATGCTCTATAACATTGTACACATTTTTGATAGGCTCAAGTTTTCTACAAATACTGTGCTGATGCTCTGACAGATTCCTGCTGATACTGCTACTCTTGTCATGCAGACAACAAAACACTGTTTTGGCAAATTTTATGACTGGCACAGTTGGGAAACGTATGAAACGGGAAACTGGAGTTGCAACATACGTAAGATCGACATCAACTTTTGCGGGAAACCTAGATGACAACGCATTAAGCGGGTTGACGATCTTTAGTTAGCCTATGCGGCTTTGATTATCTGTAACAGTTTCCCTTTTTTTAATGAAGTTCTACAGGGCACAAAGAACATGCTTTTAATGAAAGTGGTTACCGGAAGTTGTCGGCTACCAGGTCAAAAGTTGCTCGCTCACGGGAAAGTGCTGTATCTCGAGCTCAGAGCTAGACAGATGGGTGAGACTTCCAGGTGCCACGCATCTTGTATTTTGGAACATTCGTGCGATCTTATCTCGTATTTCTCATCTAGCACTGGTGAATATTTCCAAGATGGCGCATTCAGCGGGGAAAGATCTTGACCTCCCATGCACATTGACAAATAATGTCAATGTCCAGCTTGCATTTCGGGCTACATCCCTGGAGTTGTCAGCATCTCTTAGGACAAGGAAACATGTCAAGGTCAAGTTAAAATAACGTTCAAGCTCTCTCCACATTCGATCTTCTTTTGACTTAAGCATATGTCTACTTCGAATTAAGCGAAACCAGTTTTACGGAAGGGTCTTGTAAATAACTACGTATTAAAAATTATCCGTATTTCGATTTATCCGTACTGAAATACATTATAAATCCTATCTTATCGGCTGGGGAATGGGAAGAACTACGGATTAAAGGGTACTTCGTATTAACCAATATCGTATTAACGAGGTTTTCCTGTAACTATGAAATATAAAAAAAAAGAAATATATATAGGACCGATTTTGACTGTTCAATAAAGAAATTTCATGCAAAAAAAGGAAAAAGAAACACATTTTTACTCACATTTTCAAAATTTCTTTCTTGAACTTGGCCATTTGTAACTGCCACCAGAAACCTCTTCCTTGAGGTTCCAACAGTAGTCTGCTAACATGTTCTGTACCGATTTTCCTGCATATAGTTTCTCCATGACAGAAATATCCTGGTGAAATCTTTCGCCGCATTAGTCACTAACCGCGCCCAAGTTAGGGGGGGAAAAGTCCAAATGCGAATGTAAAAAGTGAATTTTCAAGGACATATTGCACCCCATGCGCTGATAACACTTCAACAAGTTCCTTGTAGTTGTCAGCTTTCACATTTCCAAGAAAATTACAGCATACTTGTCTGAAAGCTAATCATGCGCATTTCTCTTTTTCTGTTAGCAATTCCACAAAGTTGTCATCATGATCTCACGGATTTGCGGCCCAATAAATATGCCTTCTTTTAACTTACTATCACTGAGTTTAGGAAAAGTTTTTCTCAAGTACCCAAAACCCTCACCGTGTTTATCCAAAGCCTTAACAAAATTTTTCATCAGCCCTAACTTTATATGCAACG
This sequence comes from Lepisma saccharinum, assembly GCF_977018435.1. NCBI lineage: Eukaryota > Metazoa > Arthropoda > Insecta > Zygentoma > Lepismatidae > Lepisma > Lepisma saccharinum. The sequence continues at coordinate 17,250,876 of NC_139255.1, forward strand.
GTGGTAACAAAATCTTGTCTTTCTCAAGTAGAGGGTTATTCCTAACACACTTCTCTCCAGAAATTAAGTTTTTTCATATGGGCCAATCCACAATGTTGTAATGTTTATCTTTTGCCCGGCTGTCGCATTCACAAAGAAAGAAACAACATTTTGTAAACCTAGACTGCATGGCTAACAGTATACCAATCATTTTGAGGTCTCCGCATATCTGCCAACCATATTTTTCATAATTTATCACTTTTAGTATTGTATCCATATTTTCATATGTTCCCTTCAAGTTGGAAGAATAGGCAAGAGGTACTGATGGGTACATATTCCCATTATGCAACAATACTACTTTTAAACTATTCTTAGATGAATCTAAAAATAGTCTCCACTCGTTGCAGTAAGTTAACTCATTACTAACAGAAAAAAAATGTGTCTGTGATTGTTGGCGTTTCCGATATGACACCTTAACACCATCTTGTAATACATTCCACCCTCGGAGACGAGAACCTAATAATTCAGCTTGAACTTTAGGAAGGTTGAGGTCTCTGACTAGATCATTTAGTTCGGATTGGGAAATAAAGTGAGGTATATTTGGATCAGGAAAATTTGGATCGGTGTTTGAATATGAGGGTGCAGGATCGTCATCTGGAGAAGCACTGCTTGGTTCTGTTTCATCCACTGTCCATTCTTTACGAGGCTTAGGAATTGGTATAAAATCATTACTCATAGATTTCTTGGCTGAAGGAACATCAGGATAAAATATAGAATGTTTTGATTTAGAACTAATTCCCACTATGTTTGTTAAACAGAAGTAACAATCCGTAGTATGATCTTTCTGCTGTGTCCATATTACAGGGTTATTGAAGGGCATTGATTTGTGAGTGCCATTAAGCCAACCACGTAAAGTTCGCGAACAATTACAACAAATTTCACCTGGTGCCCAGCTTTTTCCCTCGTCTACTTTACTTCCAAAATACAACTCATATGCTTTTTTCACTATAGGAATGATAGTATTTCTCTGTGACTTCGGAGTAAATTCCCCGCAAACATAACAAAACAAGTTCGGGTTATTCACACATTTGCATGACATGGCGAACTCATTAATTGAGTTATAATATATTTCTTTAAAAAAAAAAAACAATTATGAATGCTCTGATCGTTTTTATAAAATACAACTTACACTTCACTTCACTATACACAATATTACATTCACAATTTCACGAACATACACAAACATAAAATACTGCTACTCGTGAAGTAATCGGAAAGGAAGTTAAGACTCGACTAACCCACAAAAGAACAAATTTTAACAGAGAAACAAGAAATTACTCTACTGCCAGATGTTTTCTTCACAAAATAGTAAGTGCCAGTCATAAACACACAAGGTCACTAAAAGGTTCTTATCCATTTGCTAGGAACCAAACGTTAAGCCGGATGCGGAGCAATTTGCGGAGACCTGAAACCATAACACTATAAAATGTGGGTGTTCTGCAAAAAATTTAGGTGATACAGGAAAACGGATGCGATATTTGTTATCAGAACATCTGAATACCTAAAGATCACTTAGTTTTATTTAAAGGAGTATTTCATTGTTTATCAGTGTTATTTCATTACGTACTCTATCTCTTCTTGTTTTCACCAACTATTCTACGGAAGCATTTCATCTCTACTGTCGTTATTTGTCTTACTGGCCAGCTGTCACTTCTGTATAATAAAATTGGTTCTACAACTGACTCATTCACTTGTAGTTTAGTTTTAGTGTCTATTTCCCTATTTCCGAAAGTGGTGGAAGAGGACAAATAGGATATCTCAAACAATATCTCTAAACTATCTTCAGATTATATTAGACACACACAATTTCTACATATCTTTAGATTTATCTTGCTAAATTATTGCAACATTAAAAAAATCTGTCACATTGAAAGAAATTTGTATTTAACATGCACATTTCCTGTTGGGTTAAATAAAGTTTCATTGTTTTCCAACACGAAATTTAATCCATATTTAACTCTTCACAAGTTTTTTTTTTTTTTGTGTTTAATTGCTATATATTTTTCCAGGTTGAACGTTCTGATTTTATGAGAGCCAAAGCAGGAATTGTGCCAGCAGCACACAGAATGATGACTGGTTCAGCTAGAAAATTGCCATCTTTCATCAACCATCTGCTCAAGGGTTCACTTCGAGATGCCATTACAGAGCTTGAGAACATCTTTCCTTTTGGCCTAACAAGGACCGCTTACAGGTATGTTGACATAACTTTTAGTTATAACATGGTCATTCAATTAAAACTCTGGTAGAAGTATTGCACTATATATTTAGCAGGGTGTCTACTAGTCAAGAATGTCGAGCAAGTCAAGAAAAAGTCAAGAAATCAACAGGGTGGTCAAGGAAGTCACAAAGAATTCAAGAAATTATGCTCATGCTTAAGAATTTTTGCTATTTTTTTTGCCAGCATAGTGAATTTACATTGCTATATACCTGTACTGGGATTTGATAAAAATTGAATATTTGGAAATCTAAAATTGTATTAAGTTGTGTTTAAGATTTGTTCCTTAAGAATTACATTCTTGCATTCATGAAGTTTTGTAAAAATATTAAATAAAGTATAATAAGTATTCTAAAACATATCTAAAAAGAAAATATTTTAAAAAAATACTAAACTTATTTTACTTACAATTAGCGAGTATGCAAAATTTCCAAACATTTCAGGAATCGACTGTTCCCTTCATCAGGTTCCTTCTTGACCAGCGAGATCGCCTCATGCCCACGTCAAATTGAATTAAAAAAAAGGATAAAGGATATAGGAATAACTATGGTACGAAAAGAATCCTAAAAGCTTGCCCAATCCCACTACTATCCCTAGGTAAAACCACAAAAGTTAAAACGACATTCGTTAAAACAACATTATGACTTGAAAAATTAAAAGACGCACGCCAATTCACTTTCGCCCCTTTAGGATTCCGGATTGCCTTCTCGCAGAGTGCAGGAAGTTGTCCGATTCCACTCCCCGCCCACAAATTTCCCCGTCCCTCAACCTATCTGCTTACCTCACTTCTTACTTATAGTCACGTTTCCCGAGCCTCGCGAATTACGTCCGGGGTGCACAGGTTTCCCGAGCATCGCGACGTACATCCAGGGTGACATCAAAACCTATTTTTTTATACTCATGCTTTTCCCATCTTTTGAACATCCTAATCCAAATCTCATCAACATTTCCATCGTCCCTATTTAATTTATTCGTCCTATCTTTGCAGATGTATGCAGCCTCGTAAACATTCCTGCTAATGTGTTTGTTTTCATTCCGAACAACCTCGCTTTTCTTAATATTATGCCCCTCGTCAATAATGTGTTCCTACAGTCCCGTTCTAGAAACTCCCTCCCTAATATCTTTATCATGCTCACCCCATCTTATATTCATATTTCTACCCGTTTGTCTGATATATTCCTTATTGCACACGCTTCTGATACTATATACCCCTTCTTCTCCCCCCCCCCCCCGCTATTTTCCTAGCCTTTCCACCCTTTTTATACTCGGTGAAATGTTTTTCAAATATTCTCGGAGCCTTCATCCCACATTTAATTCCATAGTCCCTTGCTACTTTTTCAACCCTCTCGGAGACCCCTTTGAAATACGGTATCCCTATATATCTACTTCAATCTCTGCTCCTTCACTTCCATCTCAGCCTCTTCCATTTCCCTTTCCTTATTCTTTCCTCCAATTTCTCTTTCGCAAATTTTGCGAGCCCTCCTTAGATTCCTCCTCAACTCTGACTCCTTATATCTAGAGGCACATATTTTTGGTAAATAAAAAAGCAAAATTTTGGTACAAAAACAGAGTCTATTTCAGGTTCAAAAGCGGTAAATAAAATAAAATTTTGGTGTTATAGCGGTGAATAATCACATCAAAAGTGCTATATAAAATAACATTTTGGTTTTAAAATTGTGAATATAATCCTAAATTTGATTTAAAAACTGCATTTATTACACAAAATAAACTTATTCCTTCTAATAGCACATTTATGTAGTTACCAGAGTATTAAGTTTATTCCTGGGTAAAGCGGTCCATTTTTGCTTCTCAAATATTTACAGAAGAATTAATCAATTTTCCGTGAATTGCATAACTCGCAGGATACTTCAGACTTCAGTAAGTGTCGCGTTGGTATATAAACGGTAAATTTCGTGTTAAAGAGTATATTTTGCGTTTTGTAGTTCATTTTGCATTATTTCGTGACAAGACTGGGTAGAAAAATGCACCTCACACTTTCCAGAAACATGAAAAATGAACATTACAGCATGTTATTTCATATTTCGTGTTTTCGTCAAAAACAAAATTTGCATGCCTCTACTTATATCTATTCCTTTTGCCCACTCCCATGATCCAATTTTCCTCTTTTTTCAATTAATCCTTGTGATTACATAACCTTATTGCCCTTATGAAGAAGTTTGGAAAAACGTTTGCGCACACGCAAAGAGAACTAAAAACAATATTTTTGTAAAGTTTTTTTTAATACTTTTTAATGTTTTTATGATAACTTCCTTCAAATATTTGTGGATGCATCTTGGCAGCATTATACTGGTCAAAGTACTTTCTTTAATGGTGCAACGTTCAGTAGTTAGTTTCAAAAATATTTCTTACTTGAGTGTCGTCAATATCCTTGTATACACCCACTTGAAATCAGTCCCAGTATGATAGTATTGTCTACTAGTAGTAGAGGCATTATCTGTCTCGTATAGAAAATCAAATGTAGAGTATTTCAAATGTGTGGATTGAAAGCATATCCCCCACAACAGATACTTCAACAACCATCCCCACCCCTGGTTTTAAAGGTAATGTCAATTTGTTTTCTTCAATTTTGCCTGATATACAACCTTGGTGACAATGAAGTTCGACCAGAAAGGAATACGTGACTAAATGCACAGAGGCATAGGCGGTGGAATGGGTGACCCGCAGAAGTGACGCATGTGTGAGCAGGCAAGAATCGTGATGCCAGCATTTTGCACCCAAGGTCACGTAAAGAACGAAAACGGGAAACTATACGCGTGACATTGAACTTCGACCAGGCACCAGACCCATACGAAAAATTCCAGATAGTGGCGCATTCGACGGAAGCATTACGTCACGGACACGATAAGGGAGTCCGCCGTATATAAGCACGTGCTGTGCACCGAGGAACCGTAGTGCATCATCACCATGGCCCGGGGCAAACCTATTAACAACACCGTGAGGAGAAGAGTGGTGGAGTTGCAACGGGATGGACTCAGTGAACGGGAAATAGGGCGCCAACTGAACTTACCCAAGTCAACCATCCACTGCATCATCAAACACCACCAAAATACGGGTACTACAGAGCCAGGTAAGGCCCCCGGTCGAAAACGCCTGCTGAACGTGCGTGACCTACTGATATTTAGGCACTATATCCAGACCAACAATCATGTTTCTGTGGCCGAATTATGACTGTGGACTCGAGAACGCTTTCACACTGAAGTGTCAACCAGAACCATTCGCCGTTACCTACAGTGATGCGGTTACCGAGTGTACAAGGCGAAACGTAAACCCTTCCTTTCCATGTTGAACAAAGCCAATCGACTATGGTGGGCACGAATGTACCGGGGATGGACATTTCGGCAGTGGAACAGGGTTTTGTGGACGGACGAATCATTTTTCAATGTTGTGTATGGGAAAATACGGAAAACAGTCATTTGTCGGAAGGAGGAACAGAATGGAGCAAAATGTTATGCACGTCGGGTACAGAAACCTGCGTCAGTGATGGTATGGGGATGCATGACGGCATCTGGGGTTGGCCCACTACACGTCTGTGAGGGCATTGTGAATGCACACGCCTATACACGCATACTGGAGCGGCATCTTCCCACAGTGCGAAGGCACCTGTTCCACAGGCGGCGTCTCATCTTTCAACACGACAATGCCAGGCCTCATACAGCGCGGCTGACAAGAGAATGGTTGACTTGCCATCACATGCGAGCTCTGCCATGGCCACCATCGAGTCCCGACCTCTCGCCCATTGAGAATGTGTGGCATGTTCCTAAGCGATGTGTGCAACAGAGGGGACCCACGACAGTGGCTGCTCTTATCGCCTGCCTGCAGGAGGAATGGCACCGCATCTATGTAGAATACCTTGAACGACTCGTCCGCAGCATGCCCCGATGCATTGCCACAGTCATTCGCCGACGGGGCGGCGTCACACGATGGTAAACAGGGTCGAACTTCAATGTCACGTGTAGATGGACGAAAATGTTTTATTTTGTGTGGACACCATACATTGCTGCGTTGCAGCGGAAATTTGTTTTTTCCTTTGTTCCATGTAGCCTGCTGAATAAAATATATTCAGCATATGCATGTGTTCTCCTTCTTTCACAACACACTCCTATATTTGTGACTGGTCGAACTTCATTGTCACTAAGGTTGTATTATGTAGTTGCGAAGTGCTTGGCAAAGGTAGTTGGTTTCTGTATGAAGGATGAGACTGATTTGATTTCTATTGGTTGTGATATTAGTTTATATCTATGTGAAATAAATCTGTTCTTTGTTACCATTTTGGAAGTGAAATTACCCACCTGCCTCCATGACTGGTGGACTGCATGGCATGCTGTGGGGCCGGACATTCCAGGTTCAACTCTTTTGCAAGCACATTACTAATTTTGTTGGTTCATCTGTCATCCTCATCACTGGAATTGACCCAGGAGATAAAACAAAAAAGAGTGCTCCCCTGTGCTTTGCACCGTGCCAGGAAGGTGTATAGGGGGTGTGGAGTTAGGATCATGGTCGAAGGTTACTCCCCAGAATTTCCTCCAGGTACCCCTTTGTAAGACACTGGATGGGCACCGGAGCACTTGAACAGGTGGAAAAATCCCAGGAGATAATTATGAAATAGATAGAAAAGTAAATCACGTTAGGTAGGAAAAACAACACTTAGCCGTATAACTTGAATGGGGGAGTAAATGGTGACACTTTCTACGGGAATTTTGCAGATACTTGATTCTAGTCATTCATTTACTACTGCTTCCCCCCAAATATAAATTTAGAGTTATTCAGCAGAATATTAATAAACGTTACTGTATAAGTATTCCATTGCAAGTATACTAGAGTTTTGCTTTAAAATATTCATATAATCAGTTTTGAGATGCTCAAAATAATAAAATAGCTGTAATTTAAGTATTTAATTAATTTTCAGGATAAGTAGACTTGGTGAAAGTGTTACGCAGCATTTTTCGAACCCCTTGAGGGGCCCACATTCCAGAGAATTATCAGCCGGTATTTGTAATTAAATTTGAACCAATTCTTTCTGATACCAATTTGATTGATGTCAACCGTCATTGCTCAGCTCTGGTGTGTGTTTCATATTGAAGTGGAAATGTCTTGTGTACTGTTGGGAAATAACTTTAACCAATGGGTTTCTTTTTTACTATTTTCAGCTCGAAGGTTGTGAAGACCAGCATCCACAGACCACGTCTGTTGATAGTAGGAACTTCACTACAGGGCCAGACATCATACTTAGCCCCAGCATTATTGTATCGCATGGAGCACATACCTGTTCGTAAACTTGATCTCACAACATTGTTTGAAGTCACTGCCAGATCACCTGAGGAAGCCTGCATCCAGGTATTTATTATACAGGGTGGTCATAATTAAAGTTTCCCTACCCAGAGCCCTCTGGAGCATCTTTGAAGTGTCAGATTGCAGTAGAACTTGGTACAGAGGCTATGGAGAGCATGGGGAAGCAAATGCTGACAAAAAAAAAAAAATAGTTTTAATCTGGAAGCATTGACAAGAGAGGGTTGAAAAAATAGCGAAACATTCTGAATCATTTGAAACAAAATGTTAAAAGAATCGGTTTTTCTGGATGTGTAATGTAAAATATCTTCACTGATTAACTTGAGTTCTATTTAATCACAAAGAAACTTCCAGCAATAAAGTTTATAATAAAATATCGAAATTAATTTTGAAAAAACCTTACAGTCTCTTTAGAGTGATGTGTTATCTATGTTCTACTGTATGTTTTAATTGAACAATTTTTGGTAAGAAATGATCGTGCACTCTTCTTAACGCTGGCTCTGACATATGCTGATTCATTTACTTATTATCGGGGAACATTATTATTGGGGAACAAGATATTTAACTATCCAAAATATTTTATTTCTACCTCATCCTTCGTGGTTATAGGACTATAGAATTTTCCTGTTGACTACTACAAGGTGTGTCAGGAAAGAGAAGATACAACGGATCTTAGGGCAAGTAAGTAAGGCATAAGTTGGCAAAACTGGCAGCAACTATGATCCTTACTCTTTCCAGTAGCGTTCATTCGCAGTGCTGCTCTGAGTCTTGTGCGAATCACGCATGCTGGAAATTACTTCGGTGATAAAGAATCCTGCCAAATGCATAATACAAGCTGTGATGTGGTTGCTCTAGGCAAAAGGCAAATGTCCAGCGGATATTCATCATCAAATTATGGTAGTTTATGGGAATATTATGATGGGTAAAAGTGACAAAAAATTATATCTCATATATAATGCGCAGAACAATCCAGTTTCAAGAAATGGCTTGCTTAGTTGTAGGTTGTAAAGCTGTTGCTATGCTGATCAAGAGTGAATGATGTCATACCTATTCAATTGCTCATTCCTTCTTTTTCAAAATATATACTTTTTCTTTCCGTGACTAATGTAACATTTATACGAGGCACATTCAGGACCTTCCAAATAGCAGTTAGCACCACAAGATTTCTTCCATTAAGGAATTTACACACTCCATGTATGTCATATTATTTGGCCAGTAATACATTTTAATTTTTATTATCTTTTTCCTTGTTTTCTTTCATCCAAAGTACCATAAAAATCAGAACGTTTCTTCAGGTTTTGATGAACTTATTTCAACCACATTTCACATTACTGTCGTTATCTTGTATGGAATACTGTTTCCATATTCAGAAACTGTAGGATTCAAGCTTTACAATGATATATAACATGATAAGGTTCCGTAAACATGAAAAATCAATGCAAGTGTCCCAAAATCATGGAACAACCCTGTATGGTTTCATGTTGGCTATCTGAATTATTCCGTCCATAATATGCACCACAGTTTTTGGGGGCAAAAATTTTGGAAAAAAGTGCGCATTATACATGAATAAATACGGTATCTTGGACACTGGAAGTCAGATCTGCATGAAACTTTCACCAATTACAGATAATGGTGTCTACGTAACACAAATATATGAACTATTATCGATATGAAAACAAGAAACTTACCTAATATGTATGCTTTATATGGTACACCTTAAAGCTCTCTGGCATATGGAGTGCCACCTTGCACTTTTTGCATTCCCACCTGTTGCTGGATTTCTTATTGTGAGCAGAACACACCTTGCACTGTCCTCAAGGGTTGGTTTTTACTGGATTTGGGGGGAATCTGTCTTGGAAAATGTCCCCAGTGGGCACATTGCAGTCTCAAGGGTGTATCCACGGAAGGGCATCCTCTTCTCACATACTATGGTAACACAAGTTCAGCAAGCAATTACTCCACTACCAACAATCTAAACTCGTTGAATTTGAGTCACTTTACTGTAGGCTTTACCTTCTTGTACATCACATATGAATTGAAGAAAGCTAGATCCAACAAATAAAAAAAATATATTTTTATGTGCTTTGAGATACCAACGCATGATGGGAAATGAAGCTAACTGTTGCTCAAATTTTGTCAACCCCACCCATTCCCTTGTGGTATTCTATTACTGTTCTGGGCTTTAGAATAGGTTGTCTTGACTTCCTGTTTAATTTTCCGGTGTTTGTCATGTGTACACCATCATGCATAGTAGATAACATGCAAACAGGTTTTCTGTCTATCCATTTGAGAGCTAGCATGCGGTGACTGTACACAGCTGATGCCTAGGGGCATGCATATTTCGTTTTTGACGAAAAAACGAAATTTGAAAAAACACATTGTAGTGTTAATTTTTCATGTTTTTGAAAGGTGTGAGATGCATTTTGTGACCATGTTTTGTCACGAAATAATGCGAAATGAACTGCAAAAAGCGAAATTAACTCTTAAACACGAAATTTACCATTTATATAACGATGCGACACTTTCTGAAGTCTGAAGTATCCTGTGAGTTATGCAATTCCCGGAAAATTGATTAATTCTGCTGTTAATATTGGAGAAGCAAAAATGGACTCCTTTACACAGAAATAAACTTAATACTCTTATAACTACATAAATGTGCTATTAGAAGTGAAATGTTAATTCTGTGGAATAAGTGTAGTTTTAAATCAAATTTAGGATTATATTCACAATTTTAAAACCAAAATGTGTTTTTATATACCACTTTTCATCCAATTTTTCACCGCTATAACACCGCTATTTCACTTTATTTACCGCTTTTGAACCCGAAATTGACTCCGTTTTTGTACCGAAATTTTGCTTTTTTATTTACCAAAAATATGTGCCTCTACTGATGCCTCACCTTTCTTCAATTTCACATCTTTCAGTTCGACAGTGTTCTGGACATTCTGACTGTGCCTAAAACATTGGTGTTGGCATTTAGAAGTTTATTGCGCAGTGTTAGGGATGTATACCAATTGTCTATATATACAGGAATAGGATGAGAAAAGGTGCCAGAAGGGTGGATAAACACAAATGAAGAAGGAGACAGTAAACACTTACTACACAAAAAGAAAAGTTTGATATTTCGCGACCCAAGTCATATTTTCAACGTAGATAGAAAACAGTTACTTTCACCAGTGTTTACTGCATGGTGGATGGGTGGTTTCGGGAAAAAGGGAAAGTGTTATTTGTTGGCTAGGTTGAGTCCCGGGGGGTATAGTGGCGTGCTTGCCTGATATATAGGCCCTTTCCCATCACCTGCGAAAAGACGTGTCTGTGTGGGGGATAAAAGGTGGATAATGGCAACACAGAAACAGTTGTTGAAGGTGGTATTATGGCTGTTTGTGTGGATGGCAACTGTGAAATCAAGAGTTTTGGGTGGACGAATGGTGATTATTGATCCTTAGGTTCAAGGGAGTGGAGGTTTCGCCAAGGTAGAAGTTGCCCCAGATTTGGCAGATGAGGGTGTAAATCAAGTTGGATGAGTGGCAGGTGCCCTTGGGGTGAAGGGTGAACTCACCTGCGGCTGTGGGGATCAGGAGGGTGGGGGAGGTGATGAGTATGGGGCAGGTCTTGCACCTGTATTTGTTGCACCTGTGAGCTGGGGGGAGTGGTGTGGAAGGGTTGGGAGTGTTTTGGACCAAGATGTTCTAGAGGTTGGGGGGGGGGGGGGGTGATGGAAGAGGACCCTAGGTTTATCCCTAAAGATGTCCCTGGTGTCAGATCACTGTGCAGGATGGGGAGGAGGGAGTGGAGGGTATGTCTGATGTTTGTGATGTGGGGGTTGTATTGGGTGACCAGAGCTGGAGGATTGGTTTTTGGGTTGTTTGGTGAGGTTTTGGGAGGTGGCTCTTGTGATTTGTTTGTTGATGAGGGTGGAGGGGTAGCCACTGTTGGTTAGGGCTTGGTGCAGGTGTAGGTTGTAGTTTTGGCGGGATGATGGGGATGAGTTGAGGCATTGGCCTCTTGAGAGCTAGGGAAAATGGGATGGCTTTTTTGGTGTGGTAGGGGTGTGAGCTGGAGTAGTGGAGATACTGGAGGTGGTTGGTTGGTTGGTTTGATGTGTATGGAAGATTCCAAGTGGTCTCCCGCAATGTGGATGTGCACATGTAGGAAGGTCAGGTCAGTTGGTCTTTTGGAGTGGAACCAGGTGAATTTGAGGGTAGTGAAGTTGTTCAATTGGTTTAGGAATGTAGTGAGGGAGGCTTTGCCATATGTCCAGAGGAGGAAAATGTCATCTATGAATTTTAGCCAGAGGAGTGTTTTCAGTTGTTGGGATTCAAGGAATTCCTGTTCCTGCTTGCCCATGAACAGATTGGCATAAGAGGGGGCCATACAAGTACCCATAACTGTGCCACGTATCTGCAGGTAATGTTGGTCACCGAAGCAGAAGTTGTCGCAGGTAAGTACAAGGTTGGCTAGTTGTATCAGGAAGTGGGTGCTGGGAATGTTGGGGTTTGGGTCGGCTGTTGAGGAAGTGATAATTGTCTATATATAATGTATATCCTTTGTAGAGAAGAGAATCCATCAGTTCAGGCACAACACGCTCATGTTCATGTACTTTTTCTGCAGTAACCTTTGCCCCTGTATAAATTCTGAATTGGTAACAATATCCACTAGAAGATTTATAATACTTTATTCCAAACCTTGCTTTTTTAGTTGGGTTGAACTACAAATGGAAGTCTCTCTCTTCATTTTACAAGGCTCTCATCAATGGCAATATCTTGCTCTGGAGTGTACATGCTGTGAAATTTTTTGTTTATGTAATCTAAAGGTTGCCTAATTTTGCCTAATTTATCTTGGGGGTCATTGTTTACAAAATGCTGATATTGCATAATTAGAAGAAATCTCACCTAGGGCATAACAGTTGCAAAGAAAGGAGTTTCTGTTATTTTTCTTGTGCTCCAATAACTGCAAACTTTGTTTTTTCACTTGTGACTGGAGGACACACAGACAAATAAAAGCTTTAATTTCATTGGGAGTTGTGTAAAACCATTTTGTTTCATTATTGTTACCTGACTGAGTTTATGTGTCTACTTGAGTTTCTATTTTGCTTCTTGCATTGGAAATATTTTCCCAGAAATCATGTTTTAGAAATTTGGTGAAAACCTCACAATGTGTAGGACTAACCCCTAATGATCTTAAAACAATATTATCAAACCCAGGAGTACCTGAAAATGCTATTTTCCTAGGTAAATCATTCGGAGAACATGAAGAACTCCACTTCCACGATTCTTCCTTACTTTTCTTAGTAACAGGTGGTCCACCCCCATTACAAGCAACACTTTCACAACTTTCATCCCCACTTTCACTGCCTGAACTTTCACTCTCAGTAGCACTAGAAGATCCACCATCATCACTTTTACTAACTAATTCCAAATTATCTTCATCATGGCTCTCCAAAAGCAGGTTTTCGATAACTTTATCAGGGGCGGCGCCAGAAATTTTCGACCGGGTGGGCAGAAGCTCCTTATTGATATATTAGGGTGGGCAGTATAAATGTAAGACCATGTATGTGTACGTAAGACGTACAGAGTGGCGCACGAAATGTCTTACCATTTGTTTTGTTTATTACACATTTATTTATTATCGAAACATTACAAAATTAATGTATAGTGAATTATCAGAGTATGGAAAGTTTGTTTAGTGCAGAATGTGTTCAATGTGTTCACCATTATGGTTCACAACCTCATGCAAGCGAACCTTTACATTTGTCACAACCCTCCGGCACAAGTCCTCCGAAATTTCACGGCACAACTGCACAATAAAGGCCTTGAGTTGCACTACATCTGCAGGCTTCCTTGTGAAAACGTTATCTTTCAAGAAACCCCACAAAAGAAAGTCACAAGGATTAATATCCGGGCTATGCGGGGGCCACAATCTCCCACCTTCGTGACGTTCAGGAAACCGATTAGACATTACACGCACAGTAAACATCTCATACAGGAAATCAAGAACAATGTTTGCAGTATGTGGGCGGGCTCCATCTTGCATGAACCACTGAGTGTGTAAATGGAGACCTGTTGCCAAGAGCTGCGGAATAAATGAGTTCTCCAACATTTCCTTGTATCGTTCTTTGTTTACTGTGTCGTCAAAGAAAAACGGTCCAATGATTCCATGAGTTGAAATTGCTGCCCACACACTCACTTTTTCTCCATAATTCTCACGTTCATGCAGTTTGTGAGGCTGTTCACTTGCCCAGAATCGAACATTTTGCTTATTTACCACACCATTCAAATGAAAGTACGCCTCATCTGTAAACCAAGTGTTGTGCAGAACATGATCTTCCACTAACCACGAAGCAAACTGATGCCTTCGTTCCTTGTCCACTGCCGTTAGTTTCTGGACAACTGTCATTTTGTAAGGGAACAAGTGAAGATCAGAGTGGAGAATCCTTTGGATTGACCTACGAGATATTCGTAACTCAGCAACCGCCCTTGTTGATTTGCTTGGACTTCATGCCAAAGCCACGCGAACTGCTTCAATGTTCTCAGGTGTTCGGACACTTGACGGGCGCCGTCGATTATTCTCCAACACAGCCAGTGGTTTCTAATTGTTGGCACAATCTGCGAATGGTCTGTTTACAGGGAGCCCATCTTGTACCAAAGTGTGCACGAAAATGCCTTTGTGTCGCTACCAAACTCTTTGTTTCTGCAAAAAACATTACAACTTTCACCTTCTGTTCGACACTCAACCGGCCGTTATCCGCCATCTTGCAAACTGCTGTTTCGCAACAAAATAGAGTCCAATACTGACTTCTCCTGACATCTACCTGATTTTCCATGAACCAACTCACCCACATACGTGTTTTGAACATTCAATATATGATATTAAAAATTTTATGAGGTGATTGAATGGTATGACATTTCGTGCACCACCCTGTATGTATCCTCCTCTCTCTTACACTCCCGATTTTCCTCTTAGTTCTTTTCCCTTCCTTTTTCTTGTTTTCTTTCTTATTCTTTTCTAATCTATTGTCGCATCTTGTTCCATTTCCTGTCGCTTTGTCTCTGATGGACACAATTATTTCAAGGAAGTGTTTACCAATGCGCAGCCATACCCCAGCCATACATTCTAATCACATTCTTTCATGCATGTTAATACAGTGAAATAAATGTGAATTAGGTTTAAGCTTGTGTTGCAAATACAAGGCACATAATTGATTTTATGTATTCGGCGTCAATGATAGAAAGTGCGATGGTAGACAATCGTGAAGTTTCTCGTAATTTAAATGCATGTTCCTGAGCATAGTATTTTCATCGTATGAGTTTTTGACTAAAAGAGTTTTCTTACTCCTTGGGGGTCACTTTTCTTAGCTTACAAGGTTTGTACAACTGACAAATCTATCTGAATGTTTGTAGTAGCGGCGATTAGGTGCCAACATTTGAGGGGCAAGGACAATATACTTGTCTTGGTAGGAAAGGCTTAGCATAAAGATACCATAGTGCGGGGGCAAAAAGTGTCAAAATGTGTCAGCGGAACTGCATCCCCCACTTCCCGGTCCTCCTAATCGCCGCCACTGAATGTTTGGATTAAAATGAACGTCTTATTAGGAATGATTTAAAACACACATGGAAATCAAATTCTTTGTTCATTGTCCATGAAGTATTCCTAGGCTAATGAAAGGCTATTTTGACAGAATATCACTCACAAACAACTAAGATCAAAAAATCTGTTTAGAATTGAAGAGATTATTAGCTAAGTTGCTATTGGTTTTCTGAACTCTCATGTTACTAATGCGGGAGAAGCAATACACGTATGGTATGTTACATGAACATATTTTTTGAGGTAACAAAATGATTTAGGACACAAGGAATTCATCGAAGTTGATCACCGTGCCAGTAATAATTCATATATTTTCATAATGACTTGGGTTGCATGGCGTGACCATTTCGAACACACTAGAATGTCAACCTCTATCCTGTGCAGCATACCCAGGAAACTTTAACCACTGTCAAAGTAATAATTTATGAGGGTTTGTATTTTGAGTGTCAGCTTGTGTTTGTTTTCGCCCCTTCCTAACTTTAATCTAATCACCATTGCACCTTATTGTCATCATTATCAAAATTAGCAGAAAAATGACTTTAACCTTTAAACAGCCAATGGGTCATACATGACCCATGGTGCCGATTACAACATTCACGTGCTTTTAGGACCTTCATAATTGTATGTGAGGTTGTAAACGCTGACAGATGTTGAGATAAGACTTCGAAATGTCATGTGGAAGAAAACCCACCCCCTCCCCCTTTCTCTAATATGCAAATTAGCTATTTTTAGCCAAAATGCAAATTGTACATATTGGGTCATATTTCAGCTTGTATGAGAACTAGAACTTGAAAGAAGTTTTCCTTTGTTGTAAAATGTCTATTCTATGAAAACAATGCAAAAGTTTGCGCCCTTTTTCTAAAAATAACGGGAGAAGAGGGGGCGAACGTGATTTTTTCATTGAAATTTGGTGACTTGGCCTCTCCCAACCCCGTTTTTCTCCCTTGGGTTTTCTAAATTGTACACGGTCGCGTGCTCCAATGTTTTTGTTTTCAAACAAAATTTATCCGAAGTAGATTGCTCAAATGGTCTCAGAGATATAAAGTTTTTCTGAAATAAGTGTAAAAATTTAAAAATCGGGCGCAAAGGCCGCGGCGAGAGAGGGGTTACTTTCGAAAACCAGCTCGACTGTTTAAAGGGTAAATATAACAAATCAACCACAACTTACTATTCCAAAAATGAAGTTGCATTAGTTCATATCTCTTTGAAAGTTGAGATGGTAGTTTCAATTGCACAGCGTTTCATTAGTGGATCAAGTCAAGGCAGCTAATTCCGTGAACAATGATGTTGTTTTCCGAAAGTCTCAAATATTTGTCTCAGACAATCACCCTAATAAAATGGTGATAAAATGACACGTTTGGTGTGAGTTCTTTCTGTATATTTTTCCCCAAAGGCATAACGCTGTCGCATTATAATGAAGACGTCCTGTGTTCGACTCCCCCCTCCTCTGGTGGAAGCACAATGCACACTGGTTCCTAGGCCTCTCCGATGGCGTAGTGGTAACGTCGTCGCCTTGTAATCAAGGGGTCCCGGGTTCGATACCCGGTGGAGGCACGGCACAGTGGTTCGGATCCCACTTTAAACTGTAGGTGCAGTCCCGATTAGCCTTCCTGTGCATAAAGTGGACTTAAAACAACAAATCAATCAATCAATCACACTGGTTCCACGTTAAACTGTAGGTTTAGTCCCGATTAGCCTATCTGAGCATAAAAGTGGATTTAAAAACAAACTAATAAAATCGTCTTCTGGATACTTCGTGACATAACTTTTTCTTTACTTCAGCTGCATCTACAGATTCTGTTGACATTTTCGGCTGATTCATGTGGCAAAATTTATGTATGGAAAGAGGATTTCTAAATAGAATAAGCCACTCATTAGCAATTGAATAATTCTGTAGCTTTTTCCATACATAACTGGTTTATTAAAATTTATTCACTGCAGTATTGTAGTGATGATTATGATTCCTTCTTATTAGTAGAATGAATATAAAGTTGATATTTCGCATACCATATTGATATTTGAAGATAACAAGTAATTGTTATGAAATAAAAAAGGGACACTTCTGGAATTTTAATGCAGAGCTAATTAAAACTATATTATACTCTCTAAAAAAAGGTAAAGTGTTCCCCTGTGCTTAGCACCACGCCATGAAGGCGTATAGGGGGTGCGGGGGTAACGCCCCACACTTTCTTGATCCGGTCGTGAGTGGGGGGGTGGTGTGATCAGCACCACACCTCTGACCGCCTTAACCCCCCAGAGTTTCCCCCAGGTACCCATGTTATTCGACGCTGGGTGGGCGCCGGGGCCGCTTTCAACGTTAGAAAAGTTCCCGGATTTGAACCGGCCGGGGATCGAACCCGGGACCTTTAGCATGGTAGTCAGATGTGTTACCGACTGAGCCACCGTGGCCACCCCTTCCTCCATATACTCTCTAGCATAATTAAACCCGAAGGTTTATGGCTTCAGCAACAGAAGCCTTCCATCTGTCCCTATTCGGGGCAAGATCAATCCAATCATTTCGATCCTTGCTGATTTCTTTTAGGTCCATCTCAACGTTATCCGTCCATCCTCGTCTTAGCCTTCCTACTGGTCTCTTACCATCAGGTTTCCCAACAAGAATCCTGTAAACTATTTTTTTCCTCTGCCATTCGTGTCACATGGCCTGCCCATCTAAGTCTTCTTGATTAAATTATTCTAATAATAATAATTAAAAAATCAAACTAATATATTGTGTTGCCGGAGGAAGTAATGCTAAGATGATGTTTTTATTTGTTTATTTGGAGATTATTTTAACCATACCCAGGCCGGAATTTATATACGTAATGTGGGGGCTCGGAGCTGCAGTCCACAAGTTCAACCTAAATTCTGATTTAATCTTGATAATACCCTGCATGGTTTTGAACCTCCTAAGCCTACTAACTGCTTTTAATAATGGAAGTATTCATTTGATCACCGTTTTTGTTTCAATAGCTCTAGTATTTACTTTCACTTTCTAATGACAAAATAGGCTTTTTATAGGTTGATAATATGTGAATATTTCTAGCATAGATAATATTCACAAGTAAAATATACATGTTATGAACACCAGAATACACTTATTTATCGAATTATTCATATATCTCCAAGTATATGTACTTATTGAATTTGATTGGGTGGGCAATCGGGTGGGCACAGGAATTTTTGGGTGGGCGCTTGCCCATCCGTGCCCACCCCTGGCACCGTCCCTGAACTTTATCATCCGCAAGCCTCTTGTGCGACATGTTTCCAACAAAGGACAATGAACGTTTTGTTTATATGAGAAACAAAGCACCTCACTAGTATGAAAAAGTTAGCAATACATTCAACAAGAAGCCTAGCATAACGTAACTGTCAGATTCTGCCATCTGTTGACAAGAAGAAGAAGTACAAGGACAAATATAGCAAGTCGCTGATTCGACGACTAGATAAGTTAAGCGTATATCTTGTAAGACCATCGATCCGATGACTAGATAAGGCGATGGGTTAACTCAACAAGTGCACGATATAACCTGCATTTGAAAAACCATTGACTTGCTACTCCATCATGGTTTCTAAAAAAATTTACTACTTTTTTGTGAATAAACATTGAATGAAATTCATAATGCTAGCTACTACTTTAAACAAAGTACAATTCAGCAGCTCGGGAGTAAAACTTGATAACCCACACTCCTTTCAAAATGGAGTAAGTGCGGAATTCTGTTGCTACACAGTCTCCAGTTGCTGTACAATATTGAATGAAGTTCTTTCAGTAGCTGCTGATAGCCAGAAACACACGAGAACATCTGGGTAACCCACAAGACAGAATGTAATGGACGATCTTTCACCTGCGTTTGTCTGTTTCATACAGGGTGCATTACGGGAAGTGGGCAGTTTTGAAACTGAATTTGAAACCGGGAGAGGAGTTAGGGATGGAAGTTGGGTGGCAATTGAACTCGCTTGCCCATGCCATTTTCAGCTCGGTTGAGCTTGGTTGCAGTTATGGCACCGTGGACATTAGAGCATCACGTGTTCGCATACGAGAGTTTTGTGAAAAGTGGCGAGTCGATCATTGACACACAGCAGCTCTTGCGCTGTTTCAATATCAGGCATCATGGGTCCATTCCAAATCACAATTCAATCTTGAGATGGGTTACAGCATTTTGAACACATGGAACTGTAATCAAGATGAAAGCACTTGGTCCTGCCGCCTCGGCATGAACCCAGTGAGAACGTGGGAAGGATGAGAGAGGCCATCACAAGGAAGAAGTCCAACCCGTTCTGCTCGGCGACATGCTGTCAAATTGAGTCTAAGTGAAATCACAGTACAGCAGATCTTACACAAGGATTTGGGATTACATCTG
The DNA here is from genome assembly GCF_977018435.1 of Lepisma saccharinum. NCBI lineage: Eukaryota > Metazoa > Arthropoda > Insecta > Zygentoma > Lepismatidae > Lepisma > Lepisma saccharinum. The sequence goes on from NC_139255.1 coordinate 17,270,379, forward strand.
TACAAACTTGTGATCGTGCAGAAGTTACCCAAAGGAGATAATCTACAACATGAATCGTTCAGTCTTAGCCAGGAACATGCTCGCCATTTTCGACAAACATGAATACGTCATCCTCATGATGACTGCAACTGACATTGCGTGTACTGCTGCCACGCTGATCCTATCTGAACCGATCTGAAAATGGCATGGCCGTGCAAGTTCAATGCTACCCTACTTCCATCTCTATCCCCTCTCCTTGTTTCGAATTCTCCATTTGAAAACTGTCCATTTCCTGTGATGTACCCTGTAATTTTGTGGATTATCAAGTTTTACTCCTGAGCTGCTCAATTTTATAGTAGGAGATGTTTAATTTATAATGGTTGAAATTTTCATTTTTATTTCAGGTTTTCCAAGAAGCTCAAAGAAATCTTCCAGGTATAATTTATATGCCAGATATTGGTCGATGGTGGGATTTGGTTCCGTGTACTGTTCAAGCAGTATTTCTGTCACGGCTCAAGAATTTGGAACCTACAGCCCCCCTTATGCTGTTTGCAACTGCAGAAACTCGCTATGAAGCTCTTCCAAAGGAGGTTAGTGTTTATGTTTATTTGTCTATTAGTAAGTACTAGATGTGATCCTATTTGCCTTTTTTATTCATTTGTATTAAAACATGGACTTTAATATTCTTAATTCATTTCATGTTGTTTCAGACCTGATAGCTGGCAACCTTGATTTTTCAGTGTTATTTTCTCCATACTTAATGGTTTTTTGTGTGTTAATTTTTCCCAAAATTCGTGGTTTTACGAGGCATGTCTGGAAAGTAAAGATACAAATGATATATGAGTCATTCCATGCCAAATCAACAGAGATATGTGCAATTTCCAACCTGACCATCTCCGATTTTCATGAAATTTGGGGAGTTGAAACTATGCCTAACATATTTCTTTCATGACCAGGATAACTCCTTTACATTTTGTAGGGGGTTTTAAAGGACTTTTGACTCGTCATAGTTCATGTAATGAGGCTTTTATCAGTCACATAGTTAAACATATTATTTTGTTTATTCTGATGCCATGGCAGTCCCAGAATGATTTTTTGATATGTTTTAGAGTATGGCATGAGGAACCAAATATATTTTTTCACGATTTTTGGTGATGACATGTTTTGAGATATTCAAGGTCAAAAGTCAAGGTCACGTGACAAAATTATATTTTTATCGAAAGGTGGCTTGTTATATATCACTGGAAAGCTTGTTCAATTCCCTGTACAATAAGCTTTATTTGAGCTTTCTAGGCGAAATAGTGGCGGAGTTACAGCACATTTAGTATAGCTAAGCGGGCTCAAAAAGGGCAATTTCTGCTAACTTTGACCTTGAATAATTTAACAATTACAAGATGCACGAGACTAAAAATTTTCATAGTTACTAAGTTCCATGAATAGTTTCAACTCCCCAAATTTCATGAAAATCGGAGATGGTCAGGTTGGAGGCTGTGTTGATTTCGCATGGAATGACTCATATATGATATATATCTTAGGGAAAATATATGAATGCCTCCATGATGGCTCAGTGGTAGCGTCATCGCCTTATAATCAAGGAGTCCTGGGTTCAATACCCGGTCGAGGCACATAGTGGTCCAGATCCCACTTTAAACTGTAGGTCCAGTCCAGATTAGCCTTACTGTGTACAACGTGGACTTAAAACACCAATTCAATCAATCAATCATTTGGGAAAATATGTAAGGCATAAGTTGACAACACTGGCAGCAACCTTGATCCATACTCTTTCAAGTAGCATTCATTCATTCGCAGTGCTGCGTTGAGTCTTGTGTGAGTCACACATGCTGAAAATGGCTGCAGGAATAAAGAATTCCTCCAAATGTTAAGCGCAGGCTGTGATGCGGTTCTCCAGGCCAAAGGCGAATGTCCGGTGGAGATCCATCGTCAAATTGCAGCAGTTTATGGGAACATTATATAAACAAAAGGGTTTTTTGTTCGAATCTAGATTCTTTCGTCAAGGCAAGGACGTTTAGTCAAACAACATCTGGAGTGAGTGGGTTCGAATCTTACTTACACCAGGAATGGGTGTTGTTTACATGAATAGAACCTGAAAATAAAGTGTAACACCTACATGGGAATAGTGTTTTGATAACGGCCCAGAATCCGGCCAAGGGATAGGAAATGTTTAAATTTCTTATTCCATGGTCTTTGATCACAAGCCAATCATATAACTCGTTATTATATCAAAGTAATCAGGACACGAGAAATAATGTAAAGAAAATATTTAATAGAAGCACTGCATACTTACAATACCTCACCACACATTTCACTTTCACCTTCATCACCTTCACTTGTCAACAAACTAGTTGACTACCCATAGTGCACTGGGTCAAAACAATTGAATAACGCGAGCCCCTGATAGCAAGCGTTGTGCAAGAAAACACCAATTTACATAAGTAACGTTCTTATAGAGGCACCTTTCCTCTTTGTGAGTTTAATGAACTAACTTAACATCACAGTATATAGACAAAGACTTGTAGCACAATATGAGTTCCAGTGAGGAGAAAATTCTTTTCCCCTCAGAGTTTGAAGAAAGCTGTTGCGAGAGTCTCTCTTGAAATTCTGCCTTTTACCCCCGTTCTCTGAGTACACTCTTACGGAGAGGGATTGTCCTCGTTCGCTATTGGTCCATACACTTTAACTCCTCCCACACGTGACTTAAAGTTAAAGTTTGCACTGAGGAGTGATAATCGCGTAGCATGGAAACACAATAACTCTTTGTTTGCAGGTTTGATTTGGAGGGCGAAAAGTATTTCGCTCTAATTAATTTTAGCTGCTCATAACTTGGGTGCAAGTAACTCAGTTCGGACAATTCGTTAAAGTTATGCGTTCTGTGGCTGTCTAAACTTCACTGAGGTGAAGAGATATTTTCGGGCAGGGGTGTAGTTCAAATTTTCATCTCAGTCACTTTGACAGGGAGATGTTCAAACTGTAGACTGGCGGGCTCGCTCGCAGGAGTTATGTCGTCTGCTCCAGTCTGTTATGTGCAGAGCTGTTGTTTTGATTCTGGGCCTGGGCAGCTGCATACTCCTTCGAGAACAGAGGATCGTTGTTCAGGACAAGGGCGAGTCTCGTAGGGGATTTTAAATTTTAAAATGCTTGAAGTTTCGTGATTAGCTGCATCTCACCGTTGGCCCCCTGCTTCTCTAAATTTCAACCATCAAGCCAAACGTGAATTGATGGTGACATGAGCCGAATGTAGACTGGATGGATGTAGAGTTTATTGCTGGCTTCGTGGGAAAGAATGCTGATTCGTTTGAGACGGCTGTGTCATTTTCTGAGAGAGCAGAACAATGAGATCTTGGGGAAGTGCGGAGAAAGACCGATGGTAATGGTAAATGGAAATTGGTACATCGGTCATAATTATGAATCAGTCAATTTTCTGTGAATTGCTTTGCTCACAGGATAATTGCAACTTCAGAAAGTGCCGCGTCTGTAAATAAACCCTAAATGTTATGTTTAAAAGTCTATTTCACATTTTGAAGTTCATTTTGCATCATTTCGTGACGAAACAGAGTAGGAATATGCACCTCACACCTTTGAGAAACATGGAAAGGGAACTTCACAGCATGTTATTTCACGTTTCATGTTTTCGTCATGAACAAATATGCATATGTGATGGAAGAACCAAAGATTTGCTGGTTTGAACCATCCTTATGGTTTGATCACGTACAACCACTCCCCCAACTATCATTCTGAGGGCATATCTTTTGTTGTAGCAGTACACTGTTGCATGGTTGAGTTTCCGTGCATCTACATCCATTCTGAACTTGTCTGGTGTACTGACCCATCTCTTTGAAGCAATACCACAGCCAACAAACACAAAAGAGGTGTTGTTTAGAAAATCTCGGGACACGTTGGAATATTGAGCTCTTTTGGATGTCGACACATCTTGCACATTTTACCCTTTGTTGAGATGTCTCATTGTATGTGTCCACTCACATGCAACCCACCAAAATACAGTGGAACCTCGTTTATACGTTCTCCTGCATTTTACATCCAATCGTCATGGTCACAATAGGGCCAAATGTTATACAATTGTCCTAGATTTTACATTTTCCTGCACTTTTTAGTTTTTACCTTGGCCCCCTGACAAAAGTAAAATCGAGGTTAAGAAATTGTAAGGGATTTTTACACAAAGTGCAGCAGAAATAACTGTTCAAAATGTCAACATTGCAGGGCTTTATAGCAAACCTTGCACAAAAAAGTTACTGCACAATGTATAGTGAAATCTCTCCAAAATACAATATTTACAGTTGAACCCTGATTTTACATTTTTCAGGGGGCCACAAACAAAAACATAAAATTTGAATGTAATCAGTGAGAGCCATGTAGTAAACTTCATTCTGCTGGAATCCATCATAAGTTGAAGTTTTATATGCTGAAGGAAAGGGCAAAATCATATTTGTTTGTGTACGTAGATTGGCAATCTTGCACCGTGGCTGTCCGGTTTAAATGCACATCCCCACTATGCCGATCGGCAAGGCCAGATGCCAAACCCATTCTGCATTGCTGACATCAATGAACGTCCCCACAGCACTGCGGTGTGGAGACGTACATCAGTCTGATTCAATGGCATGTTGGCAGCACAAAGTTACTTTCTGATATTTTTTTTAACAATTTTGATAAGGTTTGATAACATGTACATTTTTTCAATACCAAATTCACAATGGTGGGGCCCTCCAGCCATTTCTCCTGGCACTACTGGCCAATTATGGTAGTTTGAAATTTTGTACTTTTTTCTCTTTTTCTCTCTTCAGTATAGTCTGTGCCTAAACCCTATCACTGTACTTGAGACAATAAGTCTCATTGGTCACCGCTAAGCATTCTACTATTACAGTGAAACCTGGATTTTACGTTCCCGCGTTATACATTTTCCCGCTTAATACGTTCATCCAGTCAGGCCTCGGCAAAAGGCCATGTTAAATAATAGGACGTTCACCTCGATCTTACGTTCGCTCTAACTCCAATTTCCCGCTTTATATGTTTTCCGAGCCATGACGATGTGTTAAAATTTGGCAGAAACTTGTTCTGTTGACTACGCAACTTCTACTTTTTCTTGCTTTTGCAGCTGTTTCATTCACCACGTGATCTTGAACTTCCAGATGTTAGGCTTTCGTGTGAGAGGAGGGAGCGAAGAGGCATGGTCAGTGGAAGGCAGGGCAGGGGGGAAGGGGGAGGTGGAGGCAGGGTACAACTTGCATTTGTCATACCTCCCTTGAGGGACAGGAAGGGAAAACGGCCCATGAAGATGAAATGGGGGGGGGAAGGAAACACATTATTTACGGGAAACTATTGGTGGAAGGGGTGTTTGCCCTCCACAAGACTATTAATTCCAATAAAAAATCGTCAATTAACATGGATGTAAATAACAATCAGTGGCATGCCCAAAGGGGGCTGATGGGGGTCATATTTTTAAAAACAAAAAGAGAAATAACGTCAAAGGCAGGAAAAGATGGTAAAGTGAGGGCTGACTACTATAAAAAGTATACGTAACTCCATTCCCCCTTTCACAAATCTTGCATGCATCACTGATAATTTATTGCGACGTCTAAACATGTGTAAGTTTGACAAAACTTGTTTTGTTCACTTCATGCTGTTCGGCTGATCGCGACTTGATACGTATGCAGCTCAAAGTGGAATCTGAACTATACTGCACGTCTTCAATACACTTTATAGCGTCCAGCTATAAATGATCAATTACCGAGGACTGCTCAAATAGCAACTAATTACTAGTTTACAGAGTAAAAAGAGATCTCACACAATCAAATGCATAAACTGAACCTAATAGGTGGCAGTTAGAAGCAGTCATCCACCATCTCTACCCTCGAAAGTGGGTCCTGTTCACTTTCACCGCACGTCTTGCTTTTGTCCTTAGAAATTCATTATCATTCTTCTTTTCTGTTGTTAAATAATTTTTGATACAATATACCCCTAAAATGTCGATTGTGTAGTCATTTCCTACCGACACTTGAGTTTCACCCCTCCCTTATGCTTTCCCGCATTTTACGTTTTTTTATTTACGATCCCCTGAAAAACGTAAAATTGGGGTTTGACTGTATTAATAATACACATGCCCATTGTAGATATTACATATTTCTTCTGTGATATTTTAGTGATGCCATAGTGATGTGTACTATACACCCCTGCTACTTCTATATTGTCTGTTTTCTCTTGACCATTTTATTTGTCAAAAGTGCCTTCTAATATTTTGCTAACTTACATATTATAAAGGGTATCCCAATAGATATGCAAGATTTAATGTAAAAAAAAAAAAAACATTTTACATATTTATTAGTTGGCAAAGTTATTACAGGCTCATTCCATGTCAAATCGACCGAGAAAAAATATTTTTGAACATTAATGATTCAGATTTTTTACATTTTTTGTTTACACATTGCACCTATCAAGAGGACAAAAATTGCCAAATTTCAGATTTTTTCGGCTCTTAAGTTTTTGAGTTATTGACTCAAAAAACAAAAAATCCCAAAATTTGACAACATTTTGAAATCTTTAAACAGCTGTAGATCAAAAACTATTTGACCTAGAGAGCTCAAATCGGAGTCCTTCTCTCCTGCTTTTAATGAGCTTTAATTTCAAATGCAACATGACTGTGGTATTTGAATTTTTTAATTTTTAAGAAACTTGAAAGAATGTTTTTTTTTGAAAATCTCAAAAACACCATTATTTTTTTTTTTAAAAAAAATATGATTTGAAGACATCAATTGACTATTTGTGTGCAAAATTTCACAGTGGGACGGCAATGGGTTCCTATGGAAATTAAGATTTTGTAATTTTGTGCGGAATTTGCTAAATTTGTTGACTTCCATGTTATAAGCACAGCAACAACTATATGATAAGTGGTTGATGTTGAAGTCTTCATGTTAGTCTATTTTATAATTTTTGGACTACAAATAACATGAAAATACCTAAAACTTTTCACTTTCAAATTTGAGTTGAGGCACTTAAAAAGGTTCTTTAGCAACACACCATAAAGGTGTGACAATCGAGAAGTATGCGCCTGCGCAGTAGCTCATGCACCGTTGACTTGCACCCTAGAAGAGCTACAAAGTGTTATTAGTTTTTTTGTGGTCAGAGGGAGTGAAACCTTCTGAAATCTAGAGCTGAATGAAGGTTCAGTATGGAGACAATTGTTTAAGTCCAGGGAGAGTATATGAATGGGTGGAAAGATTTAAAGATGGAAGACGAAATGTCAGTGATGAACACCGAAGTGGGAGGCCAGTTTGCGTGACAACTAAAGCTGTGAATCATCAGATCCATCAGCGAATCCGTTAATTTAGTACACTCTCTCCTGACTTAAACAATTGTCTCCGTACTGAACCTACATTCTGCTGTAGATTTCAGCATAGGTGTGCGCAGACCTTCTGATTAGGGGAGGAGCCTTAATGATAGTTCATTTGGAGAAAGAAAAACCTAATTTAATCTCACTGTTTTATTGTATTGATGGGTATGGAACAGGGGCGTATATAGAGTGATTCAGGAACCACTGAAAATAACTGTATTAGAAGAATACACACTTCCGTGACACCGGTGTCCTTTGCCCCCCTCCATTATTCCCACTAATGTACATGTGAACATGGTTTCATACAGCAGATTCAAAACAACTGCACATGATATGTTCATTTTCAACACTGATGGCCATTAGGGATGGCAGTTGCCTTGTCTGCAAAGAAAAAGTAAACTGTCCTTGCCCCCTCCCCACTTTTGTCACGCAATCACTGCTACCGATTTTTAATGTAGAGGGCAATTTATCTTGCAAACACATAGGTAACAAAACTAACGAATAATCTGTATGCGAGTGTTAATAACAAGAAATTTGCTAGAGAACGAAGTTCGATAATTCAGTTACATAGGAAATAATGCATCTTACATAGTTGGTTGGTTCTTTCGTCGTCTTGAAAATACTTAATTATGTAAAGAGCATAATATTGTTTAATAACTGTGATAAGAGTCCTCTGCACTAAATTCCTAAGCAAGAGTATTAGAGGGGACTATTGCCCCCTCTTGCCCTCCCGTGTGCACGCCTATGGATTTCAGAAGATTTCATTCCCTCTGACCACAAAAAAGAGTTAACATTTTGTAGCTCTTCTATGGTGCAAGTCAACAGTGGAGCGGAAATGCTGTAGGAGCTACTGTGCAGGCACATACTTCTCGATTGTCAAGACACCTTTATGGCATGTTGCTAAAGAACCTTTTTGAGTGCCTAAACTCAAATTTTCGTTATGCATAAATCTCCATGAAGTTTAGAATAAAATTCCTGTTATTTAATAACTTCCCCTCATACATTTTTCAATTTCCTTACCTGATGTCAAAAGTGATAAGTTTTAGGTATTTTCATGTTATTTGTAGTCCAAAAATTATAAAATAAACTAACATGAAGACTTCAACATCAACCACTCATCATATATTGGTGAGCCCAACTTAAGAGTTCAGTATGGGCTGGCTTATGGCGACAGTGTTGCCGTATGGTGCGCAGTAGAAGAGAGCTCCAGCGTGCATCGAGCATCTGCTGTAGTACACGCCGCAACAAAAGTTAGTGGTCAATGGGTACTGTTCAATACAAGAATGCATGACTTGTTGGGAAGCTGTTCATTCTTGCCGCTATTGGTCCAGAATAATGACTGTCCGTGGAGGAAGGTTTGAAAATAACTTTTTCTGAATATATCTACTTTTTATACGTCTTACTGTCTATGTTATCACATGCGTCGGCAGTGTTTTTTCTTTCTTTATGTACAGAAAGGCTAATCAGGACTGGTCCTACAGTTTAAAATGGGATCCGAACCACTATGTACCTCCTACGGGTATCGACCCCGGGACCCCTTGATTACGAAGCGACAACGTTACCACTGTGCCACCAGGGAGGCCTCTTTCACATTTTTCAGTGCGCTGTCTCATTTGAAACAACCGTGTTCATTATACCGGCATACACCAAAGCAAATCTCCCCCCCCCCTCCCCCTCGTCGTCGCATTTTAATTGAGGGATTAGGGTTCGACACCTGGTGGAGGCACATAGTGGTTCATATCTCACATAAAACCATAGGTCCAGTCCCAATTAACATATCTGTGCATAAAAGTGGATTCAAAACTCAATTAACCAATTATTAGTAGAGGTGTGAAATAGATGAAGTTCTGTTGTATTTGTGTGAACAATGATTACAGAAAGAAAGAGACATACGTCGGAAATATTCAATCTAAAATGCTCTCGCTTTGTGTCCATCAATTAACATTATTGCCTTGCAAGCAACAAGTCTCGGATTATATTTACTTTAAGTATCTCATAAATCTATTCCCTATTTATGCATTTGCGTCAAACCTTGATTTATTATTTTAACTATCTGGAAAAGAACTGCCCGATCATTTTATTTAATATAATGCTATCATTACTTTTTATAATACTTAGTCATCCTTTGGAAAGAGCAAGTGAACCGGGGGGGTCTCCCGCTAGATCCGCCAATGCATACAATATGCCTTTTTTCGGAGAATTACCCAACATGAGAAAACTCGCACACAAATAAGAAACCACTTGACCCCACGGAAGCCTATTCACGAACTTTTGCCTGGCCATTCCCCACCCCCTTCCCTCTTCCCAACACCTGTTTCCAGCGAGTGGCAACAGGCGGAAGGCTGTTATTTTTAACTCCCCAAATCGCGGTTAACACAAGAAAGGAAAGCACCTTTTTTGAATGGTCTGAATTGTAAAAGAAGGTATAGACCATCAAAACCTTACATTTCCTCTGCTTTTTGCATATTTATTATTTTCTCCTCGAATGTTAACGGCTTTTGTTTCTACAGAAACACACATGTTTGGGGGTGGTGATCTCAAAATAAAAGCCCATAACAGCCCATACTGAACTCTTAACTTGGGCTCCACTATAGTTGTGGTTATAACATGGAAGTCAACAAATTTCGCAAATTTCGCATACATTACATTACAAAATCTTAATTTCTATAGGAACCCATTGCCATCCCATTATGAAATTTTGCACACAAATAGTCAATTGATGTCTTCAAATCATATATTTTTTAAAAAAAATAAAATTAAAATGGTGTTTTTGAGATTTTCAAAATAACATTTTTTCAACTTTCTTAAAAATTAAAAAAATCAAATACCACAGTCATGTTGCATTTGAAATTAAGGCTCATTAAAAGCAGAAGAGAATGACACCAATTTGAGCTCTCTAGGTCATAGTTTTTGATCTACAGCTGTTTAAAGGTTTCAAAATCTTCAAATTTTGGGATTTTTTGTTTTTTGAAAGTCAATAACTCAAAAACTTAGATCCGAAAAAATCTGAAATTTAGCAGTTTTTGTTACTGGTACTACCACTGCACCAAAAATTATTAATTTCTGAAATGTCAAGTTTCAGACACTGGTTGATTTGGCATGGAATGCCCCTACATTATTTGAAAGGGTAAATATTGCCATTAAATGTGGAAGAGGATTTCTGAAAAAATTCCTAGACGATGCATTTGAACACTTAAATCATTTGACAAAATTCTGGATCACTTTTTTGCATAACTGTGGCTAAATGCTGCCGATAACTCTTCGAATTTCTGCTTTCAATTTAGGAATCGTTTTTATTTTCGCAGCATAAACTTTAGACTTAATGAATTCTCAGAATGAAATAAGTCACACGGTGTGAGGTCGCACAGTTGTTTCATTTGGGGTGCTTCTCCTACCGAAAATGTTAGGTAATTTGCCCACAGTCTCCATACTTCTCATGACTTTTAATGATCGTCACTCCATCCTCTAACGTGTAGCTCTCCATATTGACTAACCACAACATGTGATCTCGCAGAATGTTACTAACCGTCCGGTCGAAAATGGTGCACAATTTAAATCCTGCATTAATTTTGGGACACCCTTTATATGCTGGTCTTGTGTCATATGCTTTCATAGTTTTAGAATTCTTTCTGCTAAAAATTTTTAAGGAATCATTTTTTTGTGCAGTTGCAGCATTTGTTCAGCCACTACAGAAATGAAGTACTACCTATGGAAAATCCTAGTGAGATTGAGAGGCAACAATTTTTTAGACCACTCTTTACAACGAAAGCTGTTCGCGCCCCTCTGCAAGTAAAAAAGAAAGGTATGTGCTACATTTAATTTAATCTTCATCATAGGTTCCAGAGCAAATATAATTTTTTTTATAAAATTGATTGAAAATGAAGGTGTGTGGATGGGAAATGTATGGACCGTAGTGCATGCGGAGGTATTATTTTCTTTATCTCACTTTCATTTATGGCAGTTTGATGCAATCATGATTATTATTGCTACCGAGGTCAATAAAATAAGTTACGCAATGACGTAAGAAGGAAGCCTCTGTGTGACCTCGCAGCCCTTCAGGCAGCGCATTTTGGATTCCTCCAGGTAGACATGTTATTAAGGTGTCTGAGCAACCCTGATATGGAGAAGGGTAAGTACATTCCATACTGTTTTTAAGTTCCAAACGTGCACTCGCTCACATAATTATATTTATTTTATGAACGATCTCTTCCATACTACGTGGAGAAGTGATTTAACTTGGAATCATTGTTCTTTTGATTATCTTTAGAAATGCAAGAGACCAATTTAGTTCGTTATTAGTTCGGTTGAATGAATATCCATCAAACGGGCCGAAGTGATAAGAGACAATGTTTATCTTTCAGCAAGTTTATATAACAAACTAGATTTATGTAGTCTTGAGGTTCTTTCATATTATGTAAATGAACTCGCATCAATTGGAACAGTGTTATATCTATACATTCGAAAAGCATACTGCCTCATACCAATTGAAGTAGACTTTAAGGTGTGAATCTTCCACTGCGCTCGCACTTCAAGGTTTGTATGTATTAAACAAGCCAGTTTAACGTGCATACATAGGTTCTCTGTCGAATTGTATATGCAGATAGAACAATGGTATAATGGCGAACTATGATTCAAACCCATTTGTAACTAGATGAAACGGGTGTACAAGATACTCCACAAAAATTCCCTTTGCGGGAATGTTGTCAACCAGAAGATCTGCATTATATAATGTACTAAATCCATTACCTGCATTGGAGTTAACATGTGTAAACTGCGGTAACTCGAGTGTAGGGGATTTGATTAACTTTCAACCCCTTTCTCATCATGAAAATGTCTTGCCTGTTGCGAATGATTGTCAGGAGCATATTGCTCCTAGTAATAATGCATATTATATGTGGTCCGGATGCAAATACATGTATATGATGATTTGTATCGGTTGAAACTGATTTGTAACATCGAACTTTATGTATCCTGTGGGTACCATATTCACAAAAAACATTTACTTTGTAACCTGCTGTGATTATCCACACACTCCTATAGTGTACTTACATGAAACTAATGAAAATATAAGTTATAAACAAATGAAGTTCCTATTCTTATAAAATTATGTATAGTTTGAGAGCAACTCGTGAGTTACACTTTTTGAATAAGAAATTGAACAGTGTTTAGTTATCATTAGGGCTAGGATTTTTGTGACCTAAAAATCACCAAAATATGCAAAATAATAACGTTTTATGCCCTAAAATTAAAATAAAAATATATGCCCTTACAATTGAACTATTTCAAACATCAATATTTAACATATGCTAAGATATTTTCACATACTATTTTGAGTTCACTTTATGAGCTATGAGTTGCATTGTACAATGAATACTTTCCATAAATGAGAAAAGCTTCTTTCTACTTCGGCTGACACAAGAGGAGCATATTTAAAGTAAACAATGTCATTTGGCTCAAGTTTTATAGTATCGAGAGACAATTTTTCTCCCAAAACCGTATTTTCTTTTTGCAATAGAGCACAAAATTTATGTATCCTTTGTTTTGTCCCAAAACTCTCCTCATATTCGTTGACACTTGTTTTTCCACTTCACCTCACAATTATACACAGGGAGTAAGAACAAATCCACTTTGAAAATGGCTGTATATTCCGTGAAAAAAGCAAAAATGTACTGTATATGACAAAATATTCTCTATCATGTAGAAGTGGTCAAATATGCCTAAATATGTCCTTAAAAAACACCTTAATTTAATTAGTTTGTTCATAATATAAATTTCTAAATATATAGGTTACACATCACCCTTACAAAAAAAATGCCAGGTCATGAAAATCCTAGCCCTAGTAGTACGTACTGTATCCACAAAATTAATTATCAATATGGAGGTTTGTTTCCAGTCTCTGGTAATGAGTAATCGCATGTAGTACGTATGTATGGGTTGTAGGAAAAAATACTGAACTTCTCGATAGCAAGTAGCCACTTGTACAAACGTAGATTTACAAAAAAGATGTGATTTCAGAAGGGGATTCTCATCTGTATTTTGATGCAGGTGGAATAGAAGGTCATTTTTCAAAATAAATTACATTAAATTGGAACTTCTGTATATCTTTACCATTTGCATTTGAAGGAGTAGAATGTTGTTCCTTTTACTAAAGATGAATTGCTGAATCTGTCATATATTAAAATGTATTTCAACCAATCAGTAATAATAATTTTAAAAATAATGATAATGTCATGACTTAATTTCTGTGCATCAAAAGTAAATAACGAGAGTATATCAAAAAGTAATTGAGTAAATTTTTTATAGCCAAACGGAAATGTATTCACAAAAACTGAAATACAGTCAACTCTCGATACAACGACCTTTCACAATTCCCAGGAAAAGGTTCGTTATTTCGAAAGGGTCGTTATTTGAATTTGCACCAATTTTGTGCTCAAACGGACAGAAAGATTCCTAGGAGACGGTAACACCATTTATCCTGTGTAGTTATAACAGTTGGGCTGAAAAGTTCGTAGGCTAACATAGTAAAAAATATTTTTTTGACAAATTTCGATTTTATTATTCAATATAGTTGCCTTCGAGGGCGATACAACGATTATAGCGGTCATACAATTTTTCGATGCCATTTTTATAGTACGATTTCTCTTTAGCCTCAAAATAGGCCTCAGTTTCGGCGATTACCTCTTCATCAGTGCTAAATTTTTTTCCAGCGAGCATTCTTTTAAGGTCTGCAAACAGGAAAAAGTCACTGGGGGCCAGATCTGGAGAATATGGTGGATGGGGAAGCAATTCGTAGTCTAATTCATATAATTTTGCCATCGTTTTCATTGATTTGTGACACGGTGCATTGTCTTGATGAAACAGCACTTTTGATCGATTGTGAGCATGTGCAGCACCCATTCTGCACACAGCTTTCGCATGTTCAAATATTCATGCACAATATGTCCAACACGTTTCTTTGATATTTTTAAAGTCTCAGCTATCTCGATCAACTTCACTTTACGATCATTTAAAATTATTTTGTGGACTTTTTTGATGTTTTCGTCGGTAACAGCCTCTTTGGGGCGTCCACTGCGTGCATCGTCTTCGATGCTCATTTCGCCTCGTTTAAATTTAGCAAACCACTTCTCAATGGTTGATTTTCCTGGTGCAGAGTCCGAATAATGTTTATCAAGCCAAGCCTTGGCTTCAACAGTATTTTTTTTTGCCAAAAAGCAATGCTTTATTAACACACGAAATTCTTTTTTATCCATTTTTTCAGAATAACAAAAGCTGCTTCACTCACAATGCTATATCTCACGAACTAATTATCCGGCAGCTGTGAAATTTATACACGTATCTTTTGAAGGTTAGTACTAAGTAAAAATCACATGGATTTAATTCTAGTAACGCCATCTATGAGTCAGCCTACGAACTTTTCAGCCCAACTGTTACAACCTGTTATGCACAGGATGTGTGTTGTGGGAAGGAAAATAGAACATGAAAATGTTTTCACAAAAAAGGATTTTAAATAATGTTATTCTCTTTTAATTGTGCACAGTCGTTCCTCTTCCCCAAAATTCTTATGATTCTACTTCAGGAGAAACCCGTTTGCACTGAGACCTACGGAAAGGAATACAATCTCGTTTATTGCAAGTGAAACTGGAAGAATCTTGACACCAGTCACACTGGCACCATCAAAAATCGGGAGATAATCGGGCAGAATGAATGTTGGACTTTATACGGGTCTACTAGAGCATTTCCTGTTACTGAATTAATTGGTAAGATAAGATCTCTCAGTAGACCCAACACAACCTTTCAAGCGGGGCTGTAAATTTCGTTCTGGTACGGCTGTGTAAAATACATCGTAAAAAAGTCACGAAAGTCACATTTTTTTTTGTTTCAGTCAACTTCATATTCATCCCCTCCCCCATTCCATGAAGCAGTCCAAACTCACCCTTGACTTGCATTGTAATCCAGCCTGAAAAAGGAAACACGCACTTTAAACTGTATATTTAGTTCCAATTAGCCCATCAGCATAAAATGAACTCCAAACAAGCTTTATGAAACATGCCCATTTTCAGATATCAAAATGGGAGATCGTTATTTACTCTCACGTTAATCGACGATTTAATGTTGGATTTAGGAGAGTATTCTCGATGTCAAACACCCGCTCCTCATAAAGTTTCTCTCTTGAATAATGTTTTGTTTTTAATCTGTCTCAGCGTCCATTTCTACAAGGTAACCAAAAAGTTCTTTAAAAACACTAAGTTGCTGACCAAGGCAGTTTATTAAGATAAAAACACTTAACAGGTAACGTTTCGACCCTGTATCAGGGTCTTCCTCAGACGAAGAACTAAACTAAAAAAGTTCTTGCCGTTTTTGACGTCCCATTAATCATACGCTCACAGAGGGGAAACGAAATGACGCATGTGCCTGCCAAGCGATCGGGAGTTAGTCTGACCATCGACTGTCAGTAATACAGGCACGTTGCGCACACACAGCAGTCATAGCTCGTCCAGTGTCGAAGAGAAATGGAGGTATCAAAGCAGCTTGTTCGCGTGTGTTTGTTGTATGACTTTAAAGTGGGCCTGTCAGCTGCCGCATCAAGTCGCCGCATTTGCCAGGCATTTGGGGAGAATGCCTTGAACGAACGCACTGCCAGGCATTGGTTCCAGAAATTCCGTTCGGGAGATGTGAGCCTTTCGGATGAACCTCGCAGTGGACGACCACATGTGTTGGATGACGAGGCCCTGAAAGCAGCCATCGAAGAGGACAGTGGTCTGACATGTGATGAACTTGCAGAAAGGTTCCATGTTTCCGCTGAAACAGTCAGACTGCACCTGCATGGAATAGGGAAGTCATACAAGTTAAGCAAGTGGGTACTCCACACATTGTTGGCAGCCAACAAGGAACAATGAGTGACAGCCTGTTTGTCCTTGCTCACTCGGCACCTGAACACACCCATATTTGATCGCTTGCTCACGGGTGACGAAAAGTGGGTCCTCTATGACACTCCCAAGCATACCAGACATTGGTTGTCGCCACGTGACCCTGTTTCTCACACCTCAAGACCACCTCTGCAACCACGAAAGGTTATGCTCTCTGTATGGTGGAATTGTCGGCAAGTGGTGCATTACGAGCTCCTTCCACCTGGTCAGACCATCACTGCTGATCTCTACTCTCAGCAGTTGCAAAGGGTGCACCGTGCATTGCGGCAGAAGGAGCCGGCATTGGTGAATCGCAAGGGATTCACAATGCCAAACCACATGTGGCAAGGAGCACCCGGGAGACCCTTCAGCAACTTGGCTGGGAGACACTGTGCCATCCACCATATTCACCGCACCTTGCACCAACAGATTATCACCTGTTTCATTCCCTCGACAACCACCTTCATGGGAGATCCTTCGCAAATGAGGGATACCTGCGGAACACACTCACAGACTTCTTTGCATCCAAGCCCACCGAGTTTTATCACCAGGGTATTGTGCAGCTGCAGGAACGTTGGCAAAAGATGTTGGATGCTGATGGAGATTACTTCGAAACCTAAAGGTACGTACCGTCCACTATATTGCTTTTTGTTTATCACTGCTCTAGAACGGCAAGAACTTTTTTGGTTTCCTTGTACATTGAGCACTTTAAAAGCGGCGATTATATTGTGTGCATTTCCTTCCAACACTGCTCTGAGTGTTCAATAAGTTTATTCTTGTGTCAGGTGTAAAATAAAATTTACATTTTTGCTCATCAGAAGGTGCAGAACTTGAAGTTTTTTTTAACTCTTGTTTTTCTTTCTGGAGATTGAATTTCGTTATCTTCAAATCAAAACAGCTTTGCAAGATTCAAAACAATGACTACTTTCTTTGGGCTGGATGATTCATTGCTGTTATCGGGAAGTGACAGCTTTGCAGATGCTAGACAAAACATTGGCGCCAGCTGCAGCGTAAAAACCAGGAGACCGAAGTTCGAGCAACAGTTGGTCGAAGAGAAAATCCTCTGCATTTTAAAGTACGCAACTGTCGAAGACGGAACTTTTGTCAACAGTGTGAAGAAGAAAGAAACTATCTTGCTTAACGTTTTACCATGCAACATACAATAATACGGGCAATGCAGACAACAGCATAGAAAAAGCAGAGAGAGACTTGAATTCTGCCATTATCACATTGCCCTGCACACCAGTTACTGAGAATGAACTGGAAAAGAGGCACTTTTTTTATTTTTATTTGTCCTATGGTTTTTGTTCATTTTCAAGAATGTATCTAGAACTGGTTGCTCCATTTTAGACGTCAAAGAAAAGGAGGAGGGGTCCACTTGTACCCTTTTCTGTAATCAATCCATGTGCACACACGAGTAAGAAAATCGTGGCTGAAACAATCAACATCGTCCCCCTCCCCTTCATGTTTACTGACAGGAAAAGAGGGAGAAGTCACTCAGCCAATGTGACACTTTTTTGACAAATATTATGATGTCGGCACAGTTAGGAAAACTAATGGAGTGAGAAAGAGGAGTTACGATGCATGTAAGATCGAAGTAAACTTTTTCGGAAACCTGGATGACAGCGCATTAAGTGGATTGACGATCTTTACTTGGTCTATGTGGCTTTGCTTATCTCGAACAGTTTCGCTTTTTTATAAAGTGTTACAGGGAACAAAGAACATGTTTTGAATGAAGGCTTCTACCACAAGTTTTCGGCTACAAGGCCAAGAGTAACTCACGCACGGGAACCTGCTGAACTCCCCGCTCAAGTTGTCTGCAGCACTTAGGTCAAGGAAACAAGTCAAGGTCAATTTAAAATAACATCCAAGCACATTCGATCTTCTCTTCTCGCGTATCCGAAGGCCTTCCCGATGGCGCAGTGGTAGCGTTGTTACCTTGTAATCAAGGGATTCCTGGTTTGATACCCGGTTGAGGCACATAGTGGTTCGGATCAAACTTTAAACTGTAGGTCCAGTCCCGATTAACCTTACTGTGCATAAAGTGAACTTAAAAACACCAAATCAATCAATCTTTTCACGTATCCAAGAGCAAGCGAAATCACAATGGCGAAACAATCCTGGCACAATGGGTAGAGGCCATCGGGTGCGGGGTAACATTGGCACGTTTGGGGAGGGGAGGGCAGAGGTCAAGTGCAATTGGATATCACTCAAGCATGGTGTGGTGGTGTCTATTTTTAGATAAGACTCACTTGCGAGCGGTAGAGCACTCATGAAGGAAATTAGTGCAACAAACTTACTTTTCGGCCGATGTCCTTCAATTTTTCAACTTTTTTCCAAATTTTTCACGGTTCCTGTGAAATGGTTCGTTACCTTGAGAGGGTCATTATATATCCGGGTTGTAGAATCAAGAGCCAACTGTATATATTTTGAAGGTTGAATATTTCTCTACTTTTCCACATAACTTCCATTCACATTTACACATTTGTCCCACCCTGACAACAATCTTTCGATGCCCATGCGGATAAATCATTCGGCTGGACGAGTAACCAAATGACGCATGGCTGTCACAACTTCCGTGTCGCAGCTGAAGTGATTGCCGGCAAGGTGTTCCTTCAGTGTGCCAAACAGGTAAAAGTTGACAGGACAGGTCTGGACTGTATGCTGGGTGCTTGAGAATTTCCCAATGCCAGGAATTTACTTTTGTGTCACTGATGCAGCCACATGGGGACGAGCATTGTCATGGAGAATGATGGCCTCCTAGTTGCTCCTTTTACTCCAAAATCAGCAAGAATGACTCCTTGTCTGTCCCAGAAAATGGTAAGCAAAACTTTTCCTGCGCGATTGGGTTGTCCTGAATTTTTTGGGTGGGGTTGAGTTTGTATGTTTCCATACCATACTCTGTCGCTTTCATTCAGGGGTGTAATGAAAAACCTGGTAACGATTCGTCTCCGGTAAATGCGATCGAGGAATGCATTTCCAGCCCTGTGGTACTGGAGCAAATGCTCAAGACTGTATCCCATACGGTCCTCCATATGCTGTGGTGTGAGCTGCCTGGGGACCCATCTTGCTGGCACTTTGCGAAACCCAAGTTCTTCATGGTTGATGGAATATACACTGCCATATGAAATGCCCACTTCATCTGCTGCTGTTAAGATTGTTGACAGTCGGTCCTCCACAATGAAAGCCTCCATTGCTCTGTCTGTCAGATATGCGAGGCCATCCAGAACGGTCTTCATCGGTTACATTTACACGCCCTGCATTGAACTTTGCACACCAGTTACAGACATTTGTGAATGTGATGCACGTGTCACCATACTGCACCAACTCGCAATAGATTTCAGGTGGTTTCTGTCCCTTTGACCACAGAAACTGAATCACACTCCACAGTTCAACTGTGTCGAACGTCTGAAGCGTAGCTGTCATTTTGAAACAACTGACTCTCGGCTCGAGGTGCACACACACCTGCCATCTCGTGCAAAGGTGGCGAAATACATGTACTTCCAAATGTATATTTCAGTTTTTGTGAATACATTTCCATTTGGCTGTAAAAAAATTACTCAATAACTTTTTTATAACCGTTCGTATAAGAGATACCAAAATTGAGTTGAGTTTTTGGTTTAAGTCCACTTTATGCACAGAAAGGCTAATCGGGACTGGACCTACAGTTTAAAGTGAGAACCGAACCACTATGTACCTCCACCAAGTGTCGAATCCAGGACCCCTTGATTACATGACAACGATGCTACCACTGCGCCATCGGGCAGGCAAACCAAGATTGAGAAGCATAAGATTTACTATCAGAAAGTCTACATTTTTAAACATTACTGCCATCTGAATTCATTGCCATACTTATCGCATAATCACCACCTTGCTGCCTCAGATAACAAAACCAATGGTACCTGTGCAGAATCTCGGACATGGAAGATTAAATTTTGTAAGTTTGTATTTTGTAACACTGTAGTAGTAGCTCCAGTCCTAATTAGCCTTACTGTGCACAAAGTGGACTTAAAACATCAACTCAAAAAAAAAACAACTCAAAGACTGTAGTAAATTTTCTCAAGTGTAATATTTCAACTATAATGTTCAAATCAATAATAACTAATGTGTTTACATTTTTAGACTGGAAAAATGTTCTCTAAACTGTACCGTCACAATTTTTTTTTCAAAAAGAAAGCTTCAGTTAATGGTCCTACCACACTTTTAGCAATAGAAAATTGGCAGGAAATCTGCGATAATTATGAGGTGATATGTGGTATGTTTATACACAAAGAGCACTGCACATAGTACCAGGTGTGGCGGTTAATAATTCTTAATTGATCTGAAAGAAAACAAGTGTGTATGGGGAGAAAGGTAACAAATGCTTTATTCAAAGTATGCGCCATCACTAGCTATACTTGTGCCCATCTGTCTGTCAAATTGTGGATGCCCTTCCAGAAAAATCGTTCACATCTTCGTAATTGTTGAAGTGTTGCTGGGAAAGTGAGTGAGACATCGATGAAAACAAGTGCTAGTCTGAAGGGTCTAAGTCTGATGAGTATGGCGGGTGGGGCAAGAATTCCCAGCCAAGTTCAGAAATGGTGTCTCTAACACCTTTCACTGTGTGTGATGAGGCGTTGTCGTGTTGCAAAATCACTTTTCTGTGTCTTGTTGCCCAATCTGGGTGCTTTTCTATCAATGCATGGTTCAGATTGATAAGTTGTTGACAGTAGCGAACGGCATTCACTGTTTCACCTGGTTTCAGAAGCTAATGGTACACCACACCCTTCTGATCCTACCAGATGCACAGCATTGTGTTCCTTCCGAAGTGATTCGGTTTTGCGGTCGATGTTGAAGGTTGTTCTGGGTCAACCCATGACTTTTTGCATTTTGGGTTCTCGAAGTAGATCCATTTTTCGTCCCCAGTCACTATCCAATGCAAGAAAGACTTTCTTTCATGCCGAGAAAGCAACACTTCACACACCATTTTTCGCTTTTCCATTTGTCTGTCTTACAGATGATGTGGGACCCATTTTCCTGCCTTCTGGACCTTTCCCATGGCATGAAGACGATCAGATATGGTTTGGCGACCAACATTTAACTTCTCTGCCAGTTGTTGTTGCATTTGCGTATCATCTTCATCCAACAGTGCTTGCAATTCAGCATCTTGGAATTTTTTTGACTGGCCCGGCCGATCTTTGTCTTTCAAGTTGAAATCACCACTTTTGAATCGTCGAAACCAACACACATACGCGTCTTGCGTTAGGATATTGTCACTGTACGTTTCAACAAGGATACGATGGCTTTCACTCGCTTTTTTCTTTTGATTGAACAAGAAAAGCAGGATGTGCCGCACATGCTCCTTATTTGGTTTGAAGGTCAACATGCTTCCCACACAAACCCAATATCACGATCACTCGCACTCGGTTGCACATCCACGCCATTTTGAGAGGTATTGTCCTGGCAACACTGACTTAACAGTTGAGACTGTGCACCAACCCTTGCTTCCAGCACAATCCAGCGACGAAATTAAGAATTATTAACCGGCACACCTGGTATTATTTGGGTCATTTGCAACTGCTTGAGATTAACAATACAAAATGTTAGATTCTACGTTATGTTTTTATGCAAGTATGTGTAATTTTGTGGGTGGGTGTCAGAATTGGAGAAACTTTCCAAACAATCCAGAAAATTGTATATAGTGTCATATTTGCATGTTATTTATTATTATACAAAATGGCCTCCGATAATTTAAGAATTATACAGACTGGCACACCCCTTGTACTTTCCTCTTCTTCTTTTTTAAACACACAAATAAAATTATAATTCCTGTAAATATGAGTGCTTTAAATGCCTTAGAGGTTGCATGAAGTGAAACAGATGATTATTTGAAAAATAACTACACTTTGGTAAATTTACATGTAAAATAGAGGATCATTTGTACTAATAATGTTGAAAAGTGTGATGTCATTTAAGATAAAGTGAATTATTAACAGCTATGAAAATAGAAGTACATTTGCTCGGAATTATTATGTATTATACTTTAATGCACCAACTCACATGAATAAAGCACCAATATTGTGAAAATTGCAACTAATCTAATTAGTATTTTTCTAGTTCAAATATGTTTCGTTTTGACGATGATTATCTTTTTTAAAATCATAGTTTTGTGTGCCAGAGCCGAAGTTCGCTTGTGTTGAATTCCAAGTCACTTGGGCATCAAGGAGAACAAAGCAGCCGTTGCTGCCGCTAAGTCTGCTCATGCAGACGGCGACATTCTCGTCCACCTTCTGCCAGCTAGGGACCTGCAGAATGTGTTTTGTGGTTCCATTCTTAACACTTTCCAGGCCAAGCAGGATGAAATAAGGGGGAACAAGCTTCGAGCTATCAAGTCCATCAGTGGTGCTCGGCATTCCTCGTCCCATCCCTCTCGGCGAGTAGAAGCCATCTCAATGCTGCTCCTAATCAGACACAGCTGTCTCACACATTGGCATTTGATGGAAAGACTGGACATTCTTGTTGAATGTGCCGATTTTGATATCCTCAGACAGACTTGTAGTCTTCCCTGCTACTTGTCACCCTTGTTGGCGATGACGAAAGTATTTTATCAAGTGTTTTTATATTTTTGAGAAGAGCTGGCCTCTTCCACTGTCTGTAAAGAAGCTTTTTGTACATTCTTACTTTTTAATGTGTTGTGTTTCTCTTGTGCAGGTCCCTTTACAACTTTGCACTTTTAATTTTTCCCAACGGGCTTTTTACACCCCTTGTTTGAACTTTTTTAAGTATGAATTCTAGATAAGGGGATATTTCCCCACATTCATTGAAGCATGCAAAATGGCCTAAAGCGCCGACGCACCCAAAAATTTAAAATCATTCATTCATTCATTTTTTCAAGGACTGATTATTCACCTATCATGTTCTGACATAATTTCTCAGGTTAAAATCAAATTGTACAATTTAATATACCTTATGTGTCAGCTTATACGACGCACCGGCATATAGGATGCACCTCCTTTTTTGCACACATTTTTGATGAAAAAGTTTTATCACTGAATTTATAATTAATATACAGTATTTCAAATATAAGAAAATATGTAGGTCTTCTTTCAACAAATAACTAACTTAATCTAACTAGGAAAGAATACATTTTTATCTTCTTCGTCAAACACCTCAAGGAAGCAAGAAAATCAGACCTATTTTTAAAGGAAAAATTGCTTCTTATATGTCGGCAAATATGGTAATAAACACTATGTCTAGGATTCGTTATGTTTTTAATTATGAAAACAGATGCCTGTGTGTAGCACAAGGACACAACTATCCTGCTGTTTCATACAATTAGTATTGCCTGGCCAGACCTATTATTTTAATAGATGAAAGATATGACTAGAAATTGGAGGGAATATTTTTATGGTAGGAATTAGATTAGATGTTTTGTTTTTTGATTTTACAACTATATGAAACAGTTACCCGAAATGGGATGGGCTGACATGAAATATTGGCCAATACCAATAAAGTACGGACATATAATTACTCATACCGATAACCGATATAATATCAAATCAATCCAGTACAAAAGTCCAAATGGTCCTTGAAGAACTTGGTTGATTTATTGACTTCTTTAAAGACATGAGGGAGGGTTTTCACCTTATGCTGCAGCTGCGAGCACTATTGCCAACTTAGCTCTTTTGGAGCCTGGACTGGCTCTTTCGTTCACTCGTTTCGCTGTGCTGGGGGCGTTGCCTCACTATCGTGCCATCTCTGGCCCAAGTCTACATAGACTCGTATACATTTTGCACGTGATATTGTTATATTGGACGTGCAACCCCCCCCCCCCCTTACCTACCCAGCTTCTCTTTTATAGCACCATGGCTGAGGTGAAAATGACATAATATTGTTATCTGGGAATACTTTATTTTAGATGGGGTTATGCCACCAGTTCTAGATGGTAAAAACTAAGAATAAATTATCATCACTTTAATGGTAATGGTGAGAGCAGCACCAACAGTCCCCCTTTTGACACCTAACATTACCCTAGGAGGTACTTTATCAAGCCGTTATCTCCTTCAAAGTCAGTTTTAACTCCATTTTATGTAAAATTTAGCTCTTTTATGTACATTAGGTTTGGAAACACTACCAGGATGGCCATAGGAGGCAAGGAGAAATGCATTACACTTATGGAACCATTATTTTATTTGTTCTCTTGGAAATATGACATAAATATATCAATGGAAAGGGGCCAGAGTGAAAATGTAATTGGCAGGCAGAAAAGTACACACTTTGATTTGATTAGCTGTAAGTTGAATTTGTTGCATTTTTTTCCTCCTATTCATCATATTTTTGAAATATGGTGCCTACTATCCGTGACAAAAATATTGAGCCCTCGGTTTACGTGCTTCTAAAATTGTACTCCGTGGGAGGAAAAGAATCAAATATACCTCATTGGAAAGCTTCAAGTATCTACTTTTCAATAAGCGAAATCTGAAAATTAATCTTAACTTTTGTTTTCTTACTATAATGAAAAATTCACTGAAAAGTGTAGTTTTTTCTTCCAATTTTCACAAACAGGGAACTTAACACCATACAGTTCATAATCGATTGTACATGCAATCTTCAGAGTTTGTGTACTTGAATTTGATTACTTTTGCACATCTGTAGAAAAAAATCGAATGCATATTTTTACTAGATACTTCAAAAGTTGAAATTTTAGGGGAACTTGCAAACTTGAAATGCATAATTACATATTCAATGCAATTGCAAAAAACTGTGTATATAATGCATTTGATCAGATTCCAGAAGTTCGACATGTGTACTTCAAATATTAATATGGTAAACGGGTGAATGACGTATGGTGGGGTGCAGCCAATCTCAGACTCCGTGGGCTGCAGGCGACTTGCACAGCATGCCCCTTCGCTGCGAGAATCTCACAAGTGCGTTCCTTCGAGCCGATCCAAAGTATTGTCGCAGCATAAAATAATGAATGAAATATTTTTCACATTGCAAATGGAGTATTGCTGAACTGCATTTTTTTTCATTTGTTTCTAGCTTTTATCTTCATATGAACGTCGTCTCCTTCGAAACCCAGCGAAGATGCACAGTGGTTCGGATCCCACTTTAAACTGGAATTCCAATCCTGATTAGTGTCGCACATTTAAACAGATATATTGAGTGCAACGATATTCAATGAGGACGATTTGAATGAAGTCGTTGAGAGATCCGGTCTTCTCTGTATAACACACCTGCTGTGTACAGCGATAACAAAGGGAAACAGAGAGAGGTGCATACCAGCGATAACAAAGCATAAAAATTATATTTAAAAAATTGCGCGTTTGAAGCCTTCACGCCAACTAACCTTTTAAAATATATTTCGAGCAAAGATGCATGCAATTTATGTTTATCTCGCAAAATTCACGTAATCATCGTGCCGTGCAGTGGTGGTGGTGGTTTCAACATTTAACGTGTTGCTATACATCCCACCCGAAATATTGCTGTTATATTTTGTTATATTTTGTTATATTTCGCAGCTGCAACTCTTGTAATAAGCAAGGAGTTGTGGGTTCATTAAGAGAGAAAATAAATTTTTAATAAATATAATGAGTGAAAGGTAAAAGTATAAAATGCTGTTCATAATGGATTGTGTTGAACTGAATAATTAAAATAAGAGTCGTGTATCTTTCTCCTCACCACACCTTGCAAAAACTTGCCCAATAAAATTTTGGGTCAATGCAAATTTTTGTTCCCTTTTTCTTTTACATACCTTTTTCAATGTGCTGACGTAACCCCCAAACACTCCGCTGTGCACTTGACACCTTGGTGTATGTCGTGAGATGCGCCCATTCGTTTCTCCTGGTCGAAATATCTCTTGGCACTGACTTTCATTTATTTTGCACCACTTTGATATTACTGTCTTGCCATTTTAATGCAACAAAAAAATTACTTCATTGGCAACAAAGCTCACTTGCCAAGAATAACAATTCCCTGTTGTTTTCAATTTGTACAGTGTACAAGAATGAGATATGAAAATTTGATTTTTATTCGATGGCCATCATTTTGATATACATTTCATGACCATTGGGCTGACCATTACCGAGATTGCAACATCATAATTAATCATTAATTGTGGCTGTTCCATAGATGATAGTACTATTATATTTGGCTGAGATATTTCCACATAAACAAGCTTCAACCAGAAAAAAAAAATCATATTTTTACGATGGTTTTACACGAAGCTACACACAATTGAATTCGACTAATGTAGAAAACCAACTAAAAACTACACTTTTACAAAGATTTTTGTGTGAATAGACAACAGACTTTGAGTTAAAATCACTTTCTTGCTTTTGTCTAAATCAGACACTTGTAGCTTTCCAATGAGGTATATTTGACTTTTCTCCTCCCATGGAGCACAATTTTACAAGCACGCAAACCGAGGGCTCAATATTTTTGTCACGGATAGTAGCTTAACACATTCCTGCCTGCAAACAACCATGGTTGCTTGTGTTTGCCCATAAATGACTATGATCGTTTAGCTGCTTTATCCATTTTTTTCTGTTTTTTGGGGGGTACACCAAGAGACTTTGGGTGGGGGGGGAGGTCTGATGCTGTACCCGAGAGCATGTCCGAGGCACAGGGGCAAGGTGTCAAAACTGGGGGGCAACTACAATTTACTCTCCCTTGGTAGATAAGGTTTAGCATAGTGTGGGACAAAAGTAGCAAAAAGTGGGGGTCGGTGGGCAACTGTCCCCCCCACTGCCGAGACACCAAATTACTGAGGGCTCCAACACGTTCGGATCCTTGAAGGACCATTGGGGATCATCAGTAGGATACACCAGTAGGAACCCTCGAAGAGGTCAGGTTCATATCCGACAAGCTGAAGAAGTTGACAAAAAGTACCATTTGCAGTCTCCAAGGTGCCATTTTGAAAAATATCGAAAAATCAGGACTGCGGCCACATTTTTTAGGTGAGTTTGGATTCAGAAAATGCCTGGGTTGGCTGTTGTGGATGTCAATATACTAATATGAGCAACATAAAAAAACTCTTCCACTTGCAACATGAGGAGAAATTCATACTTTCTTATATGCCTCTTCTTTTCTCTTTTGTTTTTAAATAGAACAGATGATATTGAGATAAATGCACAACTGGTGCAAAACTGTCAACTCTTCACCTTAATAAATTGTTACCAGATGACTACAATGCAAAAGATGTGGCATATTTAGACATTTGCATTTTGAAACGATA
This sequence comes from Lepisma saccharinum, assembly GCF_977018435.1. Taxonomy (NCBI): domain Eukaryota; kingdom Metazoa; phylum Arthropoda; class Insecta; order Zygentoma; family Lepismatidae; genus Lepisma; species Lepisma saccharinum. Next base: position 17,297,839 of record NC_139255.1, read on the forward strand.
GAGCATGGAGATTTCAACAAGATTGCAGGCACAATATTGCACTAAATTATAAGATATTTATAGAATATCAGATCGGTAAAAGTATCAATTTTACTGATATACAGGTACCAATATGTCTACATCAGCTGATACTGATAAATTATCGATTAATCTGTCCCATCCACACAACATATGGGCCTATTTCAAATAGTACATAAAAAGAGGAGAAATATTTCCATTATAAGCATGGCATATAAATTCCCAATAATGAAACATATTTTAAACTACAAGTGCAATTCAAAAAGTAATGTAACAAGAACTGTCATGGGTATCATATCCCTCCTGTTCTCCGAAACACTGCACCTGTTTAGGGAAGTCCAGTTGCTCATAAACGATCTTGTGCACACCGCTAAGTCGAATGCGGCAATGGTCCTGAATCAGACCTTCATACAACACAAATTATCATCTGTGGTGGACGTGCTTGGCCGACCGGATCGTTGCTCATCTTGCACATCTGTCCTGCCGTTATCGAACTCAGTGCACTAAACCCACCCCTGTTTCCGTGTCATTACATTAGCACCCGTACACCTCAACCAGTTGAAGATGAATTTCTGCTGCTGAAGTGCACTTTAGATGCATAAACCTGATTGCACTGCACTTCCACACTTGTCCATGTTTCTGTGAACGCAGCCATCTTCCAAGTGATATTGAGACTGTCTGACGGAACATATGCGTCATCTAACAGCTGTGTGATAAGACTGTGCTCTTCTGCTGTGAGCCTGGTGGGAAATTAGAAGAATGGGAGGAATATGATACCTGCAAGAGCTCTTGTTACCTTACTTTCTGAATCACTCTTGTAATAAAAAGAATAAAAGGATTTCTAAGTTTTCAAAATTAGTACAGGACATACTGTATACTTCAATCTGGTACCTTGCCTTTGTAATTTTATTTGAAATGTCTGTAGACAAAGTGTTCCAAGTTACAGACCTTACATGCTGTATAAAACTCTCTGTGTCAAACAATAACACATTTTGCCCTACAATTCAAACAACTACAATTTGCAAAGCAGCCAACATGGTTCCATGTAGGATGCAACTCAGTCTCCCATCTCAGTGATGAGATTTGAAACATACACCAGCAGACAGCATGCAATCTGGTTGCCCATATGCTTAAAATTAATATTGGATACAAGACTCAAGACATTAAGATCTCACGTAATATCCAGGAAATTGCTGGATAATTTCATTTCAAGTACAGTGACAGAAGGGAAAATCTCACGTCTTCTCAGAGAGAATAATAAATCAAAATCTTTATTTGACCTGATATCAATGCATATATTTTATTAATTCCTATTATCTACCAACATGCATATTTGGACATTTCTTAGCAATGTAACACAATTTGTTATGTACCTTAAAATGCACCGTCTTTAGCATACCATTACAAAATATATTTAGTCATTTAAGTAGTTATTGAAATAATATTTACTTTAGTCCTGTGTAAAAAATCAATTTTTGCTTCGTAAGGTTTGTATGTAGCAGAATGATTCAGTGTTCTAGGATTCAATTTAAGTAGGGTGACCATACTTTTGACCCAAAGGAAGTCAGTTTACCCCCTCCTGAAAAATCAACAATCAAAAAACTTATTATTATTATTATTATTCTTACTACTACTACTACTACTACTACTACTACTTCTTCTTCTTCTTCTTCTTCTTCTTCTACTTCTTCTTCTTCTTCTTCTACTACTTCTTCTACTTCTTCTTCTTCTACTTCTACTACTACTACTACTACTACTACTACTACTACTACTACTACTACTTCTACTACTACTTCTACTACTTCTACTACTTCTACTACTTCTTCTACTTCTACTACTACTACTACTACTACTACTACTACTACTACTACTACTACTACTACTACTACTACTACTACTACTACTACTACTACTACTACTACTTCTTCTTCTTCTTCTTCTACTTCTTCTTCTTCTTCTACTTCTTCTTCTTCTACTTCTTCTTCTTCTACTTCTACTTCTTCTTCACCAGTTCATTACGAATTTTCTTTTGAGTTTATGTCGAGACTCAGGAATTTAAGTTCTTCATGCAGGCCACCATTGAAACTACATGTACGCTTCTTGGTCATACTTATTCACTGCTCTAGAAATAACGGAACACACGTAAAACAATAAGAACTGCAACGAGAGCTAACTAAAAACAGTAAACTGTTGCCTGTTGGTCGTCTGGACAACATTGTAGCAATTGGATTGTTATGCGCAATTAGCCAAAAGTGGCAGAAAAGCGATGCTAACTATAAAAAGATAACATTTCTATGAGTAACTTGAAACAATGTTTCCATGACACTAGTTTAAAAAATGCCATCAACTTTTTTTTCAGCATGAAATTTAGTCTCAAATTTATATCTTAATTTTCGAGCTAACTTCTAGATTCTCTCAAAATGGGACATATTGACGATTTTAAAAATACAGACTGAGCGACCAGGACACATCTCCTAAACTGGACTGTCTAGGTCAAAACCGGATGTATGGCCACCCTAGACTTAAGAGGGCGGTGGAGTTTGGTGAAGGTCGCCATGGAAAGCACTTAAATTTAACATGGGCATTTTGTTGAATATAACGTTTTAGGACAAAAATTTGCCGGAAAACACGAAGCAGATGTGAACTTACTTTATGAGACTTTGAGTACATGACACATTTATGCAATTTCAGTTCGATAAATGTGCACAAATTCCATTATTTTTTTTTCAATTTCCCATAAGGAAATACGTAAATAAGCACAGAATGGTTATACGATTTGTGGGTAGCACCAACGAAAATGGTCATTATGATGCATACTAACGTAATGCTCAATCCTTTTATGACTAAGCTAGGGAGTGCTTTTCTTTCAAAAGTCACTTGCACAGCCCAAAATGATTGTTTAAAAGTGTCATGTATTATCGACGGTGAAAGATACGGCCACTTCAGCCGAATTTCATTCATCATAGTTCGCCACTTGGCCACTAGATGTGTCTGTTCGAAAATTGCCTCAGGCTGACGGGGAGGGCTAGTTCGCGCGGGTGTTTGAATCCTCTGCACAGCTGGGTTCCGTCCCCTCCTCAGAAGGTCCCGTAGCGGTCACAGCTTTATTTATTGCCTCTTTCCCAGGCAAGAAACCAAGAAAGCAGGAAGGCCATGAGTTTGTGGAAGAGAATCAGATACTCAATAGATGGGCAGAACACTTTAAAGAGATTTTGAATAAAGTGGAAGATCAAGAAGAAGAAGAGCAGTATAATAGGAATATACAAAATAGGGATGGTCATGAGGTACAAGTACCTAGTATTGAAGAAGTTGAATTTGTAATGAAGAAAATGAGTAATAATAGAGTTCCAGGCGAGGATGAGGTGATAATTGAACTTATCAAACTTGGTGGTAACGCATTGTTGGCAGCAATACATAGATTGATTGTAATGATATGGGAAAATGAAACAATGCCACATAAATGGAAATCTGGAATAATATGCCCAATTTATAAGAAAGGTGATAAATTGATATGCGGAAATTACAGAGGCATCACACTTCTTAGTGTGGTCTATAAGATCTTGTCAGGATTGATCAGTGAGAGAATAAAATGTTACACAGAAGATATACTGGGAGAGTACCAATGTGGATTTCGCCCTGGCAGAAGCACTACTGATCAGATTTTTTTAATTAGACAGATGATGGAAAAGTTTTATGAACATGATGTGGATTTGCATTTTTTATTTGTTGACTTCAGGCAGGCTTTTGACAGTGTTAATCGAAATGAACTGTTTAAGGTACTTGAAGAGTATAATATTCCCATCAAAATAATAAGACTAATAAGAATGACTATGAGTGGTACTAAGGCACGAGTGAAAGTTTGTAGTAAACTGAGTGAAGAGTTTAAATTCAATACAGGAGTGAAACAAGGGGATGGCCTTTCGGCAGTATTATTTAATCTAGCATTGCACAAAGTAATGAATGTAGTTGATCAAAAGGGAACCATATTTGGAAAATCCAGTCAAATATGTGCATATGCAGATGATGTTACAATCATTTCTAGAACAATAAGAACACTTAAGCAAGAATGTTGAAAGAAAAGCTTCACCACGCAAGAAGAAAGGGCAGACCACGACTTCGATGGATAGATGACGTCGCTGCAAACTTATGCATGTGTGTGTGTGTGTGTGTGTGGGTACACATATTTTCTATCTGCAACGTCCACTCACAAAGTACTACATGTGAGGTAAAACTATCGAAATGTAAATAAAGGAAGCGCTACCACCCTCCCCACCTTTTCTACATTTTATTCAAATCGAACACGAGGCACGTATCTAGATATATATTTCGGAGGGGTGTCCTAACGTAATTTCTCAAAATAATAATATTAATAATGTTAAATTAAAATAAGTATAATTATATTAAATTAATTAATATATTTTTATTACATGAATAGGTAAGAAGGCAGTATAACAACAGTGGTACAGTATAACATCACGTATTCATTATCTAGCTTACGTGTAGTTAAGGTCGGCAAAATATGTAAATAAATAGAAACTGCTCTGGCAAGGAAATTAATGTCAAATAGATAAAGAATATAATATTTATTGAGTATGAAAAAATGATGTTAGATCCCGTTGACGAAAGTAAAATTCCTGGTAATATTTTGCATGTTATTATAATTATTATAAGTAGTAATAATTCTTGCATAAATGTTCTTTGGTACTGTCATTCAAAGTCGTATTGCTTTCCAATATTTTTGCGGAAATAAACAAATTGCGATTAAACAACAACCTTATTTTCATTACTTAATTGAAGTTATTTTATGATCTCATTATTTTTGTACTTGGTAAGTCTTTCGGGGGAGGTTGGGACTCCTGGACCCCCCTGAATACGTCCTTCGCGGTAAGGGTCGAGATAAAGTTACTGTATCACTGGTTCCAATTCACGGTAAATATGCTCTGCTTCTCTACACTCAAACATACACAAACTCATGGCCTTCCTGCTTTCTTGGTTTCTTGCCTGGGAAAGAGGCAATAAATAAAGCTGTGACCGCTACGAGACCTTCTGAGGAGGGGACGGAACCCAGCTGTGCAGAGGATTCAAACACCCGCGCGAACTAGCCCTCCCCGTCAGCCTGAGGCAATTTTCGAACAGACACATCTAGTGGCCAAGTGGCGAACTATGATGAATGAAATTCGGCTGAAGTGGCCGTATCTTTCGCCGTCGATAATACATGACACTTTTAAACAATCATTTTGGGCTGTGCAAGTGACTTTTGAAAGAAAAGCACTCCCTAGCTTAGTCATAAAAGGATTGAGCATTACGTTAGTCTCTCTCTCTCTCTCTCTCTCTCTCTCTCTCTCTCTCTTTCTGGCTCTACAGCCCTTGGTGGGCCTTGGCCTCCTCCACAATCAGCCTCCATTCCAATCTATCATCAATTCTTCTCCTCCATCCTTTAATTTTCATTGTCCGCAAATCTATGAGCAAATGGAAAGAGAAGCAATAAAAATAGGGCTCAATGTAAATGAAAAAAAAAAGACAAAGTATATGAGAATGTCTAACTCTGAGATCAGAAGAGCACCTCAAGATCTGACAATTGGAGATAATAAGTTTGAGGGAGTTCCTTGTTTTAAATATCTGGAGACAATGGTATATAGTGATAATGATATGAGTAAAGTAATAAAGGAAAGAATACAGGCAGGCAATCGTGCATATTTTGCAAATATGCAGTTGTTTAGAAATAGACTGATCGCAAGAAATACAAAGCTTAAAATTTATAAGGCACTGGTACGACCAGTTGTCACTTATGGATCAGATAATTGAACTTTGAAACTGTCAGATGAAAATGCCCTCAGAATATTTGAGAGAAGAATATTAAGAAAGATATATGGACCTGTGAGGGAAGATGACGACTGGAGAATAAGATATAATGCAGAGCTAGATGATTTAATAAAAGGCCAAGATATAGTGAGATTTGTCAAAACCCAGAGAATAAAGTGGTTGGGGCATGTGGAGAGAATGATGGACGATAGGATGTTTTACAATTAATATCAATGTAAGTCTACTGTATTTTATGTAGCTCTTGTAGTGTCTTTTATTATTAAAAAGGCAAATTTTTACAATTTTAAGTTGATATTTAACTCCATATTTTGGTGAAAATAACTAAATATGTATTTACATATTTACAGGATGGCTACTCACTGGGAATTCCTTGAATTCCAGGAATTATGCGTGAATTATTGGTTCAGAGAATTATTCGTGAATTCTACTTGAATTTTTCTCCATAGACGTAAAAAATTACAACTTGTATTAATACACAAATCCTATTCACATTTTATGCAAATAAAAAATATTTTGTAAACTTTTCTTAGTCTTATCTAGTTTATAACCATTGCTAGGGGGCGGCAGGAGTTGACCCTAACTGCCGAACTATCTAAATGAACAAAAAAAGTTGTAAAATTGATTGATTGATTGATTTGGGCTTTTAAGTCCACTTTATGCACAGGAAGGCTAATCGGGACTGGACCTACAGTTTAAAGTGGGATCCGAACTACTGTGCCATGTGCCTCCACCGGGTATCGAACTCGGGACCCCTTGATCACAAGGCGACCATGTTACCACTACACCATCGGGGAGGCACAAAAGTTGTAAAAGAGAGAATGCATTGGCATCCCGTGAAATTATTTTCACCCTATTAAATGAATATTGCAAAAAATTAGAACCAAAAAATTTCTTGCTCGCTTGGCTCACATTCTTTCATTGTTCTCTGTAATGCATTGTATTGTAAATTTTCAGACAGAGATATAACACTCGTCTTAATTGATTTTGTTTTAAATGCAATAACAATTGTTTTGAGGAAACGGAGCGTGCACATTTGAGACAATTTATGTAATTTTTGCTGTTGTTTTTTTGTGAGATGGATGAATTGGTTGTGCAATCCATTTAAATAATATATGTTGCATATAATATGTATTAAAGAAACTTTGAATACGTACACACTTTAGTGTCCGTGTCACTCTATGTTGCATATATGTGAAACATATATCGTGCATGAAAGTTCTACATGTTAATGTAAAAAAAGAATTATATTTGAATGCATTTATCAAGCATTTTCTGTCTCGAAAATAGTTTGTGTGTTTGTTTTCCATTATGAAATTGAACATGTTGAAAAAATAATTGAAATTGTTTGTTCGAACACAAATGCTTTAGCACCAACTTCTATATCCGTTTTGCATAATTCACGAGGATAATAACGTCTTTGATACTACTACTAATACTATCAATAATAATAATAATAACAATGTTGATCCGGGCTTGGGCATGGATGTTTGTGGCTATCCATTCATCAATTTAGTCATATCACTCATCTCATCGCAAATTAGCCAAACGTGTCACAAGAAACGAAGTAAAATATAACAAAGCAATAATAATTATAATTAAAATATTATTAATATTATTATTAGTACATTTATCCTGGTACTTTCTCCCTGCCTGCCTACACAAAAATTCGTGGTTGCGCCTCTGATTGTAAAGAGAAACTCAGCACCTTAAATTAAATATTTTAATTATATTACGTATACCTTTATATTATTAAAATATTTGTGTGTGGATGTTGAGAGGCAGTAATACGTAAGGTTGAAACAGGGAAAACATCTGCTTGAATTTCTGGAAAGTTCGCCTTGAAAACTGGGAATTATACTTGAATTTTATCATGGTCCTAGAGTATCCACCCTGATTTAGCATATTTTTACTACATATAAATCCATTCTCTGGTAATCATACATGTAAAGAGATATGCTTGAATAATGAAGTAAAGATTGTCATGATTTATATTATTAATCCTTTTTGTAGTTGCTGTGCTTGAAGAACTGCCACTAGCACCTCCTCCTCCACCAAGACAGCTCAGTGAAAAAGAGCGTAAAGTGTTGTATGAACAAGAGGAGGCAACTTTGCGAGAACTTCGCATATTTCTCAGAGAAATTTGCTCAAAGCTGGCTCGCAACAGACAGTAAGTAAACTATTGTATTTTAATTTCATATGCATTTGTAATTTATTATGAACTACAATTAGGGCTGACTGATAGCACTTCAAACCAGTACCAATATCCTCACCAATTCCCACCGATACTTGAAAATTGTTATTATTGAAATTTGTTCAAAATATTGAATAATATTTGTGTTTATGCATTCTACTCTAATTATATGCTTGAATTTACAGAGATTTTTGCTTCAAAATATTCAATAATTGCATGAGAATATAAAATTACATCTTATGTTATCATAAAATATAGTTCTTTCATACAAAACTGATGTAAAATAAAAAGGAACCTCGAATTTTGCAGAACATTCCAGGAATATTAGACTTTGTGAAAGTGTCGCATGGTATTGTTGATGAGACCGTGAAGGACCGAAATGCCAGAAAAGTATCGGCTGGTATCGGTTCAATAAATTCCAACCAATACTTTCCGATACCATTAACATCAGCTGATATCGATACATCGGCATCAATATCGGCTCAGCCCTAACTACAATACATTTGCTTGAATTATTCCTCTTGTGATGTACAACTGTTACAAGCATTTACAGTGAAACCTCGATTTAAGTTTTTCATGGGACCAAGCTGAAAAGAAAAGTGCAGGAGAATGCAAAATCGGGGAAAATATTGTAACTTTTTGCAATATTTGGACCATCAAGATAGAATGTATAATGCAGGAAATGTAAAATCCGGGAACGTAAAATTGGGATTTCACTGTAAACATGTTTTTTGTGTAACATTTTGGGAGAACATTTTAGGATATTTATTTAAACTAATTAAAGTAACAACCATAAACTACAAGAGGACTAATTCTACAATGCAAGCAGTATGTAGATATAAGAAGGAAAACATTTACCTGTATTTGTAATCCTTAGACAGAAACATTCTTAATAATGAAAGCCTTTTAATGAGCACTTTTCTCATCTCCACAAATGTCATACATATACATGCTTTTTTCAAATTAGGGAGGCATGCTGAAAATTCAGTTGCCACTTGTTTCATTTATATCTAGTCATCTTCAAACTGAAAAATGAGCAGTATGAATATATCCTTCAAAGCAACTAAAATTAAACCTTCTGACCTTTTTACAGTCGTCATCATCCTTTGCAGTTTCCTGCCTCTGGCGGTGTCAGCATAGAAGTCAAGCCTGTCTCTTTGGTCTTCCACCACTCCTCTCTTTCCATGGTGTTCCGATCCTGTCATATTCTCCTAACACTCTCCATTATCTGCTCTTTCCACTGACATCTTGGTCTCCCCTTTGGCCTTACTCCCACTCCTTGTGCATTGTTAGCTCTTACTGGCAGTCTTTCTGCACCCATCCTTTTCATGTGTCCAAACTACAAGGGTTGGATAAAAAGTAATGGCAACACTGCTGTCCCGTGAAAGGGGCAATTCACAGCGCCACAACCGTGTCGTGGTTGATAAAGGAATGTCAGACGAGGAAGTATAGTGAGTGGGGTGCGATTGTATGTTATTCAGTCAAAAACAGCAGTGCTCTGAAGCAGAGGACGAGAGTTCAAGCACCCTAACAATATGTTTAGGCAAGAAGAACAACGTCTCTTAGGCAGACGGTCAACGCAGCCTACTACTGCACCTTCTTGCAACACCACCTTCGTCTCGCATTAAGAAGGAAGTGACAGCACGTTCTGGCATGGTGTCCCATCATCCTGCTTGACAATGCAAAGTGTCACATGCGAACACTGTGACGGCGCTCCTGCATAACTGGTAGTGGGAGGTACTGGAACATCTTCCGTATTCACCGGTATGAGACCGTGTGATTACGACCTTTTTGCCAAAATGAAGGAACCACTGGGCGGGAAGCACTACGACACGCGCGAAGCCATCATACATGCTATAGGGCGGTCACTGTGGGACATCGACAGAGATGGACGTGCTGACGGTGTACGACGCCTTCCATACGTGTGGCAGAAGGTCGTAGAGATGGGGGGGCGATTACATTGAAGGAATGTAACACGTGCTCCTCTGCCAATACAGTCAAGTAGCAATTATACCAGTGTTGCCATTACTTTTTATCCAACCCTTGTAAATCATCTGTGCTTGATCTATTCTGTCCTGAAGCTTCACAACCCCCACTGTCTGTCGAAACTCTCTTTATTTGTACCAATCATAAGAGCAACATTACTGTAGTTGTGTGGTCGGGACATGTTTAGTCGCAAGCACTTCAATGTTGTTACTTATCATAAACAACTTGAAAATATACTTGATTGATCTTGGAGTTGGAGTTCTTTCTGTGATATTAACATCCATGGTAAATTTCTATTATTGTTAGATCTTTGCTGGTGCACGAAAGCAATGTGTTGTCTTTTCATGCATCTCTGTGCTTTCTGTGTATTTTTTCTGGAGCACCATTGTTTCTCCGTGGCAGACTTTTTTCTCTCCATATAAATACAGTAGTTCTGTTTGCCAACAGTTATAAATAGGGAGTGGATTTTAAGGTGCAGCACCTTTCCAAAATTTTAGCTGTTTCATACTAACATGATATGAAGTAAAATGAACATACTTTATTGCACCTTTTCATGAGATTAGCACATTTATCCCGTTTTTAACCCCTCTTTGATGCTTCAGCACCTTGTTTTCTTCCTTTTCTTTCATGTTTTGTTAAAAAAGTGGACAGAAAAATAAATGATGTTCACTCTTCTTGAGCAGCTACATAAAATCTTATAGTCTCATCTTGTAGAGCAGAACAAGAGCTATAAAATGGTAGAATAATTGCAGCCCCAATAGTTACCAAGATAATGTAGCAAAATCTGCAAGAGAAAACTCAAACCTAAACAAAACCTATTCGGCAGAACCGCAGTTCTCTATGTGATCTGCGCACGTTGTATACAGAAGGTGCAGAAAAAGAGACCATTGAATGAAGGCATTTTATCATCATCTTTTTTTGCACTTTTTTTAAAACATTTTCAGAACCTTTTTTTTCCCTTTCCCGACCATAATTTGGCACTTTAAAATCCTTTCCCTAGTTACAAAATATTATGCCCTCTGTAAAATTATCAATGTTACCGCTATATGATTATATCAGCTTACATTGATATGTATCTATTAACCTCTCGCATCTTTTTTTGGTGTTTTTTCTAAGGGGGTTCCATTGTGAAAGCTTCTATTTTTACACCAACAAAATTAAAGTACTAAGTAATGAAGTTCAGTTTTAATGTGTACTTACTGTTTTCCTCTAGCTTTCTCCACTTCACGTGGCTTTAGCAGGAGATAAGACAAGAATGGTCAGAGTTTAAAACATGGGAAGGTAAGTTAGGTTGAAATGTTAAAAGACAATGCAGTGCCCTGTCACTCCTTCCTACTCCATCTCTGGCTGGCATCTCTAGTTCTTGTCTTATCTCCTGATGTGGTGAAAGCTACAGGAAACCATTAAGTACATGCCAAAACTGGACTTCATTACTTAGTGACATGATGGCATGTGGTGTAAGTTACGCCTTATCGAAACTAAAGTATTCATTGTTAATATAACGGACTACCCTGCAGGGAGATAAAATTGTAAATAGGGCTTCTTTTTCTAATTACAATTTCAGAATTTTTTTAATGCATGAAATTGGGGTGTAACAGGATGACCCTTTCTTCAGACACCCAAACAACTGCATTTTGCAGACTAACGACACTCTGGTGTCGACTCTCAGAAAGAACTTTTGTTGTGTGCTGCCCTTTTGTGTTTGTGATGGTCCTTTCATCCATTTCATATTATCACTTTTCATCTTCATCTTGACGATTAGCCAAAAGTGGCAGAAACAGAAGTAAAATAAATCAATTCAAATCAATCAATTTAAATATGAAATCGTTATTGTAAGAAAAATAAAAAAAAACATCAACAAGAAATCTATTTTCAAACGGTAAAAAATATATTTTTTCTTTGTTCCTGGGTAGTAGGTTTTCTTTCATAATTGCCTATGACTCAAAAATATAGAAATTCTCCTCAATTCATCAGTGGGAAATTTCTCAAAACTATTCACGGTATAGTATGCATACCACCTCCCATGTGGCAGCAATTAATACGTCATTTCTTCAAACCTACACACGATATTTTGGTTGTCTTGTTTGTTCATATGAAGGTATGACCTACTGGAATGGCAACACAATATATTTATTGTTACTCTTGTGGAGTGTTATATTACTCTTCAACCACCACTTTTTGATGATATACATATTTTTCTTTTAGGTGTAATAATGAAAACATAAGAACTTGTTCACAATGTTCGATACTTAGGGGTCTAGTGCAAATTGTCAAAATGTAGGGATGGTCATTACTAGAGCCCAGATTTATAAGCACAATCAAACAGGAAAATAAGCAAGTTAATAAGCACAAAAAATGAAAAAATAAGCACAAAATAAACATAAACAAATACAGGAAAATCTGAAGAAAAAAAATTATTAGATCTCTTATCTTATTGAAAGATGTTACAGTATGTTCTCATGCTTCAGTTCATCCCGAATATTACGAATTACATCTTGAAAATATTGTGGTACATAGTTTTTGTGCAATATGGATTCATCTGGCACCCTTTTATTTGTGTATTTTTCTAAAAGCTTACGAAGCTGCACATTATTCAATTTCCACAAAGGAATATCGGCACTCATTAATGGTATACACAAGTCTTTGGAAAATGTATCACTTGAACTCGATTGTTCACCTACATTGCTTGTAATCAGTTGCTGATTTAACTTAGATTTCTTCTTAAGCCTCTCCTTATGCCGTGTTGTATTAATATGCTGCACAATGTCATATTTTTTCTTTGCCGAAACACTCTTTTTTACACACCAAACAAAATAACACATTGCTGTCCTCACTAAAAATATTATTTCCAAACTCGTTTATTTATTTGTGTAACAATGCTGATTGAGATGTTTTTGGTGGGTGGCATTACTTAATTACAGCACCGAAACAACGCGTGATCCTCAACTAACACAATTCAATGCATTACGCAACTCTGCAACTGGGTGAGGTAACAGCTGTGAACTCGCAGATTCACCAAGCACCACTTGGAATGGCATGACGTAGATCGCGTCAGTTGTCCTACGAGGAAAAGAGGCCGGGAAATTCCCGTGCCCCTATTTAGAAGCATTGATCTCGTCATCCCGATGCCGTCGTGCGATTGAAATAGGATTGAAATATGACAGATTTGTGTAAAATATACTATTTTAAATCAAAATCATAAAATAAGCAAGCATAACAGTTTCCTGCAGAAATAAGCATTTATAAGCACTTTCAACCTTAGTTAAATAGCTCATCAAGGTATGTAATACGAAGTATACCCTTTCTTCTTACCATTAGAGGTCTGGAGAAGAATATGCATTTCGCTTATAAATCCGGGTTCTAGTCATTACTGTACATGCTCTCGAAGAGTGATCTTTTGTCTTGCTTGCATGCAAGTTTGGTCCATATGGCCAACACTAGAAGCAATTTTCCAGAAATTGTTTCCATAAGCTGGCAACACTGCTATTCTTATACATTATTGTTATTTTTCGCCAAAGAAGTATGTGCCTATTTTCAACACAACTTTGCATGGTTTTAGGAATTTGCCAATGCTACATACTACATTTTTTAATTCACTGTTGTCTATCGTGGTGGCCAGAGGGACACATCTTCTTCTTATGTTAACTTTGATTATTGAGAGGTGTAATGTATAAATTTCACCTCTGCTAAAAGCCCCGTCATTCTGGAAGAAAGAAAACAATTACATCTCTCTACGAAAATTAGTTCTCAAGCTATGACTTTTTTGTACATCAAGGCAAGTTTGAAAAGCATGCACTTGGAAAGTTTTTGTCCATAGACACTAACATGGGGGGAGGCTTTTATCCGATGAAGGATAAATCTTTTAGTAGCATTTCTGTATAATTTTAGGGTAATAGATGATAATTTGGATCCATATGTTGTGTGATTTTCACATGATTTTATGTGATAAAAAAGTACAAATTTCAAGATATCAGTATCCTGATCACAAGAGCAATCCATTCCACGCGTTGATGGCAACTAAAATAGCATGTCCTGTTCTGCTCAAGGATATACTAACTACTCTAGTGTCCACTGCCAATAACAGTGCGCATGGTGGCCAAGTCAAATTGGGGAGATTATTTTGCGGGACCCTGTATTTTTTTTACATGTTTAGGAAAGACAACTTGTATATTTTTATTGTTTTGAACATTGTTTTACCTACGTGAAGTTTCTCATTTCTACGTTGCACAATCAGATAGTTATTTTCCAATTAATTTCGAAGCCTCACTGCCTTCATTCATTCAGGGTGTGGCATCTGAAGCGGAGATGGGAGCACATCATAAAAGAAGTGACCCATACCCTTAATGAATGAAGGCAGTGAGGCTTCGATGTTAATCAGCAAATAACTATCCAATTGTGCAACGTGGAAATGTCACGTAGATAATACTTAAACTGCATTTCATCCATCATGAATTTGTATTGTTCTTTTGAAGAGTTTTCACTGATAGTTGTTTCACTGACTTTAGTTCAGAAAGTAGCTAATTTCTGTGTTATTGAGCAAATATGTTTGAGCTTAATAATGTGGAAAATTTATCTTTAGATGCACAGAATTATACTTGAATTTTATCCCAATATATGCATGTATAATGCGCACTCTGGTATTTTATAGGGAGAAGTGATAAACAATTATATCTCGTATATAATGCACAGTATAATCCGGTTTCAAGAAATAGCTTTCTTAGTTGTAGGTCGTAAACCTATTGTTATGCTAATCAAGAATGAATGACATACCTATTCAATAAATCACTTGTTGCTATGTGGACCTAAAGGAGAAGAATATCACTTGTGTATGCAATGAGTCACCAACCCACACCACCTCCCTCCCCACTCCCTTCCCCTCTCCCTCCACTGTGTTTAGCATCCCAAAACTTTCACTCTTTAACCACCTTATTTATTCTGTAATAGTAGACAGTGAGATCAAAATTATTTTATGGATTTGCGGTTCCCAGGAAGATATTTTTTATTATTTCTCACCCAACAAATACCGCTGATTTGCATCCCATGTAATGGAATGTGCATTCTTGAATTCCGCCAGAATGGAACTGCTTTTCTTGGTGTCGCAGAACATTACATTACAAAGTATAAAATCATGGGAAATGGCCTTCAAATTTTTATAGGTGGTTTTGCTTATTCCTTCTTTACTTTTACCAAGAAAATTTCAAAGTATATACTTTTTTCGTGACTAACATAACATTTATACGAGGCACATTCAGGACCCTCAAAGTAGCAGTTACGAGGGTGAATCAAATATGAACAAGCCTTGTGCGGAAAAACAAAATTTATTGAAGGAAACAGAGACATTGCCACATCCTATTTTTCTACATAGTCTCCACCCTTAGTGATACATTTTTCCCAATGTTGTGGTAGGTTCTTGATGCCGTTCTCGTAGAATGAAGCTGGACGGGTAGCCAACCAGTTGCGCACAAACGTTTCCACCTGATGGTTGGTTGCAAATCGCTCGCCCCCCAAGTGCTTCTTTGAGGGGTCCGAACAGGTGAAAATCACATGGTGAAAGGTCTGGGCTGTACGGTGGATGCAGAAGCGGTTCCCAGTGCATTTCCACCAGTTTCTGCCACATAACACCTGCTGTATGGGGTCTGGCGTTGTCGTGGAGAAACAAGACCTGGCGGATGGGACAGCCTCGTCGTTTGCATTGATACTGCACCTTAACTTGATCCAGGAGGCTGCAGTAGTAGGGTGCGTTGATGGTCTGACGTTCGTGGAAGAAATCCACCAGTAGGATCCCCCTCCAGTCCCAAAACACTGTGGCCAACACCTTCCCCGCAGACAACCCTCCAGTCCCAAAACACTGTGGCCAACACCTTCCCCGTAGACAACCGAACTTTGGCCTTCACGGGGTTTCCTTCGCCTTTCCTCCTCCACTCCATGCTGGCACGCTTGGATGCTGGAGTGTAATGATGCACCCATGTCTCGTCACAGGTAACGATGCGATGTAAAAACGCTTCCCCTTCCACATCAAAATGAGTGTGAAGCTGGCGAGCAATGCGAACTTGGTCATCTTTTTGAGCAACATTCAGCAGCTTGGGAACCCACCGAGCTGTGATTTTGCGGAAGCCCAAGTGCTTTGTGATGATTGATTGGACACTTCCATAGCTCACACCAAGTTCTGCCGCAATTTGCTTCACAGTGACTCGGCGATCCTGTTCGACAAGCTCACGAACACAACCATGTTGTCATTCGTCACACTGGTGCAAGGACGACGGGGGTGCACTTCATTTTCAACACGTTCACGGCCTTGCTGGAATTCCTTACACCACACCTTCACTCTTGCCCACGAGAGTGTACCATTCCCAAACTGGGCCTGCAGTCTCCGGTAAATTTCGGCCAGTTTGATGTTTTCCTGGGTGAGGAACCTGATGATTATGCGTTGCGCAACAGACACTGGCACACACTGCTCACTCATCGTGAGAGCTACTAAACGAAGCATGCGACACGCCGGCTGCTCTTGTTCCTGACTCACGACAGCCCCACCTACCGGACGCACATGCCCAATCACACCCTGCAACCCATTCCGATACTTAGCCAATCAAGGCTCGTTCATATTTGATTTACCCTCGTAGCAGCGCAAGATTTCTTCCATTAAGGCATTTACACACTCCATATATATATATATAAATATATATATATTATTATTTGGCCAGTAATACATTTTAAGTATTATTTTCTTTTTCCTTATCTTTTCTTTCATCCAAAGTACCATAGAAATGAGAACGTTCCTTCATTTTGTGAAGAAGTTATTTCAACTGCATTTCACACTAGTGTCACTATCTTGAATGTATTACTGTTATATTCAGAAACTGCAGGATTTAAGCTTTACAACGATATATAACATGATAGGGTTCCATAAACATGAAAAATTAATGCAAGTGTCAGAAAATCATGTAATGACCCTGTACAGTTTCATGTTGGCTGTCGAAATTATTCTGTGCATAATACGCACCACAGTTGGGAGCAAACGTTTTGGGAAAAAGTGTGCATTATACATGAGTAAATACGGTATTACTGAGAATAATTCTATGTAAAATGTGTTTCTATGCATATGTGTCTGGGTACATGCTGTTTTTACCCTGAATTTTTATTGTAGATTTTACATGTTTACCAAGCCAGTTGATATAGAAGAAGTCCCTGACTACCTCACTATCATAAAGCAACCCATGGATCTAGAGACCATGATGAGCAAGATAGATCGTCATCAGTACGAATGCGCGCGGGATTTCCTCAATGATATTGATCTTCTGTGCAGCAACGCTCTTGAATACAACCCTGATAGAGATCCAGCTGACAAACTGATACGTCATCGTGCCTGTACTTTGAAGGACACTGCCTATGCCCTCATCAAAGCAGAGATGGATTCTGACTTTGAAGAACACTGCCAAGAAATATCTCGTTCAAGAAGAGAAAGAGCCGAGTCTCCGTCCAGATTTGCACCAGACTTTGTTCACACCTTACCATCAACAGGGAGTGATAAGGGTAAGTGTTGGAAAGGTTTTGGGCATATAAGTCACGGTATGTGCATGCTATTTCAAGTGTGATATAGGGTATGGATTAGAGTAGAACTTTTCCTTCTTTTTGATAGTTTGCTTGCTATTTCTGTCTATTAGAAGTAGTGATTGAAGTGCATTTATCAATTCAAGCTGTAGGAAAGCTATTTTCTTCACAAATGGATTCAAGTAAAGATAGTTTTTCTTGTATGTACGCATTGCTTGCATTATAGAATTATTTTCTTGTAGTTTACGGTTATTACAAGCATAAGAAAACAGTTTTTCTTTGTGACGTTTCAGGAGAACACACGCTCCTTTCATCAGACATTTATTTTCATTTGATGAAAGGAGCGTGTGTTCTCCTGAAACGTCACAAAGAAAAACTGTTTTCTTATGCTTGTAATAACCGTAAACTACAAGAAAATAATTCAAGTAAAGATGTAGGGCATAATGTATACCTTACAAAAATAGCTAGGATAATATACATTTATATCTGACATTTGCAGTTTTTCTTATTTTATACCTCTTTATATTAATCTTGATGATGAGGTGTTTAGATGAAATTATTAAGGGGGAAAAATATCCATGCCCAGGTTGGGACTAAAACAGAACGTTCAGGGATGAACTTGTATGTTGAACACTTGACATGCTCAGTCACGGAGTTAGAATCACTGACATTTTATTTGGATCTTCATATTAAGAAATGAAACAGTTTAGAAAGCTGAGGTCTTGCACCAAAACATGCACAGATGACTCACTGTAACAACTTTTGAAAGACTCTGGAATTAAGTGTTGAACCTGCTAGGTTGCCAGGTCTGGAATGAAGAAAAAGATAAAGCTGACACAGAAAAGCATGGCTCTCTCACCAGATTTGTCAAATATGTGAGTGGTAGAGTGGATGTAGTGTGTGTGGGGGTGGGGATTTAGTTCAGGAAATTAATGTGAGACCTTATTCAGACCAGGGGGTGTGGTTGCACTCATGGCTGATATTTGGGTCCTCTCCCAGCATTTGTGTACTGAGGTGTTGGTGGACTGGGGTGAACTGTTAATAATAGCTATCCAGAAGCAGTCATTGAAAGGGTTTTTTTTTCTAACACACTTCACACCCACCCTACGACTCTCATATTTTCAGAAGCATGGCTATAATTTTTCATGTTAACTTTGCCTTCACTCTGGACCTGGCACCTTACAGGTCCAATACTTCCTTCCATTTCTGCCATCTTTTACCTATATGTAAAGATGTGGCTGCAAAAATTTAGATTCCAAGCTTCTGGTGAGAGTTTCCTATTTCCTTCTCATTTTTCATATTAGCCTTTCTGGCCTTCCTCCCTTTCATCCATATTTTGATTTAAGGGTTCAGACAATATATATCTACCATTTTAATATATTTTGTGTAGTAACACAATACAGCTAATGTAAAGCGAGAAAGTGCTAATTGATAGACAACATAATGCCATTTGTAACACAATAACACACAGTGTGCTTCTAAATAACTTGTTAATTGCTGCCATGTAGTGGTTTCCTTGGAAACAGTCATTCGCTAAAAGCTAAAGTCCGACCGGCCAAAGAATAAACTTCAGCAACCCAAATACTTTTTGCCTCCAGTTGTGGGAGTTTCAAGGGGGGAAAAGCAATGTTGTTACACACCTGAGTTTTGTCCAGTCGTAAACGAGACCTTTTGCGGTCAATATATACCCTTCGCTCGCATTTCAGGGAGAGCCAGGGAATCTGAGACCCATTCACTTGCTACGCGGCATCAACCGTTACGCTTCACCGTGCTTGGCCTTGTTGGTGCCACCTGTTTCGAAAACGACTCGAAACGAAACCTTTGTTGGCAACACAGAATACCATGAGAATTTTCCCTCACCACGGCAACTGAACAAAGCCAATTAGTTCAGCGGTTCCTGTGACCCTCCCTGGCTTTCGATGGAAAAGACAAAAATAGAATTTTGAAGTTTGTTCTTTCACCAAAATGTTGAAAGAAACAATTCAGGCTTCAATCCTGAATTGTGCCCTCATTCAAGGAATTGTAAAGTGATAAGTGTAGGTATTTAATATCTAAGTTATTGTGGTGCCAGGGGTCCCGGGTTCGAATCCCGGCCTGGCATGGATGTTTGTGAGTGTCATCAGTTTCATCATTTCATCACTCATCCCCATCTTCGCAAATTAGCCAAAAAAGTGGCACAAAAAGCGAAGTAAAATAAAGCAAATCAATCAATCAATCTAAATTATTGATTTGTGTTCGATTAATCAAAATCCCTTTGGTGTTTGTTCCATGCTTTCCTTGAACTAAAGTTCACTAATTCACTAGTTTGTTCATGTCATAGGCAACAAGAGAAAGGAAACAACAATTACAGCCTTGTACCTCTCATATGTGGACATGATGACGAAACACATTTCCTAGATAGTAGAGTATCACTTTGAAACATCTGAAGATCATATGTGAAGATATTGCTATGCTGAGAATGTAATCTGTGCTTTTCTAAGAAACAATGTTTGTGCTGATTTAAACAAATTTCCTATTCCTATGTTGTTAATATGTACTTTCTTGTAGAACAAACTCAAGCACAAGATTCAGCAATTGAGGGAGAAACTAGTGTAAACAGACGAAGTCGTAGAAGAAATCCTGGTCTTTCTGGTTCTCCTTCTGAGAAAGAAAGCCAAGGTAAATAAGTTTTCAATTAAAACTAATATTATTAGATACTTTATTTGCTAAGTGGTTTATTTATAATTCTCCATCAGGAGCATTTTACCATATTTACTCATTTATAATGTGCACGTTTTCCATAATCCTCCCCTCCAAAACTGTGGTTTGTAATTATGCAGGGAATAATTTGGACAGCCAACATAAAACCACGCATGTTTTCACTGTCACTGCGTATGACACGTATATATCAACAGGTGCAAATACAAATTACCAGGTTGGATTTCTTTAGTAATAATATTTAAAAAAAGAAACCAGTACAAAAGTGAAATGACCATTTCCTATGATTTTTCACTTTGTAATGGAATGTTTTGTAACACTGAAAAACACATTCTGTCAGAATTTGAGCATCCACCTCCTGTGTCACACACGTGTCATAGAAGCAGGTATTTGTCGGGCAGGATATAATGGAAAATAACTTCCCGAGCACTGGAAACCCATAACATAATTTTGGACTCTCTTTCTTCTACTACAGAATAAACTAGGTGGCTACAGAAGTGAAAGCTTTGGGATGCTAAACACAATGGGGGGGGGGGGGGTGAGGTGGCATGGGTTTGGGACTCACTTGAGTGAGTATACTCAAGATAATATTCTCCGCTTGGTTCACATAGCAACAGATGACTCATCGAATAGGTATGATGTCATTCTCTCTTGATGGGCTTAGCAACAGCTTTATGATGTACAACTAGGAAAGCCATTTCTTGAACCTGAATTGTACTCTGCATTATGTTCGACATATAATTGTTTGTTGCTTTTCCCCATCAAAAACCAGGGTGCTCATTATACATGTGTAAATACAGTATTTGGAAAAACCCGAATATCTTATGACAGCACATTTTTATCATAGTTCTTAAAAATGTAGAGTCACTTTTTGAGATATTTTTAAACAGTTTCTTGCTATGTCTTTTGTGATGTTTTTCTGATCTGAATTAACAATTTAATTTTCAGAGTGAAATGTGAAAACCTAATGCTATACAAAATCCACAAAAGAAAGATTTAGTGTTTTTCAACTTTCAGCATTTACCTATTTGATACTAACTACAGCCACAAGACCTATTTGCAGCACTTGTTATTTCATACATTTAATATATTTTTTCACATTATTGACAATGCTAGTAATTTTGAGAGGATAAATAAATTATGAAAATGATGTACTCATTTTAAACTACCAAGCCATACTTTCCATTCACTACATCAAGGATCTAGTAATGAAGATGAAGTCTGCATCCTTAAATTTTAATAAGTGCCACTTCATTATATTTGCTAAAATTTTAATTAGAGTCTGTTGTTACTACTTTGTGCCTGTAAACATTTTTTATTTGCTGTAACATATTGTGACACTTTTTATCTGAGAGTTGAACTTAAATATCTGCTGTTTCTATTATTACTTAATATATTGTCAATGAAAGAAATTTCCTAATTTTGCCTCCTTCAGTAAAGCAATTGCATATTAAATTTTCCACAAAGATTTTTACATTCAGTCTGCAACATTAAAGAATGGAATTCATATTCACTTCTTTGCAACATTGATATTTGTATTACTTGTTCCTGCAAATAAAAAACCATAGTGTTCAATGAAACCGTTACTGTACCACAAAAAAGAATATCATTCCATTGCATTGTTAGACATTCTATAACTTGTTAGTGCTGGTCTCCAAGTGGCAAGAGCTTAGGCGCCACCTACCTTAGTCAGAAAAGTTCCAGGACTGAGCTCGTAAAAAATAATTTATTCAACTTACCAACTAATGGCCGTAGGTTTTCTCAAAATAGTCTCCTCTGCTATCTATACACAGTTGCTACCATTTCTGGAGGTCATGGAAGCAAACAGTGAAGCTTCATCTGGGATGCTTCTCAGCACATCTGTCACAGCTGTTTGGATTGTTGAAATATTACAATATCTTCATGATGCTTCCCTTTCAGTGGTGTTTTCACATGGGGGAAAAAAATCACACGGCGACAATTTGGGTGAATATGGAGGATGTGGTAGATCAGGGATGATGCTTGGCCAGATATTCCTGGACTGATGAAGCAGTAGGGGGCCTTGCATTGTCTTGCAATAAGAACCACTGCCCAGATGCAGGGTTTTCCCTAGCTTAACGCAGAACTTAGTGTCAACTCTGCTCGGAACCCATGTCCATCACTTCACTCGTGTAACTTCCAAGTAAATGTGCCAATAAGCCGAACAGTGGGTTGCTAAGCACAGCCCTGTCACATAGTGAGTTTACATGGAAACACTTCCAAGGCCATATCTATTCAGAACACATATCAGGTGACTGAATAACACCCTTTTTTGAGGCTGAATAACACAGGTAAGGAATAAAGAAAATAGTCCTGGAACTTTTCTGACAAAGGTTGTAAATGTTGACAAATTTAATGAAAATATTACTCTTACTGAAAACAAGTGTTACCTCTGGGTATACACTATACAGTAGGTTTCAAATGTCACAGAACCCAAACTTTGATCTCTTATAACATGAAAACTGTAAGATATTTTCATTGGGTTTCCTGCATTTTAAAGCCTTTCCATTGAGATACTCTCAATACCTAACATTAACAGTTTACTCCATACAGGAAATTCTATAAATTAGACATTGGGGGAAGGCAACGTTAATTTTTTTATTCTCCAGAATGTGACTTTTTGGTGACAAAGATATGGATGAAACTATCAAAGTGTCATAATTAGATGTTAATTTCTTATTTGTGAGCAGTGTGTGTCCTGACGTGTTTGCGACTGGCAATTTTATCAACAACACATGCCTATGTTTTGTGCTATATATCATAACCTTCCACCAAAATTGAACACATGAGATGATCCTAGGGGGCTCGGGAAACCCTGAATTTCCTTCACTCATGCTCAGCCAGCATGGTGTAATCATTAGAACAGCACATGCGTATTGTTGAAGAGTATTTTTTTGCTCATTGATGTACTCGTGTGCAAGAGGTGTTCCAAGAAAAATATCTTGGTTATGCTGCTCCTCACAAAGCAACTGGTTCACGACTGGTGTGTCAGTTTTAGGAAACTGCTTTATTTTTACTGCTTCGTTCACTACGAAGGTTGATTCACTTCTGTCTGCACCAGTTTGAACAGGATGAAAATAACAAATCCAAAATTCTTGATGTTTTCATGATTTTTTCTTGACCTTTTCTTCGTTTTTCTTAACCTTTGTATTCGACCCTTACATATATAAAGTTGGAACTTAGCAATTAAGAAACTAAATAATTATTTAATGAATACCCCTACCAATAGGCCAGTTAAGATGAAAACTGAAGCTGTATTTAAGTAGGGATTTAGACTTGCTATATGGTATCTATTAATGCATCCTGGACTGCATTTGGCAGTCTAGCGAGGCTGTGGTGTCTAGACTCACACAATCAGTATAATCTTACATGAGGCCCGTGTTGTCCCTATATATCCATCTTATCTTATCACCATTTATCCACATCTTCGTGATTAGCCAAAGGGGCAGAAAAGTGAAGTGAAATGAACTAAGTCAATCAGTCATTGTGATAGGAAAAATTATTGATGGCAAGTATAATTTCTCAACTTTTTATTAACTTCTTAACCTACTTGTTGATTTCTTTACTTTTTCTTGACTTTCATGACTTTCTTGACTGGTAGACGCCCTGCTGAAACATGAAACACTGCTGCTGCACACACACAGTGCTTGTGATCGTGTTGTTCAAAGTATGATGCCGCTGAAAGTGAATGGATTTAGGAAGGCTACATTGTAACACTTTCCGGTACATACACTGGAGTCGTGTGTCACAAGTCAAATGCACTTTGTTAAAAATTAAATTTACGATTGCCTTTTTGAAACAATCTTCACTTGTATTACCATCTAATTTGATCAATGAAAAGTCTCCAATAGGTATTTCTGTATCTTGTTTTTATTAGCATGGCTAGTAATACAGAGTAAATGTATTTTTGGTAGACAAAACACAAGTACGTGGGGAAAGTATTCTAGTTTTACTTCCTTAGTCCTCTTGTCTTTATGTGTGTGAGAATTTGAATTGTGCATGTTTGCATCATAAACTTTCTTAAAGATTTTTTGTGACTTTTGTGACAATTTTTCATTCAGGTTGTGTTTTTTTTCTGCACAAACTTCGTTGTGCTTGAATTAAAGTAGGTACATTGTTCTAAATCATTATTTTAGATATATGGAAATTACATTTTTTAACATGTTGTTGACATTGTTTCTGCATTATTGATGAGTTTCTCCTTTCATTCTATGTCCATGCATCTATTATGAATTGATCTCCATTTTTTACCAAAACATTGACATAACTCAGTCAATCACCCACAGAGTAAACTGTAATGCACACATACTATGCACCCTGTTGCAAAATGAAACATTGGGATAAGGATTAATTTTGCTTGACAACCATTACATTCAACGTGAGAATTATCCTTATTTAGTTTACCCAGTTTTAACATATACATGTGCATGATTAAGTGAGTGAGTATGTCATAATGTTTTAGTATAAAAGTACAACAATCACATCAAAATCAAAGAACCAGAGATCCATCTTTTTTTTTGTCATATTTTTCCCCAACCACCTCTTGGCTTCCTCAGGAGCAGGGTGAAGAAGGCATTGATTTACATAAAAAAAGCTTAGTGCATTTTTAAAAGATAGACTGTAGATAAAAATGTTTGAAATTAGGGTGAGGAAGGGGATAAAAGAAGGCTACTGTTACATAGTATTAGTGGTAGAAATTTGAAGAAAAATTCATAAGGTGCCTGTCTGGTTCCTTGAGTTTGATGTGATCATTTATCAACACAGCGTGTAAAATATGTAAGGTACTCACAGTTACTGCAGAAATGTCTTCAATAAGAAACTGAAAACCACTGAAGTCCCACTAAAAGTTCATTACATATTCACGAACAATTGGTAAGAATTTTATATCTAATGTTACAGCTTGTGTACACTCTTGAGAGAAATAAATCGCCTACCCAAGAAAATTTCAAAGTCCAAACCTGCAGGATGTGACAACATAGCAGGGCAGTGTATCAAACCTAATCTAAGATAAAGTTACATTACCAGTATGGCGAGGTCTTATTGTGTAATAAACAATTAGTAATTGGTGTATTTATGTATTTTAGACAAATAATTAAGCAACTAGTTTTTCTTGGTAAATTTCTCGTATCGGACAAACGGATTTCTTCAAATTTACAGGAGAAATTACTTGCCGAATGCAGTTTATTTATACTTGTGAAAGTTCGGTTAAGTGTATTCTCGCATCGTTCATTGAATTTTGCCGGTAAATCATCTATTTTTCGATATAAATGTGTGACCGATGCACAAGAGCTCTTGCATCCATTTACTTCCAGGTGGATGTAGCCTGTGTGTGAAGACGTAATCCCGGTCAATGTTTCCAAACACGTGTTTTTGTAACTGAAGAAGGTACGTTTCCGCAAGTAGTTTCTGGGGCTATGTGTCAATGGTTAGTGGGGCTATGTGTCAATGGTTAGTGGGGCTATGTGTCAATGGTTCGTGGGGCTATGTGAGAATGGTGTGTGGGGCTACGCATATTTTTTCTAAACCAATTTTTAACTATTGTAACCTAAACGTGACCCTACCTAACCTAACCTTACCGGAAATGGTTCGTGGGGCTATGTATGAATGGTTCGTGGGGCTATGCGTCAATGGTTTGTGGGGCTACGTAGGTATTTTTGTGTGCAGTGGGGTGGAAACACTGCATGGCGAGTACGGTTGTGAAACTGTGACTGCCATTTTGCGTGTTACCGAAGGCAAAAAGAAACGAAGAAAACTTACTCGATATGTCGCAAATAGAGCTTATGTCTGTGAAATAAGCGAAATGCTACCTTCAGCAATGTTTCTCAATGCAGAATATGTAAGTACGAAAGTTCAAATTAAATGAACTAGCAAATTTCAGCCGTTTGTCCGATATGAGAAATTTACCTTTTTCTTGTATGTATTCATTGCTTGCATTGTAGAATTATTTTCCTGTAGTTTATGGTTATTACAAGCATAAGAAAACAGTTTTTCGTTGTGACGTTTCAGGAGAACACACGCTCCCTTCATCAGACATTTATTTTCATTTTGACTAAAGATACAGTTATAACAATGGTTACCAATTTCTCAAAAACAGAAAGAATCCATTATATAATGGATGTTGTCAATGTTACATTGTTGTAATATAGCAACTTAACTGTGAAAAGAAGCAGTCTGTTTTATTTTTATTTCAGATAAAAAAAATTTGATCACTATTTTTTTTATCTAAAAATTATGAATCCGAAATATCATCAGGTAATTCAAAGTCATCATTGTTTTCACAAAGTCTCTTTATGTTTTTTGTTACATTAAATTTTAAAGATGGTGGCTTACTCCATTTGTGAAAAAGAAAACTCCATACTGGATCTATGTTACCATTTTCATTATTTAATTTATTCCAGTGTTCTTCTGCAATGAATGAAGCTTCCCAGACATTCTGCTCTATGTTTCCCGTCAATCTTTTTAAAACCCTTATCTTTTTAATCAAATGCTTCTCTTCGATGATGTGAGCTGACAAACCTGTTCTTGGGTTTAGATTTATAGTGTCCAAATCGTGTTTGTGATATCTTATTGCCATTTTCCGTGCTGTTTGTCCTACATAATCCTTTGAACATGAACAGCTTATATTATATATTCCTGTGGTTTCTTTTTTTAAAATGATTGACGGAAAACATAGAGTTGAATGTCTGGGAAACTTCGTTCATTGCAGAAGAACACTGGAATAAATTAAATAATGAAAATGGTAACATAGATCCAGTATGGAGTTTTCTTTTTCACAAATGGAGTAAGCCACCATCTGTAAAATTTAATGTAACAAAAAACATCAAGAGACTTTGTGAAAACAATGATGACTTTGAATTACCTAATGATATTTGGGATTCATAATTTTTAAATAAAAAAATAATGTGATAAAAAAAAATTATCTGAACTAAAAATAAAACAGACTGCTTCTTTTCACAGTTAAGTTGCTATATTACAACAATGTAACATTGACAAAATCCATTATATAACTGATTCTTTCTGTTTAAAAAATTGCTAACCATTGTTATAACTGTATCTTTAGTCAAAATGAAAATAAATGTCTGATGAAGGGTGCGTGTGTTTTCTGAAACGTCACAACGAGAAACTGTTTTCTTATGCTTGTAATAACCGTAAACTACAGGAAAATAATTAAGCAACTTTATATAATAGATAAATTTCCAGACATATTATTTTCTCCTGTTTCATTCATGAAAATTGCTATTCCTGCAGATAACTTGAAGGATCTTTCTTGTGAAACATGGTGAACACGTGAAAGAAGACTGGTATGTTGGCTCCGAAAATCAATAAAGCAGATTCATTTTCAACCTGATAAACATTACGTGTTGAATTTTTGCATAATATGAATTCATAGAAAAAACACACACACACACACAATGCTTATATAGCAATAAATGAACACAATAGCTAATGGGTATTCGGTGATTTAAACAACAAACATGTCCTTTGCAATTACGTGTTCTATCATGTCAACAATGAAAATGCAAGAAGTGGGAAGTCTTGTATCACTGTCTAACATCCTGAATCAAATTGTGGCAGTCTTCCTGACTCAGCTTTTGACTTGCAGGAGGTTTTTGAAGCAGCTGCTCATATTTTGCTCATATTTCTACAAAAATCATATGCACGAAGGACATAAAAATATTGAAAACCACAAACTATAATTTATGGGGTAAGAACAGGCCTCTCAAAATATAAAGTTGCAACAAGTGGCTGAAGGAAATATGCCACACGGTATCTAGCGAACCCAGAAGAGCACGTTGAGTAGAGTGCTAGAGTAGTTGGTTAGTGCGTCCACTATATAAACTGAGTTTGACATTTTCATCAGCTGTTCGACACATCTCACTTTAAACTGTAGGTCCAGTCCCGATTAGCCACACTGTGCATAAAGTGGACTTAGAACACCAACTCAATCAATCATCCGCTGTTCGAGTCTCCATTCAGCCAGTAGTTTTTTATCAGCTTGCTTTGGATGGTGGTTTAAATTATTTTTTTCTTTCTTTCTTCAAATTGCTCCTTGTTCACTGTCATTTCAAACCATTTGAGAATCATTTTTAAAAGTGCAACATTGACTACAGTGTGCTGCAATATTAGTCATAAATTTGGGTTTGCTTTTATCAGAAACATTTCAAGAATGAAGAGCCTACAACATTAATCAAAATATTACTTCTTCATTAAAAATATCTGAACATGTTTAATGTAGTAGTTCATATATACGTGTTGATATTACAAAATACTCGACATATTTATATGATAATTATAATAATAATAATAGAGAAAATATTAATAATAACATGAAGGAAAACGGTAAGATTAGATTTTACACAAGTGTTATTACTTTGATTAGTTAGTTGCAGTTGAGTGATAATGCTAAATAGCAAAATTGATAAATAAAAACAGGCAAACACTTATTAAATTAACAAAGCAAAATTTTATAAAATTTTGTTTAGTTTTATGCTAGTGAATATTGATAACAACTTGGCAAAATTCAATAAATTCATAATAATTGATTGCCATTCTATTTTGCTATTTAGCATTGTCTGCCATTTTTCGTTGATGGCGACAATGAGGATAAATGAAGATCGCATGAAAATAAAGAAGGAACATGAGAAAACACCATGGCCAATGTAATACTCAATGCAGGGATCGTCGGTGGTGATATCATATGTCCAACCTGTAGCACTTTTCTTTTAAGCCATGTAATCAAGGGTTCCCGGGTTCAATACCTGGTGGAGGCACATAGTGGTTCGGATACCACTTTAAACTGTAGGTCCAGTCAAATTACTGTGCATGAAGTGGACTTAAAACGACAAATCAAATCAGATCTTTTAAGCCATACTTTGTCACCTTGTAGCTACACTGGTCCTCCTCCATGGCCGTGCGGTCTAAGGTGCTGTGCTTTGGGCTCTGACTGCGGGATGGTATTGGTTCGAGTCTGCCTGGGTTCAGTCTCTGGGTTCTCTGCCTATGTATAGGACCTGTGGCAACCCACCATCATGAGGAAATTGGGAGCTATGAGTGAGTAGCATAACCCGGTCTCGGAAATCTCCTATAACGGCTGAAGGTTCGACATGCTAACCCCAGGTCACCCCACTTTCGGTTGAAGATCTCCACACCTCTAGGTAGGATCATGGGAGGGAGACTGGCAGTCGGGAAATAGGCCAAGGCCCTTACACGTTGCGATATTGTAATATTTTTTTATTAACGTTGTCTTCACACCAATTTATAACGAATATTGAAGCACAATGTAGCCAATCTTGTGTTTTTAAAAATTATTCTCAAACAGTTTGAAATGACAGTGAAGACAATAGGACAATTTTAATAAACATACATTGTCATGCCGCCATCTACAGAAACCTGAATAAAAAAGCACACAAAAAACTACCGGCTGAAGACTCGAACAGACGATGAAAATGTCAAACTCAGTTTATATAATGAACACACTAACCAACTACTCTAGCACTCTCCCCTCAACGTGCTCTTCTGGGTTTGCTAGATACCGTGTGGCATATTTCCTTCTGCCACTTGTTACAACTTTACATTTCGAGAGGCCTGTTGATATATTTTCCAACCCCATAATATAGTTTGTGGTTTTCAATATTTTTATGTCCTTCGTGCGTATGAATTTTGTGGAAATATGAGCAGCTGCTTCAAAAACCTCCTTCAAACCAAAACCTGAGTCGGGAAGACTGCCTCGATTTGTTTCCGGATGTTAGACAGCGTTGCAAACTGTGAAGAACTCACACTTCTTGCAGTTTCTTTGTTGGCATGATAGAACACGTAATTGCGAAGGCCGTGTGTTATTTGTTGTTTGTTGTTATTGTGTTCATTTATTGCTATGTTAGCGTTGTGTGTATTTTTTTCTGAATTCACATTAAGCAAGAATTCAGCATGTAATGTTTATCAAGTTGAAGATGGATCTATTTTATCGCTTTTTTTGTCATTTTTGTAGCCAACATGCCATTCTTCCTTCAAGGTTTCACCGAGTTTCACAAGACAGATCCTTAGAGTTATCTGTTGTAATAGTCATTTTCACGAATAAAGCAGGAGCAAATAAAGTGTCGTGAAATGTATCAATGGAAAGTTGTTTAATTACCTGTAACTATTTGTCAGAAATAAATAAATAAACCAATTACATATCTGACATAACGTCACTAACATCTGGTGATATTACTTTTTCATACGTGGGGTTTGCTAAACTGTTTTTGCCACATCATGCAGATTTGGATGTTGAAATTTTCGAGGGTGGGCTTTTTTTTTGCTTAAGGGCGTACTTTTATTGAAAACATGCAATATACATCAGTATGAATGGATCAAAATGTATTTTTAACACATATCAGGGTCATTCCATACCATTTTAATCAGCTCTTGTCCTTGATTCATCATTTTTACAACTTATATCTGTTCTTTAAGTATTCAAAATCGACATTGACAGTTTTTTCAAGGTTGCATTTGGAACTGGCAGCTATTTTTAGTTATCACCATGCAGTGATTTGAGTGGTTAAAATCGCCATAACTTCTGTATAAACTTGCAAAATTGAAAAAGTTAAAAAGTCAAGAGTTGACGCATGGTAACCTAAATGAAAGCCTGAAATTTGCACCATTGTGAGACTTTTGAAGGCTAAATATCATTAAAGAATTTGGTGAAGGTGTTTGTATGAAAGGTATTTGAGATTAAAATTAGCAATTTTAATAATAAATGAAAAAGTTATAGGTAAAGTGCTCCCCTGTGCTTAGCACCACACTTTCTTGATCCGGTCTTGAGTGGGGGTGATGTGATCAGCATCATGCCCCTGACCGCC
Organism: Lepisma saccharinum; assembly: GCF_977018435.1. NCBI lineage: Eukaryota > Metazoa > Arthropoda > Insecta > Zygentoma > Lepismatidae > Lepisma > Lepisma saccharinum. Next base: position 17,328,955 of record NC_139255.1, read on the forward strand.
TTTACCCCCCAGGGTTTCCCCCAGGTACCCATGTCATTCGATGCTGGGTGGGTGCCGGGGCCACTTCCAACGTTAGAAAAGGTCCTGGATTTGAACCGGCCAGGGATCAAACCCGGGACCTTGAGCAAGGTAGTCAGACACGTTACCGACTGAGCCACCGTTGCCATAATAATAAATGAAACAGGTGGTATTAGGAAGTGGCAAGATAGTAGATACTGTAGTTATAAATGCATTTGTAATATACATTTAATAAAGATGTATATTAAATATAAAGCTATGTACGTATTAAATGTAGGTACCGGGTGAGTGATAAATATGGAGCCACCTGACTATCTTCAAAATGCTTAGTGTAAAAAGTTGTAGATATCCAACATACGGTATGCGCCAACATATACAGTACTGAAACCTGCACATCTCGAAGGGCGTAGCTCCAGCCGCACGTGTTCTCAATAGTGACTTACCATGCATACCATTTTCAATGACGTAGTGGAGGCCTTAGGGTGGTCTCTCAGTGCATGGAGAAACAATTCCGCTGATGGCATGAGAAAATTGCCAGAAATTTGGCAACATGTTCTAGGTCAGAGACTATTATGAAGGAATGCAGTAACCTTGTTTTCCATTTGTATATGAGTAGAAAGTCATATGCCCTCTCGATCCTCGGTGGGTGAGAACCGGGATGTTTTCCACCTGTTCAAGTGGCTCCAGCACCAACCCAGCATCGTGTAAAGTGGGTAGGTGGAGGAAACTTTGGGTGGGGGGTGGGATAAAGGCAGCCTGGGACACGGTGCTGATTACATCACCCCCACTTTTGGCCATGATCAAGAAAGTATGGTGCCCTAACTCCACACCCCTATATGCCTTGATGGTGTGCTGCAAAGCACAGGGGAGCACTTTACATTTTTACTTTATATGAGTAGATAGTTATGAGCATGTATTGATTTTTTTAAAAAAATGATCCTTGTATTATGAGGGAGAGGTATGAATGCATTATGCATGGAATTGTAATTATTAAACACACTTCAAATTTTAAGTATGGGGAAATCATATTAATTGATTAACATATTTTTTAGCTTCAAAATCAATATGGAGATTTGAGCCTCGTCCCAAAAAGCGAAGGAGTGCTTGGGCCAAAGGGGTATTGAAGCAACCGAAGAGGAAGAAGACAACCCAATCAGATAGTCCACAAGGGAAAGATGACACTGCTGAAGAAGCAGATGAAGAAAATGAAGTTCAAGAGAATGAAGAAAAACAAGATACTGAAGAAAAGATTGGACTGGTTATTAATGGAAGACACTTCAGAAGTAATGCTCATCGTAGGAAATCTAGCGAAGGTTCTCACGTTGAGAGTCCCGACAAGGATAGAAGCGCCAGCAAAGATTTAGTAGATAAGAATGATTTAGTTTCTTCCAGGCACCACAGCAATGAATCTGATATCAAGGAATCTTCCAGAGCAAATGAACATAATGAGTCGAAAGAAAATGCCTCTAAAAATGAGAAATTACCAGCTGCAAAGAATGATAGGTTAAGGAAAGGTGAGTTTCAAATTTGAACTTGGTACATAATTTTTCTAATGCTTGATGTTTTAAATCCAGTTGCCTCTTTCTCTGTCAAATATACAGGGTGTATCATAACTGATAGCGCAAACTGAAACTGTGAAAAGTACACGATAGTAGAACCAATAAAGTCTTGGTAAACATGGTGTTGCAAATGAACCATTTGCGACATTATTGCGATTCATTGATTTGGTTTATTTTACTTCGCTTTTTGTGCCACTTTTGGCTAATTTGCGAAGAAGGGGATGAGTGATGATATGATGAAATTGATGAATGGACACTCACAAACATCCATGCCCAGGCTGGGATTTGAATCCAGGACTCCTGGCATCGTAGCACATTGTGCTAACCACTCCACCATAGGGGCCGGCGACATAATTGCGAATGTATGTGTACAATCTGCCACTGACTTGATTGTACACGTCGTACGCTTGTTTCCTTGCACACTCCGAGGTTTCTTTGTTTAAAACTGAACACTGCCAAACATGTAACATACAATACAGTAGTCCGTGGTAATAAAAGCAACAGTAATGTCTAGCGAGGTGAACTGTTTATTTCTGTTATTTGTTACCAAGTAGGACTATGGCACCTCGCGTGTGAAAAGCATACGAAGTGTACAAACAATTGAGTCAGTGGCAGATCGTAACCATACATTCGTAATTACTGTATCTTGCAAATTGTTTGTTTGCAATCCCATGTTTACGAAGACGTTTTTGCTTCTACTATTGTGTATTTTTCAGTTTCAGTTTGTGCTATCACTTACGATACACCCTGTATGCATTAGGTTTTTCAATGCAGATATCACGATGTTTCTTGCAAACATTTCCTTCGTACTCATCTATATAGATCATCTTATCATTGAGTTAGTATCAGTTAGTACATACGAGGTGGTATCAAAATAGTTTTGAGACTTATCTCGATTTACAAGAAAGTACTCTATTTATCTGCATTTACACACTATCACCTTTAAAATAGTCCCCTTGCACAGCAATTGAACACTCCCAGCATTCCTGCCACTTCTGGAATGTGACCTAGAAGTTTTCTTTTCGAAGCATGCCAAACACCTTCTGCCATTCGAATTGAATCTCCACAATGGGAGTCAAAACGGTAACCTTTCAGCTGGATCATCATCTTTGGGAAGAGGACGAAGTCTGCAGGAGCCAAATCTGGTTCCATATGAGACACCGACAATGGCAGCAATGTTGTGGATGGATTGTTATCCAACGATGCTCATGCACAAGTTGTTGAATGGTTTCGACATTTTTGGGGGTTGACTTCCTGTCGATGATGAAATCGCAGATGTGGTAACGCATGTTGTCAGAATGCCAAACAGGAGGGCAAGGACAGTATATTTCCCTTTGTAGATAAGATTTAGCATAGTGCGGGGCAAAAGTGGCGAAAATTGGGGGGCAACTGCATAATCGCCGGCACTGTAGAAAAGAAAAGGGAAGCAAGCATACCACTATCAGACAACGACGCGAACAGAACCGTTACATGTTGCAAGCCAACAGTTTGCATGCCTGAGCAGTAAGTGTCAACACATCATTCTGAGTACAGTGTGCCAAGATAGCAGATTCTGCATTACCACATACAGGAACACTTCACAACCTACACATCTTTAGTTTCTTCACAATACTGAAAACACAAGACAACTTTTGTGTAATATGTATGATACTGAATAGACTGGCAAAATTATTTATAAGCTTATAATTTATAATCTTATTTTCAGTTTGTCATTCCATTACTAGTTCAACTCATTACACTGTTCTAATTTGCTGAAATGATATGTTCTAATGATATGATGGAATTGATGAAGGGAACTGATTCCTAGACCCCTGGCATCGTAGCCTCTGCCTTGGAGGCCGGCATTTACAATTAGGCTTGAAAACTTTAATTAAAAAAATTCCGGGACATTTCTTTACAGCATTCAAACCCTTTAGATTATAATGTTCTGGAAGACTAATTGTTTTCAGTATCAGTTGTTAACTGTTTGTGGTCTTGCTACTTTGAATACCAAATTGAATCAACTTTGTGGAAACAACCTACTAACCACAATTTGTAAGTAAACACAATGAGACGATATACAGTTACACAGGCTCTTCTGAAGCAGTAATTCTTTAGAATGAAACTTTACAGAAAATATTTGCAACAGTCGTTACATTCCAATTCACACTCACTCTTTTTCTGCAACCCATCGGAAGAACTTTTCCTCTCATCACTGAAGTACAGTAATACCACAGATAAACGTATTGATTGATTGACTTGGTGTTTTAAGTCCACTTTATGCACAGTAACGGTAATTGAGACTGGACCTACAGTTTAAAGTGGGATCCGAACCACTATGTGCCTCCACCGAGTATCGTGCCCGGGACCCCTTGATTACAAGGCGATGATGGTACCACTGCACCATCGTGGAGGCGAGATAGACTAACGTATTATCTGTGGTAATAAAGTAAAATCTTGTTATTCCGGACTTTGCTTAATCTGGACAGGCAAGAAAAAAAAGCAGAATGCAAGGTTTTAAATGTGGCTAGAAGTCAATGAGAGAACTTCCCAAAGAAAAGGCAGTCAATTACTGATGAAATCCTGTTTCCCGCAGAATTTGTACAGTACTGTATAGTGTATTTAGGCCTATTATGCCCTTTAAATACACCATAATAAACGTGTTTTGTTGCTATAAATGGAGTTTTAATGCACTTTCCACTGTTCTCTTAGGTTATTTCAGTTAATCCAGACGTTTCTTAAACCGGTCAACTTATCCCCCCCATAAGTCCGGATTAACGAGGTTTTACTGTAGTTTCTTTTCCAACGACCCTGAACTAACTATGACAACACTGTGGAATACTACGAACTAAACCTATGTAATGAAGCCATATTGGCTGGACGGAAATAAATATCTCTCAAGTCTTTGACACATCAATGCCTTTGTTTTTGTTTTTTTGGACCTCTTGGTGCAACAATTATTTAACTTCTATTTCTCCAAACAGTGACTTATTTTTGATGAGTCCTCAAAATAATATTGTGAAGTTTAATTGCTTGGTTTGCAATAACAAATTTGTTCACTTGGTAAATGCATAACAAAAGAGAATAAAATGATGGTAATACTAAATGTTGTCATTCCGGGAGATAACACAATTTGTCCGGGAGGGTGAGTTCAATTCCGGGAAACTCTCAGCCATTCTGTGAGAGTTGGTAAGCCTATCTTCATTTGAAAATTTTACCCCCACTTAAAAACTGATAGTACCTTTACCCCCACATAAAAACTGATAGTACCTTTTGATTTTTGATTAGACATTTGGTGTCAATTAACAGCAATAATAATAATAATTGTGATGAAGCAATGCATTTGACAAAAATGCATTATTTGTTAAACAAACAATACTGACGCAAAGCTTTGCAAAATTAAAGGGATATTTGTACACGTGCTGTACACACACAATTAACCTTTTGCATCCCAAGCATCTCGGTCGAGATCCTACATGTAACCCCTTGCATCCCGAGCGTCTCAATCGAGATCCTCTAGCATGCTCATAATTTTTACGTTATAATGTCGCAATTTTTGGCTAGATTTGCAATTTTCTTCTTTTACATTATTGTTAACACATATTCTGCACCGTAAAGACTCTTGCACGTCTTGTTCTTACATAAAAAGGGGGGAAAATGGTGGCTTCCTTTGAAACTGAGTCAGTGGCACATAGACATGTCGTTTGAGGGGTACAAGTCGTGTTCTATTGCTCGTATGATAATAGTGCAATTATTTTCTTGTTCCAGACATGCCAGCGATCATTTCCATGTGTAGTTTGACAATGTCCTGTACTTTTTTATCCAGGGGCGGAGGGGGGAAGGGGCATTTTTCTTTAGAAATTTTGAAATTTTCCGGTTCTTCCCCTCCCCCCGCATCCATATATACACTCAATGTGCATAAATTGTATGTAGTCCGAATCTATGGTTCCTTCCGCGAATAACTGTACTTGATTCATCCATCTAGGCAATTAGCCTCCAATATACAGGCATTTCAAGGTAACTCTGCAATCCGAGGCTTTAGTCAGTGGCGCACAGACATGTCGTTTGGGGGGGCTACAAGTCGTGTTCTATTGTTCATATCATAATAGTGCAATTATTTTCTTGTTCAAGACATGCCAGCGATCATTTCCATGTGTATTTTGACAATGTCCTGTACTTTGTTGTCCAGGGGGGGAAGGGGCATTTTTTCTGAGATTTTGGAATTTTTCTGTTCCCCCCCACATCCATATATACACTCAAAATTATAAATTTTATATAGTTCGAATCTATGGTTCATTCCGAGTAAAACAATATATCATATGTCTGTCTGCGGCAATCAGCGTCCAATCTACAGTTGTTTGAAAGTAACTATGCATTTTGTTGAAATTCGAGACCTGAGTCAGTGGAGCACAGACATGTCGTTTTGGGGATACAAGGCATGTTCTATTGATCATATGATAATAGTGCAATCCAGCGATTATTTCCATGAGTATTTTTACAATGTCTTGTACTTTTGTGGGGGGGGGCATTTTTTCTTCAAAAGTTTTGTAATTTTCAGTTTCCTCCCCCCTCCCTCCATATATACGCCGAATGTGCATAAATTTTATATAGCCTGAATCTATGGTTCATTCCGAGTAAAACGATATATAATATGTCTGTCTACGGCAATTAGCGTCCGATCTACAGTCATTTTTATAAAACTGCATTTTGCTGAAAATCGGCTCTGGAAGCAAGGGTGGCTAAAGGTTAAAGATGGTGAATTACAGATCACTGCTTATTTTAACAAACTATTGTTACAGAACACAAGCCCGGGATATAACTACCTACTGCCCTTTTATTTATGCCACCCTGGACATTCGGTACCTTCATTGCTTCAATGTGTAATTTCTTACACCTTGCTCTCTTTTCACTTTCTTGTAAAATTTTGTGCTTTTCTGCACTTTTGAAAGTCAATGCAATCCAAAGGATGTATTTTCTCAACTCAAGTACACCAAATTTAGAAGAAAACTTTCAGCAACGGATGGTTTGCTAGGGAAAATGTAACATTGTAAAAGGTAATTTGAGATCTTGAATTTACATATAGGAGAACACAGAAGTGCATTCTGTAGAACAATGAAAATGTTCTTGATTTTAGAGATGTGAACAGGAGATCATGTGAAATCGTACTGTTTCAATGCTCAGTCATCTGAAGTTCAAGTCTAACAAAAAATGCAGTGTTTTGTAAATTCATTTCTGGATACACACTAGGTGTATTATATTTATATACAAACATAAAGAGAATATGCTCAGAAGTACAAAATAATAATAAGGTAGCAACCCGTGAGGGCCAGGCCTACCTACCAACTGCCAAGGTGAGAGATCATCCTACCAGTTACGGTGTGACATGTGGTCAGCATGACAAACCTGCAGTCATTGTTATAGGTTTCCGTTATTGGGTTACGCTACTCATTCGTACCTCCCCAATTTCCTCACCCTGCTGGGTGGCCACCGGTACCATACACAGGCTGAAATCTCAGGAGAAAAGTTGGTAGTCTTGCCCCAGGAGACCCGAAGCTGCACGCATCCTGTAGCCGGAGCCTAAAGCATGTCACCTTAGACGCACGGCCATGTTGCAGGATGCTAAGAAGTACAGTACAACAAGGTATAATATGTGGACATTACCTCTGTAGTCATGTGAATAACGAAGCATTGTCACAAGTAAGAAGTATAATGTTTAAGAGTACTCGATGTTTTTATATTGAGGCACATGGTACAGTCCCGTGCGAATTAATCGGAACAAGATATTTTTATTGTCATTTTCTCGATGGTTGGCAAGAGCATGCTATACATTACTTCTTATTACTAATTCTTGGATCCCTTTGCTTCCTTTGCATTATTTGATAGTTTGTACATTGTTCACTCATTGATTTAATTGTACCTATCTGCTCTGTCTGATGATTGTTTAACTTTAAACATGCATGAGTTTAACCTTTTGAGTCCCGAGGCCATTTTCACAAGTAAGCCTATCGGTCCCGAGCCGATTTTGAGCAAAATGCAGAGTTTCAATTAAATGAGTGTAGATCGGAGACTAATTGCCCTAGAGAGATGAGTGATATACCGCTGTACGCAGAATGAACCAGAGATTCAGACTATATGAAATCTATGCAAATTCGGCATATATGTGGCGGGGGGAGGGGGCTAACTCTCAAAATTCCAAAATTCTGAAGAAAAAAATTTGGTTCCCCACCGTCCCCCCAAGAAAAAAGTACATGACAGTGTCGACATGCACATGGAAATGATCGCTGACATGTAGGGAACGCAAAAATATTTGCATTATCATATGACCAATGTAACTTGAGTTGTAGCCCCAAAAGGAATGGTCACTGATTCAAGCTTCAAAATTCTAGCCAAAAATAGAAAAGTTATAACGTAAAACTACGACCTTGACACAGGGTATCTCGATCGAGATACTTGGGACCGTGAGGCTTACATTTGGGTATTTTGATCGAGATACTTGGAACCCAAAAGGTTAATGTTGAGATTTGCATGTGAGATTTATAATATCTTTCTTCAATCGATACGACTCCCAGAAAGTTAAGTGTGATACTATCATTATCATATACTTCTATGGCACAAAGAGAGATGTGTACTAAATTTTTATGTTGGTGTAGACAGTGCAGATAGAATTATTCAGTGGCACAAACTGACTGGCTCCATTTTACCCAAGAGAAATGGGAAACTGTGCCAGGAAAGAAAAAGTATGCCAACATATGACCACTTTCTCCTCGGAGAATGCAAATTAAACCCCAGGATCACTGCTATTGACTTGGCTCATGATTTGGAGGATAGGGAAGACCTTCTTGAGGTGTTCATCGTGGCCTTCTAGCAGCTTGAAGGAATGCCCACATGCTCCACACAAGCACCTTCTAACAAGATAATTGCATACAAGACATCTATTGCGAGCAAAATCTCCTTGAGATTGTACAATAGAAAATTTGGTAGAAAGTTATTTTGCTGATGAGAGCCACTGTGAAGTGCAGTGGCTGAAGGTTCAACATGTGCACTGAGCTAAGAATGAGCCAACAACTTCTGTACATTTGCAACAGTCCCCAAAATACCCTGTGAAGGAGATGTTTCACCCATGAAGGATTGGAGCCCTTAATACCTGTCATTAGCATGATAAAAAAAATGGTCAGTACATCAAAATACTGGAAAGGAGAGTTGTTCCAAATCTACAGAAGAGGTTTTTGGATGGTGACAGAATTTTTCAGCAAGGTTTGGCTCCATTCCGCAATTAAAACAAAAATCCAGAAGTCATGAAATTTTTCAACGATAACAATATTCGTATTCTAAAGTGGCCAGGGAACTCCTTTGACATTAATCCTATAGAAAACATATGGGCTATTTGAAAAATCTATGCCAAATCACGTAATACAAATTATAAAACAGAAAGAAGAACATATTAGCTATTAAGAAAGATTACAGATATGCAATTTATTTCTTTTGAATGGTATAATTGATGAATAAGTACATAGGTACAAAAATAAACATAAAATGTGTAGTTATTGTCGTGTTCCAATTAATTCACACGAGGCTGTAGCTCAGATCCCACTTTAAACTGTACATCCAGTCAACTCAAAAGTCTTATGTTTTTATGGAAGTGTTACATCAGCATGTTACACTTACACTTATTACAGTTTCTCTTAATGTTATGCTTTCAATTATTTTATTGAAATCAGTGCACTTTTAATAAATAGTACTGCTTATGATTTATTAATTTGACTTGTTCTTTCTTAAAGAAAAAGTAGTTGCAGAGAAGCCAAAGGAGGTTATTGTAAATCGACAAGACCTTTGCCAACTTCTGTTTCGTACTGTGAAGCTTACAAACAACTGCCCGGTTGATGTCCTTGTGGAGTTATACATTTCTCTCAACAGATGTATCACGAGGTACAGCAAAACATGGGACAGAGTGAAGCTGACCAGTGTAAGTACTTTTAATTTTTGTTGTTTTTTTTTTTTAGCAATGAAATATTTTGCGTATTGTTTCAATTTGTTTCACATTAACCTTTTTCAAGAGGTGTAATGGAGTAAAATCTTGTGAAAAAGAAAATAATACAATTTCAGAAAATTCGTTAACAATTCCTAGAGGCATGCATATTTCGTTTTTGACAATAACAAAAAATGTGAAATTACACATTGTAATTTTAATTTTTCATGTTTGTGAAAGGTGTGAGGTGCATTTTCCTACCCTGTTTTGTCACGAAATGATGCAAAATGAACTGCAAAATGCGAAATAGTCTTAAACATGAAATTTAGTGTATTTGCCAACACAACACCTTCTGAAGTTTGAATTATCCTGTGAGTTATGCAATTCATGAAAAATTATTAATTCTGCTGTAAATATTTGAGAAACAAAAATGAACCCGTTTTTACAGGATTAAACTTAATACTCTGGTAACTAATCAATGAGTTGTTGATTTGATACCCGATGGAAGCACATGGTGATTCGGATCCCCCTTTGAACTGTAGGTCCCGTCTGATTAGCCTATCTGTGCAAAATGTGAATTGAAAGTAAAAACTCATACATCCTGTTAGTAATTCCTAAAACATTCATAATTACAAACATGTCATCCGTGCATACACTACACCAAGTGTATTTTCCAGAGTTGAGTTACGATAGATTTGAAGTCATCTTGAAAGATTTCACACAAATGAAAATCTGGACTATTACTCAAAGTGTCAGGCTGCTACAAACATTTCTGTTCAGAATGTGTGCTTGCTGATTTAAGGTGGATTTGATTGTGTTTTAGTGTAGCCAATGATTTTAACAAATGGTATATGAAACTTAGAACATATAATATGAAGAGAAACATTATGTAAAGTGCCGTTTATCAACATTGCATTTTTCTGTGATAACTTTTTTCAAACTTCATAGATTCAAGTGAAATGTTTACATTTTGGGCACCAAGGCACCATATCAGCAGGTGGTAGAACAGTTCAGACTGTTTACAAAATTATTAAAAATCTTGGTTCATTTTTTTAACCTGCCAAGAAATGACACTTTCTTTTTTATCACCATAATACATGAATGTTTTGAGCAACAATCGCCAAACTAGTCACCTGTATCAATCCACTCCAGTACTTGGTTTCAACGCCCTTAACATCAATCACAGCCTGTGGAGTTGATCAATGTGTCGATTACTGACTGAGGGATCTTGCCCCATTCTTCCTTCAGCGGAACAAACTTTTCGTAGGCATTTTTGGCTGAATTGTGCTTGAGGTGTCGCTGCAGCTTATCCCACTTGTACTTGATTGGATTCAAGTCCAGACTCTTCCTTTACTACTCCATGTGAGTCACGTAATTGTGGTCAATTCACTCTTGGTTGACCCTTGATTGGTGTTTCGACTCGTTTGCATCTGAGGTGATGACAAGCGAATGGGAACATGATATTTACGAGAATGTCCCTGTACATGTACCAGTCCATGTTGCTCTCGATATAGTGGAGGGACCACCCCAAGTGCAGAGAAGCACCTTTAGACAATCACATTCCCACTTTCATGCTTATCGGTGGGCAGTTGGTACTCGGAGTGGCGGGGGGGGGGGGGGGGCATGTCTTTTTTTTTTTGTCTTTGGGATGTTGTACCCATTCCCCACAGGCAATTTCAAAGAGAAGGTGCTTGCTCTCATCAGTCCACATTGTTCAACTGATTCCATGTCCACGTCAGGTGCTCCTTCGCCCCACTTCAGTCTGGCCTTCCTGTTCTTGAGAGAGATCAATGAATATTTCACAGTCTGGCATCCAACATCTTCAGCTGCCTCGTCACAGTGTCCACAGACTGGCTTTACTTCCGGTGCCATTATTTCCTGAGTAATGTCCCTGGAAGACAGATGAGGGTTGGCTCGGGCAGCATGCAGAAGGCTCCGTTCGTACAGGGAATCCATCACCCATGCCTGGCTAGGCTTGGGCATCTTGACAATACCTCCTTGTACATTGGTCCACTGTAGAACTCTCCAGATGGCTGATCTTGAGATGCCTCCCGAACTGAAGGAAGAATGTGGCACGAACTCTTAATTGGTGATCGACTCCATGCCATGCAGGTACCAGGCTGTGATGGATGCTAAGAGCTTTTGAAACCAAGTACTAGGGTGTGTTGATACCAATGACTGGTTTGGTGATTGTTGCTTAAAACATTATGTATTACAGTGATACAGTGATAGAGTTTTTTTGTAACGTTGAAAAAATTTAATAACGATTTTTAATAATTTTGTAAATAGACTGAAATTATACCCAATTGCTACCCAACATATAACAATTTCACTTCAATCTATAAAGTTTGAAAAAAGTTATCGCAGAGAAATTCTATGTTGAACTTTTGTACGGCACTGTATTACTAAAATGTGAATATTTTTAAATAAGTTTTTGTGTAATTTTGTTGCAGGATTTGCAAAAGGAAATTGAAAAATTTGAAAATTGTAAGTCACGGGGCTGACGCCAGCAGTACATAAGTGCACTCCATTCATTTAAAAGACTTAGTGAACTTCAGAGAGGATATCCATAGTACAGTATCTATAGACACATTTGTCCATACATATCTGGATTCAGCATTTTGAGGTTTTGTGCGTGTATGGTGTGGGATTTCTCCAGGAGTGAAAACTTGAGACGGTTCAGTTGCCTTTTGTGTGGATTTGAAACCCACAACTCAGGAAGAGTGAAAAAGTAAGAAATGAACTTTAAAAAAATGTCATTCCACAATAACTTTTAACGTGTACATACTGTAAATGTGTTCTTTTATTATTGTTCAACTCCTAAATTTACAGCAGTAGTGCTTTTATGAATAGCATATAAGAAATTAGTAAGTTCATGCTCTAGTCTTTTTTTTTCTCATCGTGAAGTAAACAACACTGCCTTTTGCCTTTTTATTTAATGCATAATATAAGTGTAGTTACATAAGATGTAGTACTGTTGATTGAAATGTACCAAATATAACAGACTGAAGTATTGTATGGATTACACTTCTCTTGTGTTCAGAAGTAAATGTGTAGTTTTTTGTTTTTTGATATTGCTCACTGCATGTATGGTATGATTATCTGACGATTGCCCTTGGAGATTACCACTTGCAAATAGTAAGATCTCAGGTGAATGTACTAATAACCCTAGTTAAACAGATAGCAAACTGCCTGATAAATGCCTGCCATGTTAAACAAAGTGTGATAAAGTTTTTGTTGCTTTTTTTTCCTACTGTTTGGACATTTTTGTTCTTATGATTATCACAAATGCATAAACCAAACATGTTTCATGGTACGTTGATCTTGTTTTTCCATGTTCGACTCTATTTTTGATACCATTTAAGTATTCATTATGTAGTGCATAATGTGCTCTCTCTTTTGGAGAAGAAAACGAGTTGGATTTTTGAAGGGGGAAATGGTGCTACTGCAGAGCTGAACATAGAGTAGTTATATATTGAAACAGAAGGTACGAGAAGCAGGTTAAGAAATTTGCATTTAGTATTTTAGGATTAAGGTGTATATCTCAGTTACTGTCCATGTTAGACCAAGTTGTGAAGATCTTGTGTGCTGGCCATTTTGCTGTAGTAGGCATTGTGCCTTAAGCCAGAGTGAGTGCTTGATGTTTGGAATGTACAGGTGAGATATTGTGTATTGTAAAGATTATTTGTGAACTGAATTATAGTGAAAGGAGTTCTATTTAAACCAAAAGTGCAATATGAAGCTCTACTAAATGTGTAAAATATGAGGCATTTGCGTATCAAATTAAGAAAACAAAAGAGTAGAGTTATGCATGGAATTTTATAAACATTGATGGAGGGAGTAATTTGCCATAAGACAAACAAAACATAATTCAAAATTAGCTTTGTGACTAGAGGATAGTACAGACAGCATAATATGCAAGAATGTAGTGAGGATAGCATAATACATATTGCTTTTAGCACATTTTGGCTCTAATATTGTTTTCAGTCTGTAATAAATTATTAAAAGTAATAACAATTGATATACTTGCTTTATTTAAAATGTGACTAAAACACTGCCAGTCGTGTGCTATTTCATATCAAAGTGAAAAACTCATTACATTAAATTGTAGTTTTACAGCAGCAGTATCATGTGTGACTGGAAGAGACGTGAGTGAATATTTCAAAGTAATTCAGTTCTTTAACTTTCCTAGTAGATAAGTACAATTTTTGGAAGTAGAATAAGAGTGTATTGCGCTGCTCATTCTTTTTAGTGGTAAAGTTCACTTTTTCACCTTTAATGTAGATAGTTAAATAACTTAATTTCTATTTACTTTGTGTGTTTCATGGAAATTTCATAAACTTGTTCCTTGTAGAAAATGTAATCTGTTCTATGGTTATATTTAAAAATGGTGAAAATAGTGTTTTGAGTATAATATTGGTAGTTCTCCAACTAAAGCCATTTGATGCATTTACCTACGCATGCAAAGTGGTTATGCCTACAATAACCACTGTACAATAAAATACTTATTCTGTTCGACTGAGTAGATTCTATCTATGAAAAATCTGTAATCTTAGGTACGCAAAATTATTTCTGAATATGTAAATGTGAGAAATGTATTGCAACACACACTTGAAACCCATTTTTAAGAATATTTGATTATATTTTGTTGTTGTGACATATGAGATTTTTTTTTACCAAACGATGAAAACCAGAAAATGTCTACTCAAATTCTCAACCAATATATAGAAGCAGTGACACCATGTTGTTTCCTTGTTTCATTCCCATAGAAACAGTTAATTATTTTAGTTACCAATTCAACTATTATGGTGTGCATATTGTGACATCTTTTTCTTCCCCTGGATGTTTCAATGCCTTTTCTGAAGTCACATATAAGGGTTGTTTGATTAAAAAGTGGACTGGGCCTGTGGTTTCCTTGTATGAAATAAGGAAAAATCGATTGTGTGCATTGCTACACTTGCCTATTGCACATGTTACATGCACATTGTTAGTCATCTATTTTATTTGCAGGTAAACGTTCAACTCTCAAATGTAAATTTGTGCAGGGATGGATTCCTCCAGATATGCGCAACGGTCTGCTATACAGCTTGTTCTCCCTCCTTGGAATTCCTTGTACCATTTAAACACTGCCGTACACTGTAAAGCTTCGTACCCGTACACCGCATTTAACCGGCGAACAATCTATTGGCTGCACACCTTCAGCACACAGGAACGGAATCACATACTGTTGCTTATATCTGGAGGAATCCATCCCTGCACTCATTCATGTTTTAGGGTCGAACGTCTACGTGCAAATAAAACAGATGACTAACAATGTGCATGTAACATATGCAATAGACAAGTGTATCAATGTACACAATCGATTTTTCGTTGTTTCTACATACAACAAAACCACAGACCCAGTCCACTTATTTATCAAACAACCCTTATACATAACAAACCTCATTTGTCAAGCTTCAACTCGATGTCTGCAAGGTTCCTGGTTCAAATCAAGAAATGTGACTAAAATTTTGTTGTCTGATTCTGGTGTGTGATCCACAGATAGGACAGGTAGTTAAGCTGCCTGTAACAAAAATATGTGAATGTAGTTAAATGAAATAAGATAATGACCATAGCAGTTGATTTATTGTAAAATATGAATTGATAAATTATAACTTATGGTTATTTTTTTGTAGTGTACGGTTATTACAAGCATAAGAAAACAGCTTTTCGTTGTGACGTTTCAGGAGAACACACGCTCCCTTCATCAGACATTGATTTATATTTTGACTAAAGATACAGTTATAACAGTGGTTAGCAATTTTTTAAACAAAAAGAATCCGTATTATCCGTAAACTACAAGAAAACAATTCTACAATGCAAACAATGCGTACATACAAGAAAACTATAACTTATGATTGTGTGAATTACTTACTTTTTCAGATTAATACGTATTCTCAAAAGTATTTAAAAATACAAAACTTCTTGTACTTATGTTTGGTGAAATGGTTCTTTTAGATTGAGAAAGTTTTTTGTTGTCTTCGGGGGATGGGAGTTTTAATAGTTTTAGCAAATCCAAAGTCTTCCTTCACCAAATTCATACTGTATCCTTTTTCCTGGTTTTTGAAGAGATTTGACGTGGCTATTGAGTATTTCAGAAGCCTGAAGTATCCTGTGAATTATGCAATTCACTGAAAATGGATTAATTCTGCTGTAAATATTTGAGAAGCAAGAATGGACCGGTTTACACAGGAATAAACTTAATACTCTGGTAACTACATATATGTGTTATTAGAAGGGGTAAGTTTATTTTGTGTAATAACTGCAGTTTTTTAATCAAATTTAGGATTATATTCACAATTTTGAAACCAAAATGTCATTTTGTATAGCACTTTTGATATGATTATTCACTGCCATAACACCGAAATTTTATTTTATTTACTGCTTTTGAACCCGAAATCTACTGTTTTTGTACCAAAATTTTGCTTTTTTATTTACCAAAAATATGTGCCTCTAGTCATTGTTAGTCATTTCGTTAACACCACTGCCATTGAAAAAAATGTCTAAAACAATATCAGTTTGAACTGATACCTGCCTGAATATTGTAGCAATCTAAATTTATTCTGAATAGTTACAAATGTTTAAACATAGGAATTGATTGCAATATATCGGGGCCTCACGTATGTCGCAGCGGTAGTGTTGTTGCCTTGTAATCAAGGGGTTCTGGGCTCAATACCTGGTGGAGCTACAAGTTGTTTGGATCCCACTTTAAACTGCAAGTCCAGTCCTGATTAGCCTTACTGTGCATAGAGTGGACTTAAAACACCAAATCAATCATTGCAATATATCATATCAGTCTACTCGAATTTCGGCTGAAAATATCGTTAGAATCACAATAGTAAAGCATCTGTGATTATCAAGTTTTCAAGTAGAATCTAATTCCTCTGATGTACAAAATAAACAGATTTAATACAATTTTCACAAACTTAATGAATTTATGGACATTGTACACCCACAAGTACTTACTTTCCTGCCGGTTTGCTTAACAGTTTAAATTTCTATTTTCTAAAAAAAAAATCTATATCTTCAACCAAGAATATCCAGTGGATACTTCATTATGTTTTGCAGGAGGCTGTGTGTAAAGAACTCATAATGTGAGAGAATGGTAAATTAAAATTTTATAAGATTTCACTTCAATAAAACAGAAAAAGGTAAAATTTATCAAAGAACATACAATTGGGATTTCATTGTATTTTTTAATACACCTCTGTGCAAAGTAAATTTGTCCTCATTGAAGTCTCTATTCATAAAATAGCACTCATTCCAGTTACAAAAGCTTCCATGAACTTTCAAAAACAGAATTAAATTTCCTTGAATATGATGCTAAAAATAAAACATAGTTATCATCAGTTAGATCCAGAAAACGTTTTGCATTTGTGGCTTCTTGGTCATTTTTCAATACATTTTTTTCCTTTTTAAATGCATTTTGCAGTGGTCGGAAGTAGCGTGGTGGCGCTACATTTTTGAAATTGTAGCTGTAGCTTGTAGCCAAAATTTTCACTATAGCTACATTTCTTCTCGGCATTTTTGAGGTAAATTGTTTCATGCAGCAACAGTGTCAAAAGATTGTAAACAATAATGCTTTTGGATAATCGAGATGATACATATCCTGATATTCCAGTTACAGATATCCACGTAATTTATTTCATTAGTATCTGGATAATACTGATATCCAGATAACCAACTGACATATATCAATGTAATCCGATCAATGATTATGAGCATACATTGTTTAACAATTAAATAAATATTTCCATCTAAGATTTGGATGGGATATATCCAGATATACAAATACCTGTATAATTTGATCGATGGATAATGGAAGTATGTGGAAAATCCAAATGTCAGATACTCAGCTACAAATATCAAGATGTCTAGGTATCCAAAACAAACAGTATATACAGTGTATTCTGTTTGGCTTGTGGTGGCCGAGAAAGTGTGTGACTGCAGATGGCTTATTTTTACGCACATAGCATACAGGCAATTATATTTATATTGCATAACAAATACTAACCTGTGTTATAAGAGTTGTTCAAAGTGGTGGCCATCTGCATTCACACATTCCCAGCATCTTTTGATGAAATTTTGATTGACATGCAAAAGTAGCACAGTAGCAAGTAGTGCACAGGAGTAGCGTAGTGAGCTACTTTTTGGTAAATGTAGCTGTAGCTGTAGCGAAGCTACTTTTAAAATGTAGTATTCTGATCACTGGCATTTTGTTCTTACACGGTCATTCAGTGCATTTTCATCAAAGAACATCTGAAATTCTGCAGTGGAGAATGATATTTCGTCCCAGAACAAGATCAAGAAGTATCATTTTGGTGCCTACTCACAGATAACAGCAGAGGTAGGAGAAAAAATGAAAAAACTTAGGGTGGCAGGCAAATGCAAAAAGAAAAGTAGCTTTTTATCCTTAGCTACAGTGGTTCAAACCACCAAATATCTGGTAATGTTGAATTATTCTAGTACTTCCACAAGTACATGGCACTTTTGCCATTTTAGTATTGAGAATATCTTTACAAGTTATTCGAGCATTTTTTTAAAAATTTCCCTATGATTTGAAGGTCATTTTCCGAGGTCACCAACTTCTGAATTCAACGTGATGTATTGTGATCTTATATGCTCTAGGCATCTAAGGCTTATTAGTAATCTCCTGCAAAGCAGGTGGTACCCTCGGACATAGTGTGTATAGGAAACCCAGCCACACCAACCTGTACCTAAATGCCAATAGCTTCTATCACAAAGCAAAGCGTTTCCCTGTTCTGAACACACTAGTCCACAGGGCAATAACCATTTCGAACCAGGAAAATCTGCAATCAGAATTCACTCATCTCAGAACCATGCTACAGCAGAATGGATACCACATCAGAGATATCAACAGAGCGATCAGCAAGGCAGTTTCATCTGAACAGAGTCCAAGCACGGATAACAGTGTGGCCCTGAGAAGATCTGATTCTTCACAACCCAGAGAATCCGAACATGAGGACGAGGCCCTTACATGGACCGATTCTGCATCTCACAGGTCCTCTACCAGTAGCAACACAGGACAGGAACACCCCACTGTAACAGACACACATCTGGGAAGTTGAACAGAATTATAGCCAGGCACGGGCTGAAGACCATTCACAGGCTGCCACTGAAAACCCAAGGCTCTACTCCATTCCATGACCTGGAACTCTGCTTTCCAGGAGTATACCCTATGTTGACACCATATATAGGTCAGACAGGATGTACCATTGAACAGTGACGCAATGAACATCAGCGCAATGTCAGGTTATTCTAACCAGAAAAGTGAGGACTTATGGAACACAACATCACCGAGGGACACAGAATTTTAATTTCTGGCACCAAAATAATAGCCAAATGTGCCGGTTACTGGGACCAATGTGTAAAGGAAGCCATAGCCATTTCACGGGAAAGCACCAATCTTAACAGGGACGTGGGACTCCAGCTCAGTCACGCCTGGAACCAACTCCTCCGTATAGAACACGACACCAGCTAATGAGAACACCAGGATCCAGAGAGAGCCAATAGGAAGACAAGTGTCCAAGATCCGCCCCATCAAAGTCATATATAACCCTACACTGGTCTCCATTTTTACGCTTGAAACATTGAAAGCTAATACCGATTTAACCTGGCTGGTAACCTGAGAACATGTGTTTGAATCACGTTGGCAGGAAAGCTACAATTCATATTCTCATTAGTATGTCAATGAGCCTTGAGACCGAACTTGGAGGGGCATACTCAAACTTAGGGCTTAACTTTGGGGGGACAGAATCAAAAAGTTCTCCATCCCATGAAAATAGCATCCATGATTATTTGCTAAATAACTGTTAACGTTTGGAAAATCACAAATATTACTCTTATTTGCTCCTGAGGTCCCAACATTTTAATAAACCTGAATTTTTTTTTTAAGTGTTCCCTTTGCTATCACCAAGTTATGCCTATGTGTCTATGCACCAAGCAGTACCTGTTTGTGATGAAACTTGTTATAAATATTAACATTTCATCATGTGTACTGTTTATCAAAACATGAGGTGTTTTTCAAACCTTATGCATAGAGTATAGAAGGATAAAGTAATATTATTGAAAAGTAATGTCCACCCACAGTATAAACAAACAACGATTATCATATATTTACATTTATTGTAAAATAATATCATAGCGAACATACAGGGCTTTGAATGCACAGTAGTGAAGTACTAAGTATTCACTCGCATGCAAGTAAGAACGTTGTGGCATTCAAGCCAGTACTCCATGAGACATGCAGTTGCCACAGGCAAATCAACGAAAATACTTCTGGTTGTATTGCAATATTTGCACACAATATGTAATTTGTAAAGTGTTTGTGTTTTTATCAATATACCTCCAAAGGTGTAAACCGTTCATATTCTGCCCACTTGATGAAAAGTCACACACGAATAGTGCAGCTATTTGTTTTATACTGCATTGAATGGGAAAATATGCATTTTAAGGTCATCTTCAAGAAATTAAGTTACTGTATTTACTCATGTATGCACACCAAAATTTTAGCCCCCATAAACTGTCATGCGTATTATCACAGACAAAGAAGTATACTATGTTCTTTGTCTGTGGTATTATGCACAGAATAATTCACAGAGCCATCATGAAAGCATGCATGTTTTAACTATGTCGCTGTGTAACATACGTATCAACAGTCGCAAATACAAATTACCAGGTTGGGTTTCTTGAGCAATGATATTTAAAAAAAAAAAAAAAAAAGTTGTGTATAATAGTTTAAGGGTCGTTTCCCATGATTTTTTTACTTTGTAATGGAACGTTTTGCGACACCGAGAAAAGCTGCATTGTTCTGGCAGAATTTGGGCATGCACCTCCCGTCACAGAATGTGTATGAGCAGTATTTGTTGGGCAGGAAGTAATAGGAAATAACTTCCAGAGTGCTGCAAATCCATAACTTAATGTTGATTTCGTTTCCTTCTACTACAGAATAAACTAGGTGGCTACAGAAGCGAAAGCTTTGGGATGCTAAAAGGGAGGGGGGAGTGTCATGGGTTGGCCACACAGCACATATAGCAAGCACCGGTTGACGACCTACAACTAGAGTCGTTTTCACGTTCAGAAGACACAACGGCGCTTATGGAGAAACCGCACAGTGTTGCCAATACAGCGCTAGCTCATGTCTCCGGGAAATGATGACCTTCCTTCACAATGAAGGTGTTACATATTTTGTATATATAATGATAATTATATGTAACTATTATACTGTGAACGTTACAGTTACCCTTTTTACAATGATCCGTTGCGATCACTACACACGCGAGTGTAATGCACGAATATGACACTTCAGAAATCACTTAAAAAAGTAAAAATCCTGAGTGCTCACACAACTGAAAACACTTTTTCGAGAGAGGGAAAAAGTCTAAACAGACCAAAGCAGATCTCTCACTCAACTAAGGGGAACCTGGCACATGGGTTAGATTCAAATTGCAACCCAAACAAACAAATGAGTTATGGCCCACGTGAATGACTCAAGCAAGGCATGTCATATTTCTATTTTGAAGCCCCATATTTTGTCACGTGTTGGAAAGCCTTTCAAAAGTTAATATGATGTCTATGAATTTATTTGTAAGTTGGAAACTGAAAGGTGATCTTCATTTCAGTATTAATGTGGACAGTAATGTAAACAAAATCAACGTGTATTTGCGACAGCACTAATGTTGCTCACAACAGCAGCATTGGAAATAATTGTCAATTATTAAATGTAAGTAATTTCAATTCTATTATAACAAACTGCATGAAGTTCATATTTTTACTGAATGGAAATAAAATTACTCGAAAACTTGGTGCTGATTGGCCGGAATGCTGCGGTGAGCCAGCTCAAAATGGCCAGACAACGTCTCCTTACTTCGCGCGCAGTTCGGGTTAAAAGGAAACTCCAAATGCATGGAAGTAATATTTCTGGGAACCTTTGAGTGGTTATAAAAAATAATTTCATTATTTTCTCCACAACTTTGTCGCTGGAAGTTTTTACTTGGAATTACAGAACAAGAAATGGCCAGCGACGACATTTTCTACTGCACGAATATAAAAAATCTCCACATACTTTATTTGAATATTTTTTAATGCAAATATGCTTTAAAATATTGATAAATTCTGAGTACCACCATCACCTATGACTAAAAAACAGTGTCAATTTTTTTAATAATGAATGCTTCAATTTTACGGCATGTTTCAACGTTAGGAATGAAAACAATGTAAAAATTGTGTTTTCACGGAAAATTTGCGTTTTTAATTTATCTAAAATTATGTAAGCAAGTTACCAGTTTTTTGTGTTCACCATCGTATTCTCTACAAAATTTCCTGCAAAACTGCAGGTACCGGTTTTACTTAAGCTAAATTTGTAAATCCAGAAATTTCACAACAGCGCGCTCGTAGTTCCCATAAGAAAAGCATTGCCCATAAGAGCCCATTGTGTCTTCTGAACGTGAAAACGACTCTAGAAAGCCATTTCTTGAACCTGGATTATAATGTGCATTATATGGGAGATATAATTGTTTGTCGCTTTTCCCCATCTAAAACCAGAGTGCGCATTATATGAGGGGCAGTCAAATGAAAACTGAACACCTGCTACAAAGTGACAATGGAGTTTGTTTTATTCAAAAGTAATTGCCACAAGTGTTAAGACATTTATCTCACTGGGAGACGAGACAATCAATTCCAGTCTTGTAGAAAGAGGTAGGTCGCTGACGGATCCACAACCTCACCCACTGTTGCACTTCCTCATCCGAATGAAACCGACGTCCACAAATCTCTTTCTTCAGGTCACCAAAAATGTGGAAGTCACAAGGGGAAAGATCGGGGCTGTACGGAGGATGTTCAAGCGTTTCCCAGCCAAAAGTCTGAAGCTTATCCCTCACTAGATTGGCAGTATGGGGACAGGCGTTATCATGCAAAAGAATGATTCCGTCCGACAGCATTCCAGGGCGTTTTGACCTTATGGCGCTTCGCAGTTTCTGCAACGTGTCTGC
The DNA here is from genome assembly GCF_977018435.1 of Lepisma saccharinum. Taxonomy (NCBI): domain Eukaryota; kingdom Metazoa; phylum Arthropoda; class Insecta; order Zygentoma; family Lepismatidae; genus Lepisma; species Lepisma saccharinum. The sequence continues at coordinate 17,351,526 of NC_139255.1, forward strand.
ATAGCGCTGTGCATTGATTGTGGCTCCACGCTCTAGGAAGTCGACAAGCAGAGTGCCCTTGCAGTCGAAGAAGAAGCTCATCATGACCTCACCGGAACTCGCATGCACAGCTTTGGATTTCTTTGGCAGGGGAGAATCGACGTGTTTCCATTGTTGGCTTTGCCATTTGCTCTCGGGTTCAAAATTGTGACACCACGTTTTGTCCCCTGTGACGATATGTGACAGAAACGCATACTCTTCCTCGTGGTACCGCTGTAAATGACTCAGACGTGCAGTCATTCTGTCAATCTTTTGTCCCTCCCTCAGTTGATGCGGAACCTACTGCGCACAAATTTTTCTGAACTGCAGGTGATCTTTGATAATGGCATGCACAAAGCCATGACTAATGCCAACCTAAACACGAATTTCTTCCTCTGTGATTCGTCGGTCTTCCCGGATCAGATCATCGATCCTCGCAATCACATCAGGCGTAATGGCTCGATGGTCCTGTCCCGGGTGCGGATTGTCTTGCAATGATGTGCGTCCTTCGCCGAATCTCTTCTGCCACTCATGCACACTTGTCGGGGACATGCAGTGTTCGCCATACACTGCAGACATGCGACGGTGAATTTCGCATGTTCCAGCACCCTCAGCCACCAAGAAACGAACCACACCTCTGCTCTTCTTTGCTTGCCTCCATTTCCAATGCTGGATGAACACACTTTTCACTACACGCACCTTCTGAGCAATGATGAAGCAACTGTGTAGACCTGTGCATTTTCACTATGCATTTCTCCTACCCTACAGATGGCAGTATCGATATGTAACAACAGTGTTGCCAACTTTTGCGAGGAATGTGTTTTATGGTGGGTGTTCGGTTTTCATTTGACTGCCCCTCATACATTATTTTTTTAAGACCAATTCCAATAAACTTTCTACAGTTTGGTATGAATAATTTCAAAGTTGAGTCTGCATTAAGTTCAAATTCTGCCAGATTGGCAAGGAAAGGTGGAAATTTATGTGCTGTAGTCAGTTATGTGTGCCTTCACCACTTTGCCACATCCATCAGAATTCTCTATGTTGGAAAGAGCAAGTCAGTTTTGGACACGAGGATAAGTCTTCACTTCTTCTTCTCCCTTATGCCCACTTAGGCGTCGGGTCCTTTCAGCCACTTCTTGAAAGAAGTTCTATCCAGTGCCAGTCTTTTCACTTCGTCCGGTGTCTTCCCTCTCTTCTGTGCCAGTCCATAAATGTACTGGTTCCAGTTCAACCTGGATTGTCCCCTTCCTCTCTTTCCTTCTGGTCGGGCCTCAAATATTTGTTTCAGTTTACGCTCTTCCTCCATCCTAATAAGATGTCCCAGCCAGCCTAATTCCCTCTTCTCGATGATTTCAATCAGTGGTTCCTGATTCAGACATTCTCTTCTTATTGTTGTGTTTCGTATCATATCTCTCCTTGTCTTTCCTACAGTTTTTCTTAAGAATTTCATTTCAGTAGCAGTAAGTCTGCTCTCCAATTTAGTTTGCATTATCCAGCTTTCTGATCCATATAATAGCGTGGGGATAGACTGTTTTATATATTTTCATTTTTGTTTCTTTACTAATCTCCTTTTTACCTATAATGGTGTTACTAAAATTATAGTACAGATTATTTGCTTTCTGAATTCTGTGATTAATTTCAGAGTCCATTTTCCCGTCCGCAGTTAGTATGGTTCCTAAATATTCAAACTGTTCTACTTGTTCTAAGGTCTTATTATTCCAATGAATGCGCATCCTTGCTGGTTCTTGTTTAGTGAAGTGCATGACTTTCGTCTTGCTAACATTGATTTCCATCTTTCGTTCTTTGAATGCTTGGCCCCACTCTAGGACAGCATTTTGTAGGCTGTTGCTATCTTTTGCTAGGAGGACAATATCATCAGCGTATACTAATGTTTGTACCCATACCGGTTTCATCTTATATTTCCAATTTTACATTTCCTTGTTCTTCTTTTGTATTGCTTTATAATTTGATCCATGAATAATATGAAAAGAAGAGGACTAAGTCCATCACCTTGTTTTACACCTTTTCCCATATTAAATTCCTTGGAGGATTGTCCATTTATTCTAACAGTTCCTTTATCGTTCTTATATAGACTTTGAATTATTCTAGTCAGTTTTGACGTTACTTGGAACTGATGAAGGGCCTTCCATATTTGTCCTCTTGGTACTCTGTCGAAGGCAGACTTTAAGTCAATAAAAGCTGTAAATATTTCCCCTCCTCTGCTTAGTATCTTCTCTATTGCGTTCCTCAGGGAGAAGATTAGATCTTGAGTTTGACGATGAGGCCTGAAACCTGCTCGCTCTTCTTCCAATTTATCTTCCACTTGTTGCCTTAATCTTTTTTCTATAGTGTGTGAATATAGTTTCTGGGCCACTGGCGCTAAGCATATTGCTCTATAGTTTGAGCAATCAAGGGTACTTCCTTTTTTATGTATAGGAATTATTACATTCTGTTCCCAATCTTTTGGTATTCTCTCTGTTGCCCATATTAGTCTGTATAAGTCCCATATCCATTTTTCTATTTCCTTTCCTCCATATTTTATAAATTCTGGATGTATATTATCCCAACCAGGTGCTTTACCAGTTTTTAAGGATTGAATTGCCTCTTGTACTTCTCACATCGCGCTGCAACGCCAAGGGTCCCGGGTTCGAATCCCGGTCGGGCTTGGTTGTTTGTGAATGTCCATTCATCAATTTCATCATTTCATCACTCATCCCCATCTTCGCAAATTAGCCAAGAGGCATAAAACGCGAAGTAAAATAAACTAAATCAATCAATCAATCAAGCCTCTTGTACTTCTTTTAGTTGGATTTCTTCCTCAGCTTACACGTTCTCATTTCCTTCCCTCATGGGTCTTTCCTCATACAATTCCTCTTCTTCTTCTCTAAAGGTTTCCACATAATATTCATTCCACGTATCTAAAATTTCCTTCATATTGGTTTTCACCTCGTTATTCTTGTTTTTGATATTCCTTAATTTCTTTCCTCGTTTTCCTTTCAGATTTTTCAACACATGCCAAAATTTTCTTTTTCCTTTCAAGGAAAGGTGGAAATTTATGTGCTGTAGTCAGTTATGTGTGCCTTCACCACTTGGCCACATCCATCAGAATTCTCTATGTTGGAAAGAGCAAGTCAGTTTTGGACACGAGGATAAGTCTTCACCAAATGTGCAATCTTTTTTGTTCTTCAAGAATACAGTAAAAGCAGGACCACATTTTGACTAGGGTTGGAGATATATCGTTACTATATTTTGGTGATATATATCATGCCAGTGATATATCGTCATGATATTTTGGCGATGTATATCATGTTGGCTATATATCATCATGATATTTGGCGATATATATATTGTCAGCGATATATCACAATATTTGGTGATCAAATTTCCAATATCGTCCGTCCCTAATCTTGACATGCTACCAAAATGGACTATAACTATATAACATTGCCATTTTCCACCTCATGGCTCATTGGATTTGAGGCAATTTCTCGACAAAATGAGGACCTCCCCAACGGGATAGTGATAATGTTGCCTCGTAATCAAGGGGTCCCAGTTCAATACCCAGCTGTGGCACATAGTGGTTCAGATTCCACTTTAAATGGCAGGTTCAGTTCTGATTAGCCTCTCTGTGCATAAAGTGGACTTAGATGTTCATTAAGGGAAGCAATATACATACTGTTACACAAGAAACTTCACATATGTTTATCATTATATCCCTAGTTTCGATTAACAATACATACGTAGGTATCGTGCCTACATCCTGCATTCACACCACACCACAACACTACTGTGTCACAGTGCCAAGTGGTAAAGTGTTCGGCTTACATTCAGTAGGTTGAGGGTTCAACTCCTGTGACCATCGGAAAACACAATTCATTTGACCACTGTAGGTATTGGTATTGTTTCTTTCATCTTACGTGTTCTCTTTTTTGTACGAGTGTTTCTTTCGTCATAAAGGGTGGGATGGAGGATTTTCATAGGCCCTCGTCGACTCCCTTCACACATCATACTCTTTCCATCTTTTACAAACTACGAACCACAGCTAAACACTGTTTTCCCATTACATTTGTCAGCCAACGAGCATTTTGCTTGCATTTACTGTCAGTGCCCATTGCCCCTCCAGCAACGCAACCATGATAAAATTATCCCGGTTTCGTCTATCGTATTTCCGTAATTTTGAATGATATCTGGATATCATGTAATTGACGTCCACTTGCTTCCTCAGATATCCCTTGCACGTATTCTTTCTACAGGGAACCCCATTTCCGCATAGTTCCCACAGATCTCCCATGATGCGTTTCTGGTAGAGCTCATAAGATGTGTTTATGATTTCTTTGGAACCGCCTTTCTAACTGCCATAGTACTCGTCCTACAGAGGTGTGAACTGTACTTTCCCACACTTTCGGTGGTGTCTAGCTCCGACAATGGGCATCTCTCGGAAAAGTGGAAGAGGAACTTTCGTGTGGGTTTTGACGCGATGTATCTTTGGTTTCATTTATGACCATCACTTATGATATACCCTGTATATACAGGGTGATTCAGAATTCCTATTACACTCTTCTAGGGTTTGTAGAGGGAACTTTGTAGATCAGGTTTTTATAAGGAACCCATACCGGGAAACGTACCGTCTTCGTACTACATAGATGACAAGATCACATATTTTCACATCTTCCCCTTCACGGTAGGTAACCCACATTAACGGAGGGCGACGTCTTCAGTCACCTGATGTCATGTGTGCTGCTTCCAGCGTCCTCTTGTTTACAATCTGGTGTGCTTCGACCTTCACGTCTTTTGCTATTCATTCGTGCCTGCAGACCGTTCACTCTTTACAATCCGGTGTGCTTCGACCTTCACGTCAGTTGCTATTTGGTCGTTGCAGAAAACAGTGCAGTATGGTTGAATACACGTTTGCCGAGAACACCGACATGTTTACGTCTATATGCAGAGCGTTTTCCGCATCGTGTCACTACATCACATACCATTTTTGTCCGATTAGAGCAACGGCTGCGAGAAACAGGTAACTTCAAAGATAACAGGGCCGACTATGGTGCTCCACGAACATGCCGCACTCTCGACGTTAAAGAGGAGGTCCTTCATGAAACTGACGAGAACCCGTCGACGAGTACTCGCACCATTGCACGTCACATGAATGTGTCTCAGAGCAGCGTCTGGCGTATTCGTCATGACCAGCAGCTTCACCCGTACCACCCCCAGAGGGTACGTACATGCAATGCGTCCGGCTGATTTTGTACAACGTGTCAATTACTGTGCCTGGTTTCTACACTGTTGTGTGACACTGTTGTGTGGAAGTTCCCGAGTTTTCTCGGCTTGTTCTTTTTACGGATGAAGCGCATTTCATCAGGGAAGGTGTTTTTAACAGTCGGAACAGCCATATTTGGGATGAAAATTCTCGTGCCATACATCCTCATGGATTTTAACAACGGTTTGTCATCAGTGTATGGGCTGGTATCATCGATGGTCGCCTGATTGGACCGCACCTTCTTCTGGGCCGCATAACGTGTCCGAGGTACTTTACCTTCCTGCAAGAAGTATTGGTGCAGTTCTTGGACGATGTGCCGATGCACATTCGCCAGCACATGTGGTTTCAACATGATGGCACACCAGCTCACTTTTCCCATGACGTCCGACAACATCTCAATCAAACATACGGGGACAGGAGGAGAGGTCGCGGTGGACCAACTCCTTGGCCACCACGATCGCCGGATCTAATTCCTCTTGACTTTTTCGTAAGGGACCACTTGAAGAGTCTTGTTTATGAGACTCTTGTAATGTCTGAGGAAGACCTGGTTGCACGAGTTCTGGCTGCAGCAGACACGATTCAGAACACACCAGGTATTTTTGAGCGTGTGTATGCAAACATCCTTCTGAAGTACACTGTTTGCAACGAACTTCAGGGCCGCCACATCGAACAGCTCTTTTAGCGACGCATATAAAGTAAAAGATGTGAAATTATGTGATCTTGTCATCTGTGTGGTACCAAAACTGTACATTTCCGGACATGGGTTTTTTATCAAAACTTGATCTATGAAGTCCCCTCTACAACTCCTAGAAGTGTGTAATAGGTATTCTGAATCACCCTGTATATATGAGTTCAGAGATATGTACTGAGATATGATGTCATTTAATAGTCACGCAGTTAATCCAAGTAAAATTTACACTTTGAAAGTCACGTATTATATCACTCGTTATACTTACAACATTTCCAGTTACAAAGCAATGCGAGAAGATTTCAAATGGCGCTTACACCAGATAAGAAGATGTTTGAAGAGACTTTGGTAAGAAATTAGAATAAAGGGAGTCAAGAGGAAGAACTACCGGAGGGCGCCTTCAGGATGAAACGCTATTTCGCTTTCAAGTTGCAGCCAAAGGATAAAGAACAAGACCAATACAAATGCTCAGAGAGCGACGTAAATATCGCATATGTCAAATGCAAACCTAGAATCCTTAAATAATTTCTAAATAATTTTCCAATTATCTTGAACATGTAACTAACAAAAATTGAACAATAAATTGAAAATAGTCACTGAAACTTATAAATCAAATAACATGGAGAAACATCAATTCCTAAAACTAAGACCAATTCCTAAAACTAAGACTTTAAGAGACCTTAAGTCTAAACATAATTCTCAATGCACTCTGGGAGAAACCTCTACCCTCCTGAAATTTACGCGAATCAACCACCGAACTCATGGACTTCCTGTACAAACTAAATGGCTGGGCATCAGTAGTGAGCGAAATTCTAATATACTTACAATACCATTCATAACAATCACATGAGACTCTGTTACAGTACATGTATATCCTATTAACATACATTTAAAAATTTTCATTTTAATACGCTTTTTAATACACTTCTCTATTCAATATGAATTAACTAGCAGTAAATACAATTAAGATATATTATTAAATATTTTTCTTCCTTTTCATTATTACAAAATAATTTGTAATACATGCCTAGACCATGACATAAATATTGATTGATTGATTGAATTGGTGTTTTAAGTCCACTTTATACACAGTAAGGCTAATTGGGACTGGACCTATAGTTTAAAGTGGGATCCGAACCACTATATACCTCCAGTGGGTATCGAACACCTTGATTACAAGGCGACGACGCTACCACTGCGCCATCGGGGTGGCCCCCATGGCATAAATAACACTAAAGAACAAATTTCAACTTTTTTCTGTATCCTGGATGAAATAACGTGTTCTTTACTAATTTGTGTGAGGAATTCAGAGAAAGTCTCAAAATTTGAGTATGACGTCACATTTCCGAGATATACAGGGTGTCCCAAAAGTCACGGAACCGAGATTTTAAATGTTCTTAACTTTTGAACAAAAAAAAACGATAGAGACATGAACCTAGTATTAGTTATTAGCTTCACCTATGTGGATATTTTATAAACATTAAATACGAAAATAATTAACTGCATGAACGTTCAGTATGGAATAAAAGTTTGTAAGGTGTAAAAAAATATTGTAGGAAGGAAAGAAAAACATGGATAAGAGACAGATATGGAGTCGCTTGCAATAATGTTTTACGTGTGTCGATGGTCTCAATAGTTATAAATCGAATTGTATATAGAACGGTACATGTTTATGCATTCTATGCAAATAAAATAAAAAAAAAAGGAAAGTTCCCCATGCATGTAGTACCGTGCAATTACAGTCATGACTAATGCATTCATTTTTGTTCATTCCATATGCCTAAGCACGAAAAGGAATCACTGAAACAGCGAAATGGACCGAGGATGAATTGAAGGCAGCTATGAAGCAAGTGTCGGATGGAAAGTCGGTCAAAAGTGTAGCCTTACAGTTTAAGATTCCACGATCAACTCTTCGCGACAGACTGAAAAGTAACAAAACCCCAAACCTGCTAATGGAGACCTGCAGTTTTCAATGAAGAGCAGGCAAAAGACCTAGACAACAGAGTTCTTCTATTAGCTAACGTTTTTTATGGTATTCATAAATGTAGTACAATTACGGATTTGAGAGGTTTGGTATTTGAAGTAACAGAAGAATTAAATATAAAGCACAACTTTAATCATAGAACTCGAATGGCTGGTGAAGACTGGGTAACAGGGTTCCGCAAAAGAAATCCTGAAATTTCTCTTCGGAAACCCTCGGCAACAAGCATTAGCAGGGTGGTTGGATTTAACAAGGAAGAAGTTGACCTCTTCTTTCGTAATGTAGATTTACTGATGGGCAAACATATGTTCGAGCCTTCTCGTATTTTCAATATGGATGCAGCTGTAATATCTACTGTCCAAAAGCCAGGTCATGTTCTCGCACCTAAAGGTAAAAAACAAGTTGGAGGTGTAACCACTTGGGAAAGAGGGCGAAATATTACTGTGATGTGTGCAATGAGTGCATCTGGGATGTATGTCCTACCGATGTTCATTTACCCAAGAAAAATGATGTCTCCCTTGCTTGAGAGAGGTGGACCAGCTGGTTAAGTGTACATACAAACACATATTTCTTTTTTACCTCAAAATAACAACGACGACTAATTTGTTCGCTCCCCAATACAATAACTTACATAAAATGGCTGCTGAGACTGTTGGTTTTCTGTATAGTGCACCAGAGGGGAACTGGGTACATTAGTCATTTGTTAGCTGTTAAATACGAATTTGATTTTCGTTAAATTTGGCTTACCCACCTTACTCATTTATGTACTGACAAAACCGAAATTCTTGCAAAATCTAAAAAATCGTCAATCTTGTTTTCGTAGGTTTTTATTGGTTTACATTAAAATATTTCATAGTTCGAAAGGTGCATAGCCAGCTCCTGCCCCTTTGGTTCTCTGGAGGGGGTCCTTCCGTTACAGGCCTGTGTCTGCTGGTCCACTACTTCATGGGATACTTCTCGAGGTCTTCAACGAAACGAATGTGAAATTTTTACTTTCTTACTTTGAAATTTCAACTTCCATCAGTTTCGCTGTTAAAACTACAACTCTCTTCTCTGACATGTAAGGGTTTCATTATGTAATTTATTTAAAATACCTAGCATTAAACCTGTTCCATCGGCTTTCAAGAGCAAGATGTAAAATTTCTGTACTTCAAGACGCGATATTACTAACATTCTTAAGCTTTAATATACCAATTTTCATATGATCTCGTGTCGTAACCAATGATGTTTACTGTTAATAACTATTTGAAAGTTAGTAACCTTCAATTCTCTTCAAATTAAATATTCCTCCTCTTCTTCTGTTTCAGTTCTGTTTTTCTTTTGACTGGGAGGATTTAATGATCCCATTAACACATTAAAGGTGACTTTAATTAACCTAATGAAGGTCATATTTATTTTAAGTGGCCTCTGGAAGAGAACTGGACGCATGCTTTGAATTCTGAAGAGGAGAGACAATGAGAAACAGGGGAATGATGAAACAAGCTTCAGACAGAGTCTACTGAGAATGTCTGACACATGTTGCTTGAAAACCTTCATCTGCGAAACATTCATTGCTGACTCGATTTCATTCTGAAGTCGTTTGTAACTGAAGTGTTTGCTTAGATACAAGGTGTTATTTGTGCACGTTCCTTCATCTTTTTATGTTTCTTTAGCAACCGAAACAAGTTTTCATACCGATCGTTTGAGATATGTATTTTAGGACATGAAATGAAGTAAAATGAACACACTTTGTTGCACATTTTTGTGAGATTTGCACATTCATCCCCTTTTTACCGCCTCTTTGATGCTTCAGTACCCTTTTTCTTAATTTTCTTTCATGTTTTGTTAAAAAATATTGGACAAAAAAATATAAGATTTTTACTCTTCTTGAGTAGCTAAATAATACCCTATAGTCTCATTTTGTACGCAGAGCAGAACGAGAGCTATAAAATGGTATAATATAATCAAATGGTATAATATGACCAAATGGTGTAATATAATCATAGTTGCTCCAATAGTCCCAAGATAATGTAGCAAAACCCGCGAGAGAAAACACAAACTTCAACAAAACCTATTTGGCAGAACCACGGTTCTCTATTAGCACATTATACCTAGGTATACATAAAGTGCAGAAAAAGAGAGCATTGAATAAAGGCATTTTATCAGCACTTTTTTTGTACCTTTTTGAAAACATTTTCAGAACCTTCTTTTCCCTTTCCTGACCATAATTTTGCACCTTAAAATCCCTTCCCTAATTATTATTATTATTATTATTATTATTATCTGAAGTGACGTTACAGCTAAGCTTACAGTTTACTTTACATTGATCCTGTAACTATGAAAACAGCTATTTGCCCTAGATGAATTAATGTACAGTTATGCTAATTGTTTATAAATATACAAGTGTACAAACAATTAATTGAAAAGCATAATGAAGAAATGGAAGTGAACAGTTTTGCAACTAGCGTATGTGAAGGAGGCAATGAGACAGGCAGATGAGACACGGTGTCAGTATTCCTAGATTAATGTCTTAATCTTTCGTTTAAATTTGGCCAAATTTCTCTCCTATCTGCAATTTACAGGCAGTTCATTCCACGCTTCACTTTCCACAGACGATTCGTATCTTGCCTTCTTACATTTCGGTACTCGGATCAGTAGCGTAACTAACATGCTCTGCACCCCCCTCCCGCAACTTTCAGTTGTGCGCCCCTACTTTTTTTTTTTAAGCTTTCCTTTCTAAAATATTAATTCACGCCTACATTTATATTAGATATGTACAAATATGAAAATACATACATGTAATTTGAATCAATGTAAAAACTTGTAGGAAAGGTTAAAACAATAGACAAACTGTAAAAAAGTACAGTCCCTACCAAAAGTTTAAGACCACCTTGTCATGTGCTTTCCAGACAAACAGAAAAAGTGCATATGCGAGTGCTTCTCATGAAATAATCACTTTAATACAAAATTGAAATTATTATGTAATGTTATTGAAAGGTACATCAAGATCAAGAAAGTGTAAGGGCATATTAATGCACTTATAACTAGTAGATGCAACTAAAGGCACAATTCGTAAAATCATTAAATCTGAACTTTGAAAATATACTTGGAAACAAACATTTCTCCTGAAATTAAATGAATGAAGTGTGAAATTTTAATAGTCAATAGTTCCACCTTTAAATTTCAAGCACATTTGCACACGTTTTCTCATGCTGCGGACCAATTTCTGGCATTCTTGGGGCGTAATCTCATTCCATACTTCGGAGATCTGTTCGCGAAGTTCCTGGACATTCCTTGGCTGGCGTCTGGCTACACGAAGACCAATGATATTCCATAGGTTTTCTATAGGATTCAGGTCCGGACTTCGTGCTGGCCAAGGCAACAATGGGATTTCCTTCCCTAGCTTTAATCCAAGCCATTGTTGCTGCTGACGTGTGGCAAGTCGCGTTGTCCTTCTCTGGAGCTACTGGGCAGACGGGAGCATGTTATCTTTCATTGTTTCGATGTATTCTCGTGAATCCATGGAGTCAGGAATGAATCTCAAAATCCCTCATTATCGCTGGAAGAGGAGCTTTACGGTTATTCTTTGCCACCCTCGTGATAATCTGGTCCTCGCGTACAGACGTTACCCTGGGGCGGCCGCAACGTGGTTTATCAACCACTGTACCTTGCTGCTTGAATTTGTTTATTGTGTTCGCCACGCAGGTTTTACTCACATTCAATGCGACTGCAATTTCTCTATGAGACCTATTGCATCTGTACGTACCAATTATTTGCCATTTCATGGTCACGGGCACAGATCCCCCCCCCCATTATCACGTAGCTTGCGATTCAAACAGCCTGTTTATTATCAAGCGTAATGAAAGCAGGTTTGGACTTGCACAATGCTGCTACTCGAGATATGTCTTTCTGCGCCATCTATTGACACACATTTCAACTAATGACTAATAAAATTTGTTCACTCCAGCGCAGTCGCTGAGGAAGATATTGTTATCTGAAGACCTCTCAGTTTTCGCTGTATTTTTTTATTTTGCGAATTTTAGAAGAAAAAAATATAGATAGAACACGAAAAAAAATTTTTTGATTTTTTTTCTTGCGTCAAAACCTTCGTTCATGTTCCACAATACTGGAAAACATTCAGTACTGTCATAACGGCGTCGGGTACGTGTATATACGTATATACACATTCATCTGTACTTCAAAATGCTGGATTTGTCAGTTAAGAAATTTGATTTTCCACTTCTGTATCTCAAGAACTACAAGACGTATACCAATATTTTTTCGGCAATATATGCCTCACACACTATATTACTTCTATACAATTTCACTCCATATTTGTACCAAAAACTTTCCGTCAGGATTCATTTATATGAAAAAAAGTTGGTGGTCTTAAACTTTTGATAGGGACTGTAGTATATATGAAAATACACTGTTACTACAAAAAATACGATTTTGTTAAATGCCCATTACCGATCCTCAGTACTTTTTTATGGAAGCAAATTCTTGTGCTATTTTGGTCAAGTACAGTTTTCGCTTTCGATGCTCAACAGCGTCACTCCATCCACTCAATTTCACTCTTGTCATTGTTCTCCTCAAGTACGTAATTAATGATCAGTGCATACGTCAGGAATGCTACTAGCGTCATTGCCTTGTAATCAAGGGGATCGGGTTCGATACCCGGTGGAGGCACAAGTGGTTCGGATCCCACTTTAAACTGTAGGTCTAGTCCCGATTAGCCTTACTGTGCATAAAGTGGATTACACTGCGCCATCGGGGAGGCCCTACATCTAATCGAAATTCAAACTCTGTCCATATCCTCCGTAGCATATTCCTGTCAACTATGGTAATGGTACCTGTTATTCTGGTTTTCAAATCATCAAGATCAAAGACAGAAGTACTGTACATTATGTCTTTCGTTAGTACCACAGAAAGAAGTCCAGGGGTGTAATGTCAGGCGAGCGAGGCAATTGGACCATCTCTTTCAATCCAACATGCTGGAAATGTCCTGTTCAGGAAATTTCTCACGTCTAAGGCCCAGTGTGATGGTCCACCACCTTGCTTAAAAAGGGTTGTTCGTTTACGGTAAACAATTGTGGCATCAGATACTCCTCCAGCATGTAAAGGTAATTTGTAGCATTAACTGTTTCTTCGGCAACAAATAAAGAAATGGGGCCTAAAATGCAGGTCAATCAACACACAGCACCAGACATTAACTTTGGGACTGTCACGTATCACCTCTTACTATTATGTGTATTGGTAGAGTCCAAATTCCCTCATGTTTTTTTTTTACTTTACCGCACACATGAAAAGAAGATTCATCAGAAAATGGCACTTTAGTTAGAAAATTATTACCCTCTTCCAAAACCACGCTACATGCTGCGCTTTTCTTGAGCACACGCCATTTTCAATTGTGCAACTAATGCCACCTGTAATAGACAAGAAAGTTATTCATGATTTGATTTACTTTATTTCACTTCGCTTTTGTGCCATGATAGATATTACCCTTAATGACGCCAGAGTACCTTTAAACAATATTTTAAAGTATCTCTGAATCATTATCGACCCCCAGCTAAATTATAACCTCCAAATAAATAACTATATTCGTAAAATCTATCATCATATTTACGTATTTCGAAGAATTCGTAAATATCTCAATAGAAATCTTAGTAGACATTTGTACCTTTCCTTTATTCGTCCCGTATTCGAGTAAGATGCTAGTCTTATTTTTGGCTGTAACTTAACTCATCTGAAGAAACTTAAAACTATACAAAACAATTGCTTAAGAACCATTCACATGCATTCCCAACAATTGCGCAAGTTTTACACATACCCACAGTCACTTCGAGAATACATTACATCTACCTGAATAAGGTATTCCATAGTGTACATAACAAATCATCTCCATTGCATAATAGGATTAAGCTCCGCTCTGAGTTCAGTACCCGAAGCACCAGATCGTTCTTACATAGAGAACTAGTAATCCCCAATCCTAACAAAAGCAGATTTGGTCAGAAGTCCATCTCGTACCTAGCAGCGGTAACCTGGAATTCACTCCTGACGAAGGTCAAACTCAGTACCAGCAAAGCGCAGTTCTGTCGTCTTCTACGTTCACATGCCTATAAATTCTAACTCACAGTACTATTATTTTCAGTGCGTACCCCCCCCCCCACGCACATAGGATTTCAATTTTTATCCCTATCCTTTTCAAACAGTAATTCCATACACACTCATATCCAAAACCACACACCCATACACCTTCTTCTCTTATAAATAACACTCAAACTTTCCTTATTTCATTGCTACTATGGAACACTACACATGTTCATTTAAATTCATCTCATTTTCCTTAGATGTAGCATTTGTATATATACTTTTTACAACATAGGGCATCAAGTCATTATTTGTATTAATATTGTTCTAAATGAAATGTTGTATGGCTTAATTGTAACCGTATTGAGATAATAAATAATAATAATAATACGCGTAATAATAACTAACTATCTAGCCTTCTTAAACCGGAAGGTTAATGGCTGCAGCAACAGAAGCCTTCTACCTGTTCCTATCCTGGGCAAGATCTATCCACTCTTTTCCTTCCCTACCGATTTCCTTTAGGTCTTATCTCTCCTTCTCCGTCTTGGCCTTCCTACCGTCAGGTTTCCCAACAAGAATCCTGCAAACTATTCTTTCTTGTTTCATTCGTGCCACATAACCTGCCCAACTAAGTGTTTTTGATTTAATCATTCTAATAATGTCTGGACATGAATACAGATTGTGCAGTTCAAAATTATGTGACTTTCTCCATTCATCATATACTCATCCCTTTTAGGTCCAAATAATTTTCTAAGGGTTTTATTTTCAAATACAATATACATTAATATAGATAAGAATAAATTTTGAATATGAATGTTCTTTTAATATACTTTTATGTACAAATTATAATTACTGCACATTTACATATATGCATGACACGTTCTTGCGATTGGACGCGTCGTATTATTTATTATATTTATTAATATTAACTTAATAATACTCAGCGGTGAACGATGAGACTTGGTGAAGTACACAGACTCCTTTCAGGTACAGGGATAGTGTTAGAAAAAGGAAATATTCACAGCACAGAGAAATAAAACCACATTACTGTAGTATGTATAAAATGAAAGGTTTTATTCTTTATTTATTGCAATTATAATGCAAATATACTTGAGACGAAGGCGAGGACTTCGCTTTGTCGATGAATTGACTCAACTAAAACGCATAAACTCAACGCGTGGCTATCGGCAAGCCTATGATCACATAGACCTAGCTTGCGCCCCGAACTACCACACCAAGAGATATGCAATGATAACTGAGCCAATATTTGCTCTTTAGCCTTTTATTTCCAAATTAATCCTTAGGCTAGCTTTATTATTTAACGTAGAATGGTTGCAGTATTGTGCATATCATTAATGCATGGCTATCGGCGTACCTATGATCACATAGGCCTAGCTTGCGCCCCGAACTACCATTCCAGGATGTATGCACAACACCGAGGAGTTCTTTTTAATTTTAAAAGCTTCGTCGATCCGTGGCGAAAAAGTGTGATGATTTCTTACGCGGTATCCTCGCTTTTATACTATTTTCGAGAACACAGATTAAAGTACAGATGAATCACTCACTATCTACAAAAGGATACTATCAACAAAACTGACATCTATACATCTTTAGAAATACAAATTCGTATAGTGCACTCTTGCATACATGAAGATACATTAAACTACTCATAACAGAGCATAAAATACAATAAACATTAAACAAAGATATATATTTCAAACAGGGTGCAATATTACATATAATAACACAACATTTACGTGTCCTTTCATAAAAGTATAATATATCAGTGACATATTTTAAAGTTGTGACGTCACATAAAAATATGGATCATATCATGCATAATCATGATTGATTGTTTGATTTGATATATTATACTTCATATTTCTGACACTTTTGGCGCATTGCGAAGATGAGGATAATAAGATCAAATTGATAAAAGGACAATCACAAATACACATGAACCGCACACAACACAAACCTCACAGAAGATTATACTGTGTGTGAATCCAGACACCAAACTATAATAACCCCTTCCACCCAAACAGTGCCATGCCCCCCCAATCTTGGATGGAAATGAGTTCTAGGGGGTCAAGGGGGGCAAACATTGAGGACAAAGGGTACCCCCAATTTCAAATTTTACGAAAAATTGGGGTGTGGTCAAAAGTCAGGACCGGGCTAAATATTTTAGAAACTGCGTACGGGTTTAATCTAAAGTCAAATGGTATCAATGTTGGGGGGAGGGGGAAACGTTATGACGTGGTTGCAGTCGTCGTCCGCCATCTTGGCGGCGGGTGGACATATTGGATCCAACTTTGTTATTTCAATTGGAAACCTGGTCATGTGAAATATAAAATTACACCCTCTTTCAACGAGGAATCGAATGCTGCAAGCCATTTTACGATAACTGTAACGGTGTTGCACTTATTCATCCTTAAATAACTCCAAGTCTGCACTTGGCGTTATTAGGGTCAGTTTTGAACTCTGCGGGATTCCATACACACCGTGTAACACCACAACAAACACATGCATAGCGAGGGAGAACAGTGGTGAACAACAAAACAACAGACAATCACCATCACAGAACATGTTCCACATGGCCACCGTTTTCTTCTAAGCATTTCCGCAAACGTTTAACCTAATAGTCGTGCACCGTACGAAACACGTCAGGTGATACTTGTGCACATGCTTCAGTGATTCTCCTTTTCAGGTGGGCAACGCTATCAATTTTACACTGGTACAAATAGCCTTCAAATGCCCCCACAGATAAAAAGCCAAAGGAGTTAGGTCGGGGGACACGTGGTGGTCACTCAACTGGACAACACCGACCAATCCATCTTCCTGGAAACTGTTCATTAAGCCACCTGAAGAAATTTTTACCATAATGCGGCGGTGCGCCATCGTGCGAGATGGATTGGAATTAAAATCAAGATTCAATGAATTGAAGACTAAAATTGGTAAACGCTGTAAGTGCCAAAATATTTAAAACACCGTTTTCTACGTTAAACTGTGCAATGTGCCATGCTTTATAATGTGGTAAACGCAAAAAGTGGCTGGTAGCCCTCTAAGTAGTTCAAAGGGCGTGTAAATAGGTCACTAGTGTGAACGTTCTTACGGGCTGATGTGCGGAACGATGCGATTTCCCAACACTTTCGCTTTTATCACTTACAAAGTTTACCACTTTTAGTCCTCAATTTACTATAGAAGCACAATGTTCTGCCTTAAAGAATATTACTGAACGTTTGCCTGCAGAAAAAATGGATACTTCATGATGGGAGATACATACAGATATTGACCTGGCGGATGAAAACTTCAATATCCCTGCCAAGATTTATATTTTAATTTCTGCAAGTATATTTTTCGATATCCTACTGCCAGAGCAGATGTAGAAACAAGGACCTTATCCTAGATTACAAAACACACAGTTTAGCTGGATTGTAGTTGGCAACACTCCCAGGAACAACGCCACATCCAAGCAGACCATTTTTCATACAGGGTGAGCCTTTGGAACGTCAACTAGAGCGTTTCTGGACCATTGAAGGTTTGTCGGATAAAATTGTGTCGCCTAAAGATAAGAAAATGGAAGAACATTTTCGTCAAACTACAGAAAGGAATGAAGATTGCACCTACACCGTGCGTTTACCTTTGACCGAAGAAAGATCAACATTAGGGGAATCATTGGAACATGCACACTCTAGATTTCTGCAATTAGAACGCCGACTCGAGAGAGAACTGGAATTGAAGGAACAATATGTAGAATTTATGAGCCAGTGCGAGAGATTTCACCATATGCAAACAGTGCAAGAAATGAGAGAGGCAATCCAGCAAAGGAAGACATCCGATATTTCATCCCCCATCGCACGGTTTTGAACACCGTAAGTTCTACTACGAAACTACGCGTAGTCTTCGATGCTTCAGCTAAAACAACCAGTGGCCAGTCACTCAATTGTCTACAAAGTGCAGTACCTGTTCTACATGAGGAACTGTTTGGGTTATTGCTTCGCTTTAGGACTCATATAATCGCTCTGAAATCTGATATTGAGAAAATGTATAGGATGATTCATATGCACCCTTCTGATAGGAAATTGCAGTGCATATTGTGGAGAAAATCTCAAGACGAACCACTAATGATGTACAAATTGAACACTGTAACCTATGGCTTGACATCTATCTCATATCTTACAGCAACTAGCGACAGATGAAATGCACATCTATCCACAATCTGCTGAAATTCTGAAGAGATATTTTTATATGGATGACTTGCTGTCAGGGGAAGAAGACGAGAATCAAGCCATTAATCTACGTAAAGAACTGTCAGACCACTTTGCGTTTTACCCGACGAATCAGATTACCAGATATTAACTCTAGGGCATTTTCTCATTGGCAGATCTATAACAACCTTCCCAGAACCTGACCTCACCGTCATACCTGAAAATAGACTCAGCAGATACCAGCTGATACAGAAGATGAGAAGATCCATTTGGAAGCAGTAGAATAAAGAATATCTACATTCCCTTCAACAACGTCAGAAGCGGATATCCTCCACAAGGAGGCCATGAGGGATAATTACGCACCAGTTGTGCATTTATTTCAATATCATCGGAATGAGCACTGCTTTTAAAACATGCTTATGATATTCAAGAGAGCGTGAATCTCTCTCCCTGTGGCAAGTGGAAATGGTTTTTCAAGTTGATTATTAAGCTAGCTAGTAGCTACAATGTTTCAAAAATATGATGAATAAGAATTTTCAGAATCCCATGTATTTCTTATGGAGGAAATAAAATAACAACTTAAACTTAAAGTTACGGCAAATCAAGTGGGAGTTCTCGACTTGTCCTAGTAATATTCAGTACTTCAAAGTGTCCTTTTCCCGTTCATATATATTTTAAGGCCATCGGAGGTTTTATGTTCCCAAGAGAACGAATAAAAAAATTATCCCGTAAGGATCAATGTCAAATTTCTTCCCGTCTCCTTCAGTCATCGTGGCACAGATCTCCCTCCCCCCGAAGCTTGCCCTCGAGGGTTGAAGGAGGGAGGGGCGAGAATAGGCCTGTCAGCTAGTAATCTGAGAAGAACCGCATTTTTCTTTCAGAGGGTTCGATAATGTCCGCCAGAGTAAATAAAGATAGGATTCGCGAGCCCAGGTCAAGTCGGGCAAAGCTCTGGAAAGCATATGGGGGGGGGGAGCACACAGCAGGGAATAGATTTGAGGTAGTATAGCAAATTACGAATAGTTTCTTGTAATATCCTGCAACGTACTTGAACAAGCCTGGAAAAATATGGGCAAAATACAGGAAAGGCATGGAGTTACTATAATAATTAATATTCGTCGTCATCGATTTGGTCACAAAATGTCTTTGGGATAGAACACAAATTGCATAAATGTAACGAGTGCACTCACGGTCCCCGAAATGACGTGTCAATCATACCCCGGCACGGGGCCAAACGTCGTTATGTGTACGGGAAACCGGTCGTGACTCTCACAGTCCAGGTTTTCAAGTTCGGTACTGAGACGGTCCTTTATTGTCGTACTATTGCGAGGCGGAGATAAATACCTTGAAATGTTACACTGTTTTGTTTACATTTGATATGTAGATTCGAACAATCATAACACACTAATAGTATAATATCCGGTACCTGAAAAACGTCAAATAACAACACTGACGAACGGTAAAGAGTGAATATATATTGCAACAACAAAAAAATATTGCAATCAACAACTGTTTACAAAGCCTCCTCAAACTCTCACTCATTCACTCTTCTCTCTTTCACACCTATGAGGTATTTTTACATGTGAAGTATAGATACAAATCATGGATCTCATTAACATTTAGGGCATTTGTCTGCCAGCTCCTGTGCTCTTTTAAATTAACTTAAGTGCCAGCCCTCGGAAAGCGGTTAACTAAGACAATTGGGTCGGCGTGGTTAAATCTTTCGTTCGAATGAACGTATGCATCCAGTCGTAAGCACGACATTTAACAAGTTTCTCGGACGGGGGTAATACACATAAGCCTCTATCGTCCAATGAGAACAACTACACAATTACATTGTGATGCAAAAACTTAATTGGCTCCAGCTGCCGGAATACACAAATCAATCGTCGGCGCGAGCAAAAATTACATCAAAAACCACTATGCAACAAATAATACTACTTCATGCGCACGACCTTGCAATATAAAATTACGCTTTCCACAATTAAAAAGGACTCATCAGTCAAGCATTGACAAATTAAATGGCGCGACGGGGCGGTCGGTTACACAAAAAATGGAGCACACTTTGACAATTTACACTAAATATTAAAGAAATTAAATGGAGCTACTAACCCTGAATGCAGACAATTAACTTAGAACATCTGAACATGAAATAACCCTTTTTTATAACAATATCAAAAAATTATCAGACACGGGGGTTAGGTTCAGGGTTCCTGAGTCACTTTGCAAATAAGTGAGACTTCGGCGTTAACAGTACGGTGTTGATACTAACGATGCACGTTTACATGGACATAGACCCTCTGAAGAATACTGTACCGGACTCTGCTACATTGCGTGGTCATTCATCTCTCCTGGACGCGGGACTTGCACACGGTTCCTTTGTGGCGAAATTGTTCTCCGAGGTCGATCGCGACGAAGAATAATTGCGACGATATGGTGTACTTGCACCTCCTCAGTACTTCGGGCGTTCCTCTTGTCACTAGCGTCGGGTGTACGTGGTCACGCGCCGGTCCGGAATCTCTCTAGTGTCGGGCATCCATTGGACGTCGATCTGGAATCATCTCTCTCTGGTAACGGGCTTCGATTGGGCGTCGATCTGGAGTCGTCCTTCTCTCTCTCTCTCTCTCTCTCTCTCTCTCTCTCTCTGGTAACGGGCTTCGGTTGAAACGTCGATCTGGAAACGTCCTTCGGGCTTTGGACAGTGTTCGGCTTTGATGTCGTCTTTGGTGCTGGCTGGCTGGCTTCACCGGATGGTAGCGGCGCATCGTTGCGGGTGCCGGGGAGGCGACGGCCCCCCTTCTCTATCTCCTTTAGCCCTCCATTATTAGGTAGTCCACGCTTGGCAAAAACAAATCACCGCGTAATCTTCACCAAAATAAGGCGCACACTGGTAACTCTCTATCTGCAATTCACTCACGGTACGTAAGAAAAGGAAGTCCACGGACACAAAACAATAATCACGCGAGAGTGTAGCGCGGAGATGCTCTCTCTATGAAATCCGGGTAAAAACTGTGTCTGGAATGGTAGTACCGCATATTTATAAGAGATTCAAATTCGTCCGTTGAAAAGCACGCTCAAGGTGGCTTGGCTTCGATTTCTGAGGGGATGGAAATGACCTTTCTCCATTGTCTTGAAACGCGGTCACCCGCGCGTCCTCAATCCTTGCAGGCTTGGGCTCCAGCTGATTCTCCTGGTCATCCGTGACAAATGGGTTCGCCCACCCGCTGCGATTTGAAGCCCGGTTGCGACGAAAATAATCCTTTCTTTTCTCCGTGTTGGTGCAAATATGTCATTTTCTAACCGGCGGCTGTCACTCAGGAAAAACCCGTCTCCCAACTCCCGACGTCTGGCTCGGATACAAATTTATCCACAAAATAAAATCAAACCTCACACTTTTATATTTGAACATAAAATGAATTTATAAAGAAAAATAATTTATATCGAACTGCGTTTCACATGTCACTATATACCATGACATAAATACATATTTACATTATGCCCCATATTTATTTTATTTACCATTGTTTAACTATTGCAAATGAAAAACAAACTTATGTTCTATTTTAAATTGTTTCTCTCGCCATTGCACTTCCGATAAGCAGAAGCGGCGCAGGAACATTTTTCTCGGTGAAGGGTGGGGGGCACAAGATTAACAATGTGGCGGCATGGAAAATTACATTTTAGAACAGCACGCATGAATTTCCTGTTTGTCACTGGAATATTTAAGATTATTATTTCTTAATTTTTGAGGATTTTTGATAAATTTATAAGAGGATAATTCCGAAAAATATGTTCTTGGGCATCGTTCCACACACATAAGGGATTTCATGGAAATTGTGAACAAATATAGGTCTACATGTATCCATTTTAATTCCTGGTGGAATTTGAATGGGGGATCAGATGAGGATGATTCCACACTTGTATTAAACCATCCCAACCTCTGGTTGTGAATGATACATCCCAACAAGGGATAGACTAATTAATTCCCACCCAGTGGATATGTTAATTACATTATTTAATGAAAAACTAAATATGCTGACCAAGGCAGTAATTTATTTTATTAAAAAACATAAACTAACGTAACGTTTCAACCTTCTAGCAAGGTCTTCTTCAGACTCCGTATCAAGTACAAAAGTAACCAGATACAACAAGAAGGGTAATATATATACACAAACATTACTCCCTCCAGACTATTTAGAAAGTTGTTTGGAACTTTCTAGCAGATGACTTTCACTTTCCAACTTTACTTTCACCTAAAAGGCTAAACACTTCCATATAGAATGTGGTTGGACTTTTTAATCTCACGCTCTTTTCCCTTCATTTTTCTTCCTTCTCCTCTCCTCTTTTTCTCTTGTCCTTTCCACTCTTTCCAACATCTTCTTCCATTCTTTGTTTAACTTCAGTCCCCCATTCCAGTTCATTGTGTCTTCTTCGGTTAGGAGATTTGTGGAACAGGTGAAGAACAAACTATAAAAGAAAGAATCATTAAAGACTGTAGGAGGAGTGGATTCAAGAAATGCATAAAGGAGACAGGAAGACTACCAAGTTTGAAAGGCTTTCCAAAGATACACAAAGAGGAGATAAAGTTAAGACCAGTAATGAACTGCAGAAACAATATTTTGGAACCCTTAGAAAAGAAATTAAAGAAAGTTATTGACGTGTTAGTAACACAGCAAGAAAGCAGAGCAGTTAAGAACAGTGAACAAGTAGTAGACCTCATAAAAGGACTTAAGTTAAATGAGATGAAGACGACAATGTTTAGCTTAGACGTGAAAAGTATGTTCCCGAGCATCAAGAGGGGACACGTTTTGGACATTATTAAAAAGAGAATGGGACAAGAAATTATAGGAGAATGGGATAGTGAAAGGGTAGTGAAGGCGCTGGAAACCATTTGGAATAACGGTTACAGTATAATGGGAGATAAAATAATGTTAATGAGTGAAGGACTAAATATAGGTTCCAGTCTAAGCCCAGCATTGGCTGAATTGGTTATGAATGAATGGGAAAAGAAAGTGATAGAAAAGGGAGGTGACAAAATGATTCTGTTTTGCAGATATGTGGACGACTGTTTTGGCATATGGAAGGGAACGAAGAGGCAGCTTGACATTTTTGCCAAAGAAATTCAAGATGAAGAAAGAGGGATATTATTGGAACTTGAAATAGAAGAAAAAGACAAGTTAAGCTATCTAGATATATTGATGAAAAGGAAAAGAGGACAAGAAATTGAAACCGCTTGGCATCAGAAGAAGTGTGCAGCAGGGGTATTCTGCCACAAAAGAAGTGATGTAAGTGAGGTGACAAAAATAAATTTTATAAAGAATATGGAGGACAGAATCAAGAAAATATGCATGAAAGAATGTGAAAAAGAAGGCAAAATAAATAGCCTATGGAAACAGCTGGAAAAGAATGGCTATGAGAAGCAGGATAGACTGGACATAAACAGAAGAAGTAAGAAAACGGGCAGGGGAGAATTGGAAGAGAAAGAAAAAGAGGAGAGAAGGTTTGGAATAAGGAGTATGGGGAAGACCACAGAAAAGATATGCAAAGTGCTTAGGAAAGCAGGAATTAAAACTTACAGGAAGGGAGGAAGAAGCATCTTAGGAATAGCGAGGAATGCTAACAAGAAAAAGGAAAACAGAGAAGAGGAAGAAGAAGGGATTATCTACGAAGTAAAATGTAAAGAATGTCAGAGTGTGTACATAGGAGAAACGAAAAAAAGGCTGAAAGACAGGTTGAAACAACATAGGGATGATGTACGACTTAAGAGAGAGAGAAATGCAATATTTAAACACACGAGAGAAACAGGACATGACATAGAGTGGGATGAGGCTAAGCAGATAGGAAGGGAGAAGAGAATGCTAGTGAGAAAATGGAAGGAAGCCAAGGAAATAGAGAAGAAAGGCGAAGAAGACACAATGAACTGGAATGGGGGACTGAAGTTAAACAAAGAATGGAAGAAGATGTTGGAAAGAGTGGAAAGGACAAGAGAAAAAGAGGAGAGGAGAAGGAAGAAAAATGAAGGGAAAAGAGCGTGAGATTAAAAAGTCCAACCACATTCTATATGGAAGTGTTTAGCCTTTTAGGTGAAAGTAAAGTTGGAAAGTGAAAGTCATCTGCTAGAAAGTTCCAAACAACTTTCTAAATAGTCTGGAGGGAGTAATGTTTGTGTATATATATTACCCTTCTTGTTGTATCTGGTTACTTTTGTACTTGATACAGAGTCTGAAGAAGACCTTGCTAGAAGGTTGAAACGTTACGTTAGTTTATGTTTTTTAATAAAATAAATTACTGCCTTGGTCAGCATATTTAGTTTTTCATAATCATGGAAACAAGGCTTAATGGAGTTATAATTATTTAATATATCATTCTTATAGAGTTCCAATTCAGAATTAATTTTAGAGGTTTTGTTGTACGTACACAACAATAGGGAATTAAGGGAGAGCAAAAAATGATACCAGAAAATATTTTTTTAATGTAATTATGCACGTTGCGAATTTGTACAGTACAATGCCTTCAGGCCTAAAAGGAAAAACAATTGTAATGAAATTTTACTTTATTCTTCCTGATAGTTTTAAGAATTTGAAAATATATTTAAATTTTATTGTTTCGGGTTAAATTGGCTATACTTTCAACTTTAGTGAAATAATTTGATGCTTTTTCTTAACAATGTTTGTAATAATACTCTCTTGAATTCCGTATACGTATCAACTTTTAATTAAAAGAAAATGCGTATCCTAATTTAGCCTTTACTGTAATACAAGGCAATGGCAAACAAGATTTGGGGAGGGGGGAAGCTGTTGAGGAATATTGCCACCGACCTCTTGGCAGTCGCATTTCGGCCCTGTTCCGATATTCGAACTTCTGACTTCGCAGCACATCACAATCGGAAAGCTGGCGAAATCCTGTTGGTAATTTTCGTAATGAAGTAAGCAATCGTTGGTAGTGTTGAAAATTATTCCCATACCAAAGAAAGAAATCGCTGGCTAACTTCGGAGTACTTCCCTTCCAGTCCTCACATTTGTAGATTGCAAAACCCAAACGTTTTTGGGGAAGGAGGGAAGGAAGGAGAGCTCCTCACAGCTGACTGTTTTCACTGTTCCGTTATCGCGATGCATGACATCACGCGGACGTAAAGGTAAAAAGGTAATGTTTCCCGTGCAAATAGCAGCGTGCCACATTTATGCCCCACACATTCTCGATCTCAGCCATTTTGGAGATGATGTGATCAGCACCACCCTCCGGATGCCTTCCCCCCAGGTAACATTTCATTTTGGGCTGAGTGAGCCCCGGTGCCGTTTTTTTTAAGCCTTAAACAGGTCTCTACATTGCTCACTTCAGTATAAATACACAAGACTTTCCGCCTTCCCAAAAATACGTAAATTGTGTAATGTCTTCAGTGTACAATTCATAGTGTATAACCACACACATTCTCAGTTTTGTGTCCTGGTGGTCTGCTATCTGGGGAGGTGAGAAAGAATGTCGAAAGAATGTCGAAGGAATGTCTAAGTATTTTTCCATCTTATTTTCTTAATTGTTCTCTTCTGTGTTTGCTGTACAGACCGTGCCAAAATAGGGGGAGGGAATTAGGTTTTAATTATCTCTCCATTATCATTTTTTAAATATCGTAATATGTTAAGCCTATTTACTGTTAATGATGATCGTAAACCACCTCATTGCGCGCTGAGTAGCAGACTGACTCACATTCTCACTACGGAGAGTCGTGACATAATGTAAGTTTTGTTTATGAATGAATGAATTGATTTATTTCGTGTGTCTGTTACTTTTGGCTAATTGCGAAGATAGTGATGAATGATGAAAAGATGTGATGACAATCACAAACACATATGCGCAGCCAGGCACGTATCCAGAGGGGGGGCTTAGGGGGCTCGAGCCCCCTCCGAAATTTTTCGATTTACACTAGATAAAATGAGGTTTTTGACTTGTGTGTGTGAAATAAAATATTGTGATTATAATTTAAGGAGAAATATAATTATCGAGGAAAGGCGGAGAATATTCTAGAACCCTGAAGGATAACCATGTTATTGATAATATTGTATGTAAACTTTTCTTGCTCTCGGTGTTGTCGCAACGAACTTGAGCATTATTTAAATATTTGTCAGCATTTGGAAGTTGCACAACAAAGCACTGTTGAAGGTAGCGTCATGAGTCGGGCGATTCGTTGCATTACTACAAAAAAAAGGGCGGAACATTCCAGAATATAATATGGATATAAATACGCGGATTCAATTTCACAGTTGGTCTGTACAACAGAATAATTCAATAAGACTTCACGAGTAAGTGTGACAGTCGATTAGTGATCAGTCAGTGTCCATTGACAGTTTTATAAGATGTAGAGATTCGGGGGGAGGAGGGGGGGAAGAGGACTAGTGACACATTTTCCTGGAAAGTGTTGAAGTCTATCACTATTAGTACAAGTTCGGGTCCAAAGCTGAAGACATTGCCGACAGTGTAGTGCTAGTTTCGGGTCATGAGCCGAAGAGATCGAAGGTCTCTAAAGTAAATATTTCAGCAGTAATTGGAGCATCATTTTTTTATTTAAAAAAAAAAGGAAATAAGCTGCACAGATCGACTGAAAAACTAAGTTTTGAGTAACGATTTATTAGTGACCGGACCAAGTTTCCTGTATGCAGTCCGAAAGTTTCATGGGTTAAGAAAGGACTTTTAAGTCAACTGTTCTGGAAAAACACTCAAACACTAACTACCACAAAGGGGCAGCCATGAAGGCCGAAAATTTTATGAATGTCGAGAAGAGAAAGCAAGAAGATGTTGCATATGTAGAAACTTTAGCGGAAAAAGCAAGCTCGATCATGACTCCAAAACCAGGGTCTCTGGCATATACCTTGCCATTCTTTGTTCTACCAAGTGAGCTACCGAGTCACCCTTGGCTTCGCTTGATCTTTTGCTGTCGCTGTAGAGCAGTGGCACGGTATGCCTGGTGGAGTCAGCATTTTCCGCTAAAATTTCTGCATAGCACATCTCTTGTGTATGCCCAAGCGTAAGATGTTGCTTGTTTAATTAACAAGCACAGATAAAGGAGATTGAATAAAACTAAGGGACATTCCCACCGGTTGACAAGATATTTTTCTTCTGTGGTCAACACGAGCTGCCGTTTCAAGGTGACAATGAGATTGACTCACCAGGTTTTACACCGAAGCTACAAGCTATACGTGTCGCTTGAGGATTTCACAAATCGAACACAGGCTTGTGCAGCCTGTCGTGCCGCTACGGTGTGAAAAGTTTCTGTTGATTGGGTCACTCATTGCAAACGACGTGTGTGTGTGTGTGCCTTCGGTCTGAATTCTTCCTAAATCTTGAAGATCCAAGTCACAAGAATGGAAAATTAGGATTTTTGTAAAGGTTACGTTTCGAAGGCAGGCGACAACACCATAAAGGATCATATCTAGAGGCACATATTTTTGGTAAATAAAAAAGCAAAATTTCGGTACAAAAAACTGAGTCAATTTCGGGTTCAAAAGCGGTAAATAAAATGAAATATCGGTGTTATAGTGGTGAAAAATTGGATGAAAAATGGTATATAAAAATACATTTTGGTTTTAAAATTGTGAATATAATCCTAAATTTGATTTAAAAACTACTTATTCCATAGAATTAACATTTCACTTCTAATAGCACATTTATGTAGTTATAAGAGCATTAAGTTTATTTCTGTGTAAAGGAGTCCATTTTTGCTTCTCCAATATTAACAGCAGAATTAATCAATTTTCCGGGAATTGCATAACTCACAGGATACTTCAGACTTCAGAAAGTGTCGTGTCGGTATATAAATGGTAAATTTCGTGTTTAATAGTTAATTTCGCTTTTTGCAGTTTATTTCGCATTATTTCGTGACAAAACATGGTCACAAAATGCATCTCACACCTTTCAAAAACATGAAAAATTAACACTACAATGTGTTTGTTCAAATTTCGTTTTTTCGTCAAAAACGAAATATGCATGCCCCTAATCATATCCAAACCTGGGAGAACACATTCGAATGGATTATCCATTGCATAACAGCTTCGTGAAACGGACACACATACACATACTGAGATCGTTTCGGCACAAACACAACGTTCGTACATTGCAACAGAGGAGTCGAGTGATAAAAAATGTCCCAATATCATGTTCTGAAAGAAGAAAAAAGAAGAAAAAAACAGCAGCTTAAACAGTGGCAGATTTAGGAAACAGTTGCTCTTCATTTTTGGCCCCGCACTATGCTTTTTAATGCTAACCTTTGTCTACCAAGAGAAAGTAAACTTTTCTTGCCCCCTCGCCTCCCCCCCCACACCGTTTTGGAACTGAATCGCCACCATCGACTTTAAACCTTGCGAGGTTCTATCTATACCCCTGTAAAAAAATGATGTTTAGCCCCCCCCCCCGAAAAGAATTTCTGGATACGTGCCTGTGCGCAGCACACAATTCCCACAGAGGATTACATTGGCTATGATTCCAGACGAAGGAGTCCCGTTAGTCTATTACATGCAATTGTACTACGTGGAAGACAGGTTGACATTTGGATGTCTTCACAAAGGGTCATCACTTTGGGGGATGAGCACGTGGAAAGGTAATAGAATGACAAAGAAAAGAAATTAGAATGAATCATGTTACTAAAGCGTATTAATATCAGTTAATTTTCTAATGCACTATAATAAAAGTCCCTCTACTTCTTTTTAATTACTTTTCGCATTCATTACCTATTCTTTTCCTTGCTTCACGAGTTGCAATAACTGAAAATTGTTTTTCCAATCTTTTGTTATGAGTCAATTTTTTTACTCAGACTGTTTAGAGCGGAATTTCAACGACTTCACAATATCCTCTGCAACAATTGAACTCCGGGAGCCTTTCATTACAAGATGTTTAAAAAGCTGAATGGTTTCGTTCAAGATTATGTTTGTAAAGTGAAGTGGGGAATTCTGGTTTCTACACAGTGGCGTGCGGTGCTAAATCAGACAGGGGAACAGGTGACCTGCACTTGCTCCCTCCCCTCCCAAAACCGTCGTAATATAATACAGTAGACCAAGTAAAATTCAATCCTTATTGAAATGAACTAAATACATTGGCCCCAAGGCTAATGGCTCACCCCTCCAAGTCATATAATTTGTGCCCTTAAACCATATCGTAATCCCCACAAAGTATTTAATTACGACAGCGTGTCTACTGAAAGTAACTTCTTTCTTAGCTTTACTGAACACTATACTTGATCTGCACCTCCTTCCTAAACAGGGGTGCCCATCACCCAAGACCACCCCTAAAATCGTTGATCATAATCGAGAATATATCTTGTCTTGTAATGCATCTATAGTATATAAACTTCACATTCGCCTCATTCAAGCGCCAAACACGCATCCTAGTAACATATCATTGCGATCAAAGCGAGCAAGAAAATATTTAAATCCATTCCTTTGCAGACTTTCAAGAATATTAATTTAATGGGATGTCAATACTTTCTTAAGATCCCGAGATATTTGGTCTTTTCCAGCTTCCCTTCCAGCTTCCCCTTTGGCACGTTCAGGGTCGAAAACGTGTGGATATCATATCGCTAAATACAGTCTCCAAAATTTAATTTTCGAACTCTCTCTCCACTACAGAAATCTCTTGACAATCTGAGATTTCACCAAAGTTTCCATGCCAATTTTAGACTTACTGTTGATATTAAAGAATGGATTATGCCTCCTCCAAAAAATTAATTGTCAGTCTCCACACAAGAATTTCCGCAATAGTCTGTCTAAGACAATAATTGTATAACTGCCCGCAATTTAAGGCTCAATTTACCTCTAACTAAAATACCCGCAATAATCTAAGACATAGAGTTGGATACTTTCCCCCCACAGTTTAATTCACAATCCCCCCAGAACCCCCGTGTCAATTAAGGCCTAATATGTAAGAGTTGGATATTTCTTCCCCCCCCCCCCCTTCGATAATAACACTTTAAACACTTTCTTTTCTTCATCTAATGGATTAAATATGGTGTATTTAAGGTGTAAAATTTTTACATATATTTTGGAAAAAGATATAAGTGTTGAATTTTATATTATTTTAAGGGACCCCCCCAAATCTCGATAGCGCAACCTGCGCCATAATCCCCCCTGTTGGCACCCCTCCTGACCAAATAAACATACGATACATATGTTACAAATTCTCAGAAGTAACATACATGAAGCATGTTAAAATTTGGACAATAACAGTGTTAGAGCAAATAAAAAAATGTAAAGTGGTGCATAGCACCACGCCATGAAGGCGTATAGGGGGTGTGGGGGTAACGGCCCACACTTTCTTGGTCCGGTCGTGAGTGGGGGTGATGTGATCAGCATCACGCCCCTGACCGCCTTTACCCCCCAGGGTTTCCCCCAGGTACCCATGTTAAAGCAAATATGATACTATAATGTAAAAATAACATTAAAAACAAAAAGTGTTGATGCGCAACAAAGAAAATAATAATAAAAGCGATTTATGAGTGATCAGAGAGAAAAAATGTTTTGCCGAAACCTGTTTCATCTCTCTATTTGTATATTAAGTTAACTTTTTGTAGAGTTGAGCATTCTTGTAATTCAAACGTCCTCAATGCAATAATGGCATTCAGATGGGCGAGTTTTTTCATGACGTCCGCTAGATTTGTAGAAATTGTGACAAAACCCGAACTTCTCGTGAACAAACAAGGACAACAATAATTTGCCACTGGAAGAGTATCCAGTTAATCATTTTACAGAGTTGTTGTAACTTTTTATAAAATGCCTTGTGTACGATTTCGTTTTTGTTTTTAATTCGGTTACGGTAGGTCTTGGTTTGTTGTCTTTTCTGTAAAGTTCAATGAACTAAAACTTTCGTCTTTAGCCTGTCGATCATACAACATTCTCAACCCTTCGCTTGCAACATTCGCTTTCTTGTCCTGCTCTGCGTGCGCCTGGTCTTGGGGCTGTTGGAACAGGTGGATGCGAGCTGTTCCCTCGGAAGCTATTTCGCAGCATTTAGCCAAGGCATTTAGCAGACGATTAACTGTAGAAGATTTTTCCAGTTCGTTATGAATGGCAGACGCAATTTTGCAATGAGATTAGGAAACTATAGACTTACTACACTCAAAACTTCACTACGACGCAATTAAACTTTAGCACATAGCAAAAACTCGAAGGAAAACGAATTCGCTGTCTCTCGTAGGGAACAGCCAGAGTGTTCAGCTTCCGTGGTGGGGGAGGTGGGAAGTGGGACTTTGAGGATCGTTTACCTTCGCGCGTGGTCGGAAATACTCGGCGTCGAGGGTGAAACGACGAGGGTGGGTGAAGTAAACAAACGTCCAGTCACGGTGAAAGTTTTCTTCGGCGTGTTGATTTCGAGAGAAAGAAGTGTTCTTATTATGTTAATATAGATAATCAAAATAGCTTCAATGGGCGATAAGTAGGAGGGAACAGCCTGTTCCCTCTGTTCCATGGAGGGACCGCCACTGTTTCTACACCTCCCCTTTTCGTTGCCTAAATGTTTACTCCTGTACTACTATTAAATGTCAATGCTTTACGGGTAGATGCTTATCGCCCTCCCCTAGAAATGTTTTATATACCACACTGTTTACGTGCGTTCATCTATTCTGGACACTTATCGATATCTCAAACTACTGGAACGATATATACAAAAATACGAATAATCGTGAACTGAAATCACAAAGTGAGTAGCGTTTAGCACGAGAATATTTGGGGCCTATATTTGGGAGGGGAGGGGAGAGCACAATCGAACTTGGGACTTAAGTTGGAGGGTGAAGATAATCAAAAAGTTGTCCATCTCATTGAAAAAAACATCCAGAACTATTTAAGTAAATAACTGTTACGTTTGATAAATTATAAAAACTAGTGTTTTTTTCGTTGTTCCTTACGTCGCAGCAGATTATAAAAAATATCCTTGTAAATTTTTAATTTTTAATAGCCTGAAATTTTTTTTGGGAAGGGGGCAATTGATCCCCCAAACCCTTTGTCCTCGCCAAGTTACACCTGGGACCTTCAAACCTAAAATAAGCTACTTCACAGTGCAAAGGGTCTGGTGATCTCAAAGCAAGTTGGAAAAACTTTCTCGAGACAATGGTTCAACTAAAGAAAACATGTTTCCGGCACATCTGCCAGTGACCACGACAATTCAATCCTCACTGCCCCCCCCCCCTCTTTCTTTCCTTCCCTTCCCTTCCCCAGATCGTAAAACCCGCCGTACAAGGCACTGTATATCGCACCAAATTCGAACACCATCTTGGTCACGCACCGTATTTCATCTTCTGACGTAAGTGCGAAATGCTTTCGTGATTAGGGAGGCTTGTTAGTTTAATTCTTTCATCATAAGTACACTCTAACAACGAACGCATTTACCCTGGCCTGGCCTCAGAACACGAAATACCGAACTAGACCAAGAAGGAGTTTAAATTTGGTGCGATAAGTGAGACCAGTTGCAGAAAGTCGGCAGCGAAGATGGAAGCTTTCTGATAGGGACAGAGCGAAATTCGTAGACAGCGATGCCAATGCCTCCCTCGCACTTCTTCGTACTATTGTTAGGAAAGGAACTAACGACACGCTCGAAATCGCGATTCCTTCAAACATCCAGCCGAGACTTAATGCGAGATATACTGACAAGAATTATGGTATGGCCTATCGAAGAAATGTTAATAGAAGGTCAATTTGGATTTATTTTAGAAAGAGTGGAACACTAGAGGCTGTGCCAGCACTATGAATCTTCATTGAAAGCAAAATTCTGGAGAAGAATCAGAAAACTGAAGAAAGCTGAACGCTTCATACATTCTCGTAATCATGAACATCGTCGCCATTGAATGTAGAAATTAAAAGTGTTAACTTTAAAATAATTGAAAACAAATACATAGGAAATATGCTATTGCGTAAACGTAGCAGAAAATGCCGAAAGCATATGCCTGTTTACCTCTTCAGATATACACAGAGGTTTCAATTGTACATGTCCGCCAGCCTTTACAAAAATGTATGGAAAATAAGATGTGATCGCTTCAAAAATTCACTTCTATCTGAAAATGCAGAATATTAACGTAGAACTCGTATTATTATTGGTATATTCATATTTGACTAAGGTGACTATTAGTGTTGCCCACGAGACGAGACTTTGGCCTGTCTCGTCTCGTGAAAATGCTGTGAAATGCTGTCTCGTCTCGAAAATATTCGTTTGTCTCGGGACACATGATCAATCTCGTCTCGTCTCGAATTTTTAAAAGCCTGTCCCGTCTCGTCCCGTGGGCAACACTAGTGACTATCATGCGTTCTGAAACCATTAGTAGCTACTTATAATGAGAATTTATATTTTCGAATTTAAATTTGCAGTGTTGTGGGAATTGGGAGCTAAATGAATATAAATTCGAAATGGAATGCTATGATCGGTTGGTTGGTTGATTTGCTGTTATAAGTTCACTTTATGGACAGTAAGGCTAATCGAGACTGGACCTACAGTTTAAAGTGGGGTCCGAAACACTATATGCCTCCACCGAGTATCGAACCCGGGACCCATTGATTACTAGGCGAGGACCCAACCACTGAGTAAAACAGAATCAAACGCGATATCATTGCTATATAAAGATTCAATTAAAATCACAACTTCCTATTGGGAGTCACAAAACTTTCAGTGTGTGAATTTCATTCATGAATCTGCGAAGATGGACTTGTTACAGAATTCATCACATAAAGCTTAGTTTAATGGATTGCATTTTATATATTAAAATTTCAAATAATATACCAAATACAAGAGGGAAGCCAAGAGCATTGGGAAGGTGTGTACGTATTGAAATGCATTATTGATGAGGGAAGCTAACCAAGGACCCATCTTTTAATTGTCTCGTTTGTCTTTATCACCCGACAACACTCCAGGAAATGCAATTTATCACTTGACTTACTTGCAGACGGGGTGGTTAACTTGCATTTACATAACTACTGGGTTGCATCCTTTCTTCAGACGTTTAATAATTTGTCCTTTATCGGTGGAACACTGACCGCGAATGTCGACTGCAAGGTGGGCCTCCCAATGACATCCACCATAGGCGTGCGCACGGGGGTACAACTCCCTAATCATGGAATTTTTTCACTAAGGGGCAATCAAGGTACATCTATCTCCATGGGACACATTGCCCCGATAATAGTGCTGCCCCCTCAAAAACACCACTTGAATTTGAAATTATCGCATTCGTGCAACCCCATTATAATAATTAGTGTGAATTACTGTGGCTGAAATCAAATTATACGTGTGAAATATATACTTTTAAGCTGACATCCGTTTTCTAAGGGTAAGGTGAGCAATCCTTGCATCCTTTGGCTTTAATTACTGCTTGACACCTGTTCTTCATAGAATTAACCAGTTTCCGAAATATTTCAGAGCTTATTTTATTCCACTCAGCTTGCACAGCAGTTTTCAACTCTTGTTTGGACTTCACGCCTGCTTTATGGACTCGCCTTTTCAAAATGGCCCATAAATGCTCTATGGGATTTAAGTCTGGACTTTGAGCTGGTGTTTGTAGTAGTTTGGACACATTCCATATTAGCCAATTCATGTTAACTCGCGCCTTATGCTTACTGTCATTGTCTTGTTGGAATCTGTAGATAGGCGGCAAGCCCATTTTTTGGGGACTCTGTTTTACATTGTTCTTCAATATGTCCAAATAGACATATGCATCCATGATATCATCAATAAACTGGATAGTACCAACACCTTTGGACGACATACAGTCCCAAATCATTAATGACCCACCACCATGTTTAACTGTTGGAACTGTGTTAATGTGATCATTGTCTTTATTTGATTTTCTCCAGACCCTATTTATCCCATCTGACCCGTATATATTAATCTTGGACTCGTCTGACCATAAGACACTATCCCAAAATTTCTGGTCCTTGTGGATGTGCTCTTTCGCGAATGAAAGTCTATTCCTGCGATTCACATTATTTCTCACATACAGCCTCTTTCGTGGTATTCTGGATATCATATCCATGCTTCCACAAGGCACGTCGGACAGTTTGATCGGACATCATCTTGCCAGCAACATTTTCTTCTAACGGTCGTAACTGAGGAACACTTAGTCGGGGGGGGGGGGGGGTTTCGCACTCTTTTTAAAATAAAGCGTTCATCACGTTTATTCAACCGTCTCTCTTTTGGTTTTCTCGGCACATTTTGTGTTGAACCTTCCTCTCTAAATTTGTTTACTATGTAGGCCTATTGAACTGTGATTTATTAACTGTTTGTCCAATTTTTCTTAACGAATAATCTCAAAGGGCCAAATTTATAATAACATCCTTCATGTTATATGCGAGAAAGATTGAAACTCTTGCCTGTACGAATAACAATGTTGCATGAAGCAGCGTTTTTTTCACGTGTTCACACACATTATATGCTCTGTTTATGCACTTTGAACATACATTTTTATTGACATTTGTTGGTGAAACCTTCATTAACATTAATTTCCAGGCACATATGAAAATTATTATATTTACTAGTAGAAAGGACATTTTTCCCTCAGAAATTCTATGTGCACGAATAACAATGTTACATACTGTATCTATCTATCTATATATATATATATATATATATATATATATATATATATATATATATATATATATATATATGAATTGAATTGTTATCACAAAAATACAATACAATTTACTACAAAATTGCAATTTATTACAAAAATAAATTAGATAAATGTAAATATTCAGTCGATGTTTATTTCGAAAACAATTTGTATAAAATCCAAATTTAAGCGTCTGAAACATGACTTCCATGGTGCCCGATCACCTGAATTACGCTATCCATTTCACTTTTCCCCCCTTGTTATTGACTCATTAATATTGAATATAAGAGTGCAACGTTCTGCGGATAAAACTTGGGGTTGGTTGCTGGCCTTATGCCTACACGCCACGCAGTGAGTCGCTTCCGCACTTAGGACGCCATTTCACTGATGCAATATGTTGGGCAAACCTGAATATCAACCACAGATCATTCTTGTTACAAGTTTTACCCATAATGCTGTTACGATTGAGAAATTTTGGTAAATTTTCATGATTTTCTATTTAATTTTTAGACAGCCCTCGTATAAGTACTTTAAGAGTTCTAATTTTTCTTGAATGCATATTTCGTTCTTAGTTAAATTGTAACGCAGTTTCTGCCAAGCGAGAAAGAACGGAAAGCAAATTGAAGCTTGCATTCTTTTCTTTCTTATGAACAGAGTTAGGATTTTTAGGTGCGCACCTTTTTTTCGTAGTGAAAGTGAGACCTCTCTGGAAGGACTCAGTGTGTGAAATGTTGCCTCAAGGTGAGAATGGAGCTAATTTTCCAGCACATTTTTTCCCCTTTTTTGATAACCTTTCCCCTTCCCTCCCTTTTCTGGGACATTTATCTATTTTTCCCCTTTTTCGTGTTCTTAATCGCTTTCCTCCCCTTTTTGTGTCCTTTTACTGGTGTTAAATATATTTCCTCAGCAAATCATTGAATTTTTATTTTCTTTTTTCGCGACACTTTTCTCTTTAAGATGTTTTCACCTTGTTAACTGAAATTGAAAGTATTTAAACTGTGCTTGATTGTTGCCTATTTGAAATCAACAATGGAAAGACCACTACTGATATGCACCAGATCGCCGTTATTTTTTTTAAGATAGAAGGAAAGTGATGGAACTGTTATTCGATGCACGGTTTGTGATACGGGAATCACATTAGATGAAAAACACCAGAGAGATCGCATCCAGGAACATATTTCCAGCTCTAAGCATCAAAAGAACAATAATCTGCAAGGAAGTAAATCTCGGCAGCCTCTCTTACGCAATGCATTTGAGCAGTGTTCTTCCAAGAACCAAAATTTAAAGGAATTTAATGTTGACTTGTGTGCATCCTTTACACAGGCAGGGATTCCGCTCAACAAGGTGAACCATCCGGCCTTGAAAGGGTTCCTTGAAAAGTACACACGGTTGTCAGTGCCCGATGAGAGTATGTTAAGGAAAAACTATATTTAACCTGTGTATGAAGAAACTGTTCGTAAAATTAAGGTGAAAGTGTCAGATTGCGATATAGGTGTCATTCTGGATGAGACGACAGACTCAATCAATGTTTTGAACATTTTGGTTTTCCTCTGACAGGTGAGGATGTTAAGCCCATGTTACTAAACATGTAAGAGATGCAGAAAAACATGTAAGAGATGCAGAAAACCAATGCCAGTACAGTGATGCAGTCATTTATGGATTTCTGTCAAAAACTGTGGCCTGGTGGAAGTCAGTTCGAAAAAGTTGTTGTATTTACTGACGAGGCTCCCTACATGCTTTCAGCATTT
The DNA here is from genome assembly GCF_977018435.1 of Lepisma saccharinum. NCBI lineage: Eukaryota > Metazoa > Arthropoda > Insecta > Zygentoma > Lepismatidae > Lepisma > Lepisma saccharinum. The sequence continues at coordinate 17,389,064 of NC_139255.1, forward strand.
AACCAATTGAAGCCGTTGTTCCCTAAGTTAAAGCATGTAACCTGTTTGGCTCATGCCCTTCACAGGGTTTCTGAATCTATTAGGAACAAATACAACATTGTAAACGAGTTCATATCTGATCTGAAGAAAATACTCCTTAAGGACCCGAGTCACAATTTTGCCTACAGAGAAACTACCTGCCTGCCCCTGCCACATTTCCCCATCATTACTCTCTGGGATCATGGATTGAGTGTGCTGCATTTCTGTGTGAAAATTTTGAAAAAATTAAGGAGTTTGTGCTTTCCCTGGATTCAACCGACGCAGGTGCAATTTCCAAGGCACAGCAACTTCTCCTCCCAGACAAGATAGATGATTTGCAAAAATAATTATTTTGTGTACATTCCTACAAGTACCTGTCGACAGCCATCAAAGCTTAGAAGAACAAGGCGTCCAAAAGGAAAAACAATTGGATATCTTTACTACTGTGAGGGGGCAGTTAGATGGTTTTGCCAGAGACAAACTTGAGGCTAGTCTTGACAAGAATCCAGATGTTGTTGAATTTGCCACTTGCACCGAGTTGCCATTCCGAGTGAATACTAAGTTTGCCCACTTGTTTCTGTGGATGTAGAGAGAAGCTTCAGCTTATATAAAGATATTTTATCTCCGAAAAGAAACAAACTCACTTTTAAAAATTTGGAAATACTTAATGTTGTAAGGTACAACAGCTTTGTGTTTTTCCCTGACTGGTGAATAACTGTAACACAACCTATGTGTGTGATGTGTACACAGCTTCGAGTGAATAGCTTAGACTAATAAAATATGAGGGAAAGTTTTAATAAGTAGTATAAGTATCAGCACCTTTTTTTTGCCCCAATCAGCACCTTTTTTGCCCCTTTTTGGGTCTTATTTTAGCACCTTTTCCCTTCCTTTTTCCCAATGAAATTTTCCCCTAAAAATCCTAACTCTGCTTATGAACAATGCGTTCTTTTTCGGTCGGCGCTGCGCGGGTTTGTCAGTAAATTTTGCTGCATTGTGTTTAGTGCTATGCCTTTTGGAAGGTAATTGTTGAAGGCTAAAAATAATTTTCCTTATGTCCAAATCTTTTGTTCAGGGAAAAGAATTGCTTAATCCCGCGACTATAAATACCAGCCGTTTCGCTGGCAGAAGTTAGTATATTCCGGAATTTTTAGGTGATTAAATCGCTTGTCGAGGTCCAGGGCTGGGAGAATAGGGGCTTTGTGTGGGAGCGGCTGGTCAGTTCTCCCTTCCACAATGTCCGAGGTTTTCCGAAAGCCACCTTTGAGGATTAGTGCTTCAGCATGTCCTTAAAGGGGATTTAGCGGGCTTATAAATAAATGATTCTTATATAAATATTTAATCGTAATCTTGTTGGTAGATGTTTCGAGTAGTGTCTCTTCTGTTCAGCGAAACTAGAAACAGCGGCATTGGTCTCTTGACGAAGGTCTTGGGGTCCCTTTTCTTCATTTGCTGGACCTGTTGAACCTTGTAGTGTCCAGATAGTTCTTTCTGTATTTCATCAGTCGACAAGTCGATAGATAGTTGTCTAAGAACTACTTTTATTGACCGTTCACGTCTAGGTTTGTCTGTGGCAAAGCTAAGCGAATGTTATTTGAAGTGCTTTGTGAGCTTGTCATAAGCGTTTCTGGTGTTGACTTGGATCTTAATTCCGTCGTGTAACATTCTGATCTAGGCTTGTTGGTATCCGATCGTCTTCGTCATTAATTGATGGCTTCTGTCTGTGTTATAGATGTAAACAGCATGTGGTTTGTTTGTCAGTTGATGTATTGTCTCTTCGTCATTGTCTGAGAATGTTTGATATGGGTTATATATGTCAATTGGTTTCGCAGTCTGTGCTGGTCTAGCCCGTATTGGCTTTTTGGGGTGAATGAAGGGTTCGTTGTTCATGTCATCATCGTCGGAGGAGTCACAGGGGTGTTTCCTTTTCTTGGCCTGCTTATCCTTTGAATCATCTGGGTTGAGAAGTTCTTCCCTGGGTTGTGGACTGGTGTTGGTTGTCATCCCCTCGGGTGGCGGGCCAGGTAGTGGTCAGTGGCGTCTCCTGGCCCTGAAATTAAGGCGTTGGCAAATAAGGAATGTTAACCCCTCCCCCTCTCATTTCTGTGAACCAATATTACAATTTTCTCCGTACCTTTTTGGTGTAAATTTATAAATATTTAGAAAAACATTAAATTACATAAATTATTTTAAATGAAGTAAATACTTCATTTAAAATTTAATATATTTGATGGGTAAGGATAAGCAAGGACTGTTTAAACGAGAAAATTAATGTTCAATACTTTGCCATACAATTAATTTTTAAAGCATGAGTTTGCAACCAGAGGGATTGGTGGAACTCCCATCACCCCTACAAAAAACACCCTGGACATAAGAATGACCCGTTCATTGAAAAATCGCTAAAATGGACATGCACATTCCCGGTTTTTCCCCTTACCCTTAATTTATTCTTCCAAAAAGTAAATTTTGAAAAATCAACTGTTCATTTCTTACATTTACTTGAATTCCAGCTCTATTCTTCTTTCTTTAGAGAGAAATTCGCTGATCACCGCCTCATAAAATTTGGATTTATCCCCTTCTCGCAGCTTAGAAAGTAATTATTTCTCGATGGAGAAGACTTAAATTCGTCATCCGGTTCTGAGTTTGAGTAGATCGGCAGAATGTGTGGATCCTCTTCAGTGATGAGAACGATCTCTCGACAGATGACGTCGTGGAAGGAATTGTTGCGATCAACACTGCTAATTTATATATTTCCGTAAACCCACCCACTAGATTCGTGTCCAGTAGATAATTTACAATCTCAATTGGTGTTTTCTCTGATCCTTCAGTGGAAGCATACCAAGCATAAAGTTCATTCTGCAGTTTCGTTAAATTAAACAGACTGCCATAAATTTCCTGCAATTTATGTACGAGATGGTGAGGAAAGTTTTCTCTTTTATTCAAGTAGCCCAGTTTTGTGGGATTTAGTAAATCAAAATATTGCAATTTTTCAAATGATACGAATCTAATTGTTATCTGGTTGCTGATATTATCAATGATTTCAAAGTAAAGCCTCCGGCAGTGGTCTTTCTGTGATTCGTTGTTTAGTCGCCTCCTTTTCATTTCAACTTCCTCTTCTACTGCACCAGTTATAGAATTCCATAGTGTTTCGAAATTCTCACTTTCCTTTTTCAGCTGTTGTTGAAATTCAGTTATTTTATTACTGCAATACAAAATATCAACATTTTTAGACTGCAATATCCTGAATAATACGTCTGAAAAGGCAAGCAAGTTGGATAAAGACTTTTTTAAAAATATATTTTCAAAATCCTTCAGGAAGATAGAAAATCCTCTTGGAGTCATTGCAGTCAAATGATCGAAGTCTCCACTTTCACTAACATATTCAAAAAACATAAGCAGTGCTTCTCTGTTGTCATTGAGTGTCCACACTAGCCTAGAGGTAAAATTCCATCTGGTAGGAGCTAATGATGGGAGCGGTGTGTGACGAAGAATATTAAAATATATTTTTTAATAGTTAGATTAGATAAGTTATTTGTTGAAAGTTGGCCTACACATTACTTTATATTTGAAATACTCTAAATTAATTATATATTCAGCGATACAGCTTTTCCTTAAAAACGTAAACTAAAAATGCGATGCGTCTTATACATTAGTTTCTTCTCAATAGATGGCAGTAAAATTGTAACAAGTATTTCTTAATTTAACTTGAAAATATACCAACTTACAAATCATTGAAATCCAAAGAATTAAATAAATACAAATAAGTTATGTATTATTGTGTAAATATTTGCACAAATGTTTTTAAAGTCGAACTCCAAGAAATTGAAGTCAACTCCTTGTGAAGATTTTTTTTCCCAAATGGCTACAAAGACAGACTGTAGGTTAGCGACAATAAATGGGTTGATCCCATGGTCCCAAGTAAGTACGTACGTACTAATCTCTTTTTTGTACAGCTGTAGTAGGGCCCTGTCTGCAGCTAACTAGAAAGAAATCAAGTCCAATATGAATATGTATCGCCTGTTAGAGGAACGTGCAGAACTAGAAAATGCGTTCGGTGGATTTAAATAGATCTTGAACGAAACAACACAACGAAATCTCTTCGGATGTATTCATTAAGTGTTCCTGGAAATGCCCAAGTTTCCTCCCTGCGATAAGCTGCCGTATTGCAATGAATGCATCTGATCAGTTTTTGGACCATAAATATTACACTATTTTTTAAAAAATTATTACCTACATTAGTATATACCAAATATAAATGGTTATCAATATATATTTCTCTAGGTGCAACCATGTTGTTCTAATTTCAGATTAAAATGAAAAAAAAAAATATAAAATTAGGATGAGGAAATTAGAGTAACGTATTACAAAAACAAAATGTGGAGAATGTTCAAGGGATAGTAAAAATGTGATTGCAGCGAGGTAGTGGTACCCACATCAATGTGCTCACAAATTTGTTGAACTTGGACGTACTTCTGATGTTCCCTCGATTGCAGAATCAAGAACGAACTTTTAGGGAAGATCTATGTCGCTCCTTGCCCTTATGTGGCGGCGGCTATGTGAACAGGAGGGGATTTCCTCTTCACCATCAATCTTGTCCTTAAAAAACCATGCAAAAAATTTCTGGGCTGGGCGGGGTGAGGGGGATTTTTTGTTATAACAAAATATAAGATATTAGTTTTTAATAAAATATTCTTTACTAAGGATAATATCGAAGACACACATAAATGTGTGTGTTTGCGAGTGTTGCATGCTCTCTCTCTCTCTTCCCCTCTCTCTCTTTCAAGGCCTGTTTGTCACTTTTCAAATTTTACATTGCACCTTGTATACCACATATGAGAGGTTGTTGAGTTGGTGTTTTAAGTCCACTTTATGCACAGTAAGGCTAATCCTACAGTTTAAAGTGGGATCTGAAACACTATGTGCCTCCACCGGCTATCCAACCCGAGACTCCTTGAATACCATCGGAGAGGCCCACGTACCGAATGACAGTTGTACGAGAAAGATTTTTTCATTATTCCCAATTAAGCACTCCAAGTGACCAGGGGTTCCAAAACTTTTTCGTTTCACGGCTCCCTTAGTGTTTCAAGATTTTCCCGCGGCGCTCAGGTCAGAATGGAGGCTATCTAACACTTGCAACGCTCAGTTAGTGTGGTTAGGTTGTTTGTCTTAAGTTAAAAAAATAAACATACATACTAAATAAGTACATAAGTACACATTAGGAACAATCATATCATTGATTAAATTTCAGTGAAAATATTGCAACATTTCGCAGTGCTACTGTACGCTAGCCCCAGGCGCCGCGGCGTATACTTTGGAGACCTCTGGGTAGCCATTGCTTGGAAAAACTGACTCAAAGTTAGTCACAAAAATTGTCAAAGCTTAGGTGGGCCATATTCGGGTCACCTACCTTATATATTTAGTAATTTGCATTATATATGCAATTAATATATTAATAAGCCACATATTTTTGTGAGTGTGTAAATTAAAATATCCCCTTCCCCAACAGTCTTCGATGATATCGCACTTTCGTTCACGGATACTTTCATATGCAACGTTCCAATCCGTCTCTCGCTGGAGGAGGAGAAGATGTGGACCAATAGCTTAGTTAGCTAAGTGTTACAAGTCTACCCATAATGCTAACCTTTTTCTCCAGCGGTGGCATGAGTCTCTATTTACATTCAGGGTTCGGGTGTATGTTGCACTTAGTGGGCTATGACGTAGTTGACATGTTAAGTTTATTGACAACTCAAAATTAACTAAAACATATAAAGGTTTATTTCATCACAAACTTAAGCAAGGAAGGAACTTAGACCATTTTACAGTAGTTTTATACATCCAACTTATAGTTTCACAGTTTCGTAAATGATACTTAGTACTCTTGTTAGAAAACAATCACAAAGGGTTTATAAACAAAGATCTAAAAGATAAAGATTAATGTAACCTTGGAAACTGCTTTTTGATTACAGGCGGAAAACTAAGGAATAGATTCTAAGAAGCGAATTTCCCAACATCGAGGAGACGGGGTTTCGCTGTTACCATCCCCAACGTTGAGATGACGGGGTTTAAGAAAGAAAAAGGCACCTAAATATCTCTCGCCCTAAAGCGGAGTGGGTTTCTCTCGCCCGAAAGCGGAGTGGGTCCTCTCACACTAAAGTGGAGTAAATTTCTCTCACCAGAAGGTGGAGTGGGATATCTTTTTCTCTCTCCGGTTAGGAGGAGTTTTCCTCTTGCCCGTAGGCAGAGCCCTACTTCTCTCGTCTGCAGACGGAGTTGAACTCAGATGCTAGCCCCGCTCTCGCCTTTATATTGGGTCGGCGACGCTAGCGTAAGCAAGTGGAAGAAATATAAACTATTAAAAGTATATTTTTAAGTAAGTTTACCAAATTAGAGGTGTAACCTGTTTTTAAATTGATACATTTCTAATTACATATTTTTATCAGAAAGGTCACAAAAATAGAGGTGCGACTCGTACAAATTGTGACGAGACGGGTTCGTTACAATAACCCCTCCCTTCGGGAAAAATCTTTAGATTTAAAATTTATCACCTCTATATAATATATTTTAATGATAAAGATTTTTTTCAATATGAAAATTCAATTAAGATTAAAAACTAATATTAATAACAAGTTACATGAGAGATAAACACGACCAAGCCAATCTTTACAACAATGAAAGTACTAGGTTTAGAACTCAAAGAAGGTTACATAACTAATGAACTGGGTTTTAATCAACTCTTTAGGCTAAAAGTCCGTATCGCTTTAAAAATCTTAAGAAGGGAAACCTTCAGGTCACTCGAATATGACACTTTCGCAGGACAGAGATTGTCTGCATATATGGCCTTGGGATGTCTCCCAAAATCATTTTCAACTGCTGAGCCAATAACAATTCATCACCATTCCAATTTACTTCAGCCTGGAGTTCCGAGTCGTGAGCTTTCAGTGGAGCTTCCTGTGGATCTGGAAGAGCAGCGACTTCCTTCCGGGTAGACACCATGTGTTGATCGACCTGCAGATCGTCCTCGGTACTCTCCTTCCTTGGAACAGGCTCTGGGGTAGTCCATACATGCTCAGCATGTGTCAGGTCCCGCATTTCAGATTCCAACTTTCGTTTTTCTGCTTCTAAGCGTCGAACTCGTTCGATCCAGGGTCGAATCAGGGCACTAGATTGGTCACTCAAAACTTCAGATTTCTGTTCGTTGATTTCGTTTTCTTGCTCCAAGAGTACTGCTCCGGAAGATACTGTTTCAACGAGCATAGGTAACTTTCTCGGAACCACAGTTGCTTTGGGTTTTCTTCCTTCAATCACAGGGCTAGATGAGCTAGGAGCTGATAAGTCCATACTAACTCGCACAGGTTGGCAGGCTCTAGGAACGACTTTGCTCTAATCCTGGTCGCGAAGGAGAATACAGCAAGGAACTATATCTCTTCTTAATATCTTCGGCAGCAATATTCTTCATCCATGTACAGTTTAACTGGGTCATCAGGTTCCTTCTCTTCTTAGGAACTTCTGGATCCTGTAGAGGGGGGAGGTATTAACTTAACTTGCCGTGTGATGGGTCCTTTAGGTTTAGGCACAGGTTAACTTAACATCTTCACTTTAGTATTGTTCAATTTCAGCCTCTCTTTCATTCGTTTGACATCTGGGAACATCCTGCGGGGCTTATCCATCCTGTGGTAGAAAACACGAAGTTCACACTACGCAGTCCCGATCTCAACTGAGCTCTGTCCAGTCGGGTTATCTATTTAATCAAGGTGAAGTACAGGCTACATGACACTAACACCACCTATTGACACCATTATATACTTAATATACATTTCAGGAAAACATCAATTTATTTTACTCTCCTATCACTCAGTGTTGCCCTGGCACATTTAAAGTTTGAACTTAATCACATTACAAAACTTCTTGTTATTATTGCTTATAAGCTTTTCCTTATTTTGGCAGGTTGAGCACAAGCTACTTTCAGCACAATTATATATGTATCACATTTTTAATGGCTTTTAGTAAATTACTCAAGTCTCTACATTTAGGATATAATACCCCAGGGAGCTTCTTTGGCTTCCCTGCTTCTTCGGAGACCACGCTCTGGCACGCCCTTTTGGCCTTACTGCACTCGAAGGAAGAGGTACTTTAACCACTATATAAACTCAAGTCCTACATAAAGACATTCTTCCTTGTACCTTCGCTGTCCCACAAGCCTTTCTTTGGGATCTTAGTTCAATAACATTTACTTTTAGAAGTTCTGTTCTTGTTCTATAAGTTACTCTTTCTAAATGGAGTTGGTAACACATATAGCAATAGTTCGTCTTCTGAAAATGGTCAACTTAATATTCATTTCCCGAATTAGTATCAAACTTCTAGGTTCCTGCTTGGATATCTTTCACTGTGCTTCCCTCTTTCTCTCTTCTTTGGTGTTAACACTGGTTTTTCACTATCGGGGTGAGCTTCAATTAAGTTTAAACTTGCTCTGTCATGTTGACAAATAACTCGGTTTCACCTTCGAACCTTCACATTGGGTGCCAATATACTCGCAACATTCCTGTTATTTATCTTTCGAGCCCCAACAGTTTTCTCTTTCGTGCCCCACGTTGGGCGCCAATTAACTTGCAACGTTCCAATCCGTCTCTCGCTGGAGGAGGAGAAGATGTGGACCAATAGCTTAGTTAGCTAAGTGTTACAAGTCTACCCATAATGCTAACCTTTTTCTCCAGCGGTGGCATGAGTCTCTATTTACATTCAGGGTTCGGGTGTATGTTGCACTTAGTGGGCTATGACGTAGTTGACATGTTAAGTTTATTGACAACTCAAAATTAACTAAAACATATAAAGGTTTATTTCATCACAAACTTAAGCAAGGAAGGAACTTAGACCATTTTACAGTAGTTTTATACATCCAACTTATAGTTTCACAGTTTCGTAAATGATACTTAGTACTCTTGTTAGAAAACAATCACAAAGGGTTTATAAACAAAGATCTAAAAGATAAAGATTAATGTAACCTTGGAAACTGCTTTTTGATTACAGGCGGAAAACTAAGGAATAGATTCTAAGAAGCGAATTTCCCAACATCGAGGAGACGGGGTTTCGCTGTTACCATCCCCAACGTTGAGATGACGGGGTTTAAGAAAGAAAAAGGCACCTAAATATCTCTCGCCCTAAAGCGGAGTGGGTTTCTCTCGCCCGAAAGCGGAGTGGGTCCTCTCACACTAAAGTGGAGTAAATTTCTCTCACCAGAAGGTGGAGTGGGATATCTTTTTCTCTCTCCGGTTAGGAGGAGTTTTCCTCTTGCCCGTAGGCAGAGCCCTACTTCTCTCGTCTGCAGACGGAGTTGAACTCAGATGCTAGCCCCGCTCTCGCCTTTATATTGGGTCGGCGACGCTAGCGTAAGCAAGTGGAAGAAATATAAACTATTAAAAGTATATTTTTAAGTAAGTTTACCAAATTAGAGGTGTAACCTGTTTTTAAATTGATACATTTCTAATTACATATTTTTATCAGAAAGGTCACAAAAATAGAGGTGCGACTCGTACAAATTGTGACGAGACGGGTTCGTTACACATAAGACTTCCCAAGAGGTTTCGTTTTGAGATTAATTTTGCCAAAGTGTATCCAGAGCACGTACACGTGCTAGTTTTAAATAAAAGATTTGCGATGATAGTTTTTTGAAAAATCCAACGGTGCTTGATTTCCCTCCAGTTAGCTAGTTGAAGTTGAGATGTGGAACCTCCACCGGGATCCAACCCGGAAACCCTTGAGTACAAGGCGACAACCTATCGAGGAGGTCCTCACTTTCTTCTTGCTGCGTTATCTACAGAATTCAATTGTTATTTCTATAATAATACAACAAAAGTTCTGCGTACCTCTCGTTATGTATACTCACGCATTCGGTGCATTACGAAGGAACTTTCGTGTAGCATATGTGACCATGGAGAACGTGACGTCATGTCATTTTGGTGGCTTAATCGATTCTAGCTCGTCCTGGAGGTTAGGTCGATCTCTTTCCAGTATACAGGGTGATTGAAATAAAACTAACACATTTCATTATCAAAGTATGTGAACAAGAATAAAGCTAGCAACAATTAATTGTATCTGAAATGTAGCATAGATATGGGCGTTTAATAACCTTTACATAGCATGCTGAAAATGCCCCCCCCCCCCTTCTTGAAGGCATAGGTTGACACGTTGTTCCATGTTCCTCGCCGTTGGTTGGACTATTCTGTTGTCAATACTGGTTATATCTTTTGTAATTATCTCCTTTAATTCGTCCAATGTAGCGTACACGCTTTCATTACGATACCACCACAGAAATAAATCTGGGGGTTCAAATCAGGTGATCTGTGTGGTCATTAGTTTCAGGAAATTATCCGGGTCCTCAAAGAAACAATGCATCAGCTCCAAGTACTCATTTTATGTATGGGACATGGCGCCATCCCGTTAAAAATATCCTTGACGTAGCTCAATACCATTTAATTCCTCAACAAACATTAAAATCGTAGAGCGTACTGCATCTTCGCAGCGACTGAGGCAATATGGATACGACAGCTATCAAATCCAACACAGCAACGTACTCTCTTGAGAATATTAGAATCGCCCAGATGCCCCGCGTCATTTGAAACTAACATGGTTTTATATGAATCGCCTTGTATATATTGTTACGCGACTAAATATTGAGGTACTGGGTCTGTCACGTGGAATGTATCAGGAAAAAGAAGCAAAATCGGGTTTAGGATCGTGGGTAGCCCCTCATTGGCCCGATAGATAGAAAATGATAACGGAAGGAGCAGAGTACTTTTACCCAATGAGGCACGAGAGGCAGTCATCTTGCTTTTCTGGAAGTAGTGCAAGTGGGCCGGCTGTGGATCCGAAAATGGGGCTCGGTGGGGCTCGCCTTAATGGATTTCTCTTGTAAGGCATGAGCCCCATTTTCTCGCAGTGTTGCCAACTCCTTACTCGAAAAAAATCACCAAGGTTTTTTTTTGGTCTAACCTAACCTAAAGCAAGGAGCTGGCAATACTGCTTGAGGCTTCTTAATGGTTTGCTCTTGTAAGGCATAAGCCTTATTTTCTCGCAGTATTGCCAACACCTTACTCGAAAAAAATCACCAAGGTTTTTTTTTGGTCTAACCACCTAAAGCAAGGAGCTGGCAACTTTGCTTGAGACTTGTCTTACAGTGCATAAAGCAAGGTTGCCAACCTACTGCTTTTGCCATAGCTTTTTACAAAAAAAAGAGAGAGGAGAGAAAGAGAGGGAAGAGATAAACAACCGATAGCCTACCTACAGCTTTTTTTGGTCTAACCTAACCTAAAGCAAGGAGTTGGCAACTTTGCTTGAGGCTTGGCTTACAGTGCATAAAGCAATTTTTACCAACCTACACACACTGGGCAAGGAGAGTTGGTACTGCCGTAAAAGAAAGAGATGTGGGTGGATGGTAACACAGTATGTGTGCGCGTGTGTGTGTATAATATGTAGCATTATTAACTAGAGTGTGTTGGCAAACCACCTGCAACTAAAAAATAGAGATGCCAACGTTGCTGTAAGATGAAGAGAGAGAGAGACCTACGGCTAACAACAGTAATAAGCGAATGCGCCATATCGTAATTTTCCAACTCCGTATATCGTGATTTTTGTAACCTCTCTCGGGGGAACGATGTGCCACATACACATACACACACACGCGCGCGCGCGCGCACACACACTTATATTATAACACAAACAAACAAACAAAATAATAATAATTGTTGTTTTTTTAGGATTCCTGGCCCCCATAACCCCGCCAGGAGTGCGTGGTGCCCAACCAAAAAAGTAAAGGTTTACAAATAGGAATTGGCAACACTGACGAGGCTCGAATTATATATTTGAGGCTCGAAATCATTATTTGATGCTCGTCGGTGTTGCCTACCCACTCTACAAAAATTCTACTATATGATTTTTCACAGGCTAAGCTAACCTACAAATAGGAGTTGGCAGCACTGACTTATAAACCCACTGGGTCCTCTTGGCATGTTTTTTCATGATGTGTTGCTAGACTATTGAGCATCTTGGCGTATACAATGTATATATTTTGAGAGGGGGGGTTATAGCTTTTTATGCTGTACGAATACTGGAAGCTTGACAGTGACAACCAACAGAGTAGGTAAACCTACATCCAGGAACTGGCAACACTAGTTTCTGACAGTGAATTTGAAATAAAATATTAAACAAATAGTACCAGTGTTATGCCCCCAACTCCAACTGGGCAACTGGGGGGAATAATTGTACAACAATTTGTACCTAATTGTACAATACTTGTACCTAATTGTACAACATACATATACACAGACATAAAAGAAAGAGCCTTCCCGTAACTTACTTCATGTACAATTTATATGATTTTACAACTGTGAAAAGAAAGCATATGTGTTCTGTATGCACATATTTATTCTTATTTTTCGAAGTTGAATGAAAGCACATGTTTTTACGTTCTCGTAATACTAACCTTGCTCCACTGATTTTAAATTGCTTCCATCCGCTTTTTTTTCTGTGTTATTTCCGTATGCACGCAACATTCGCTTTCAATAGTATAATGAAACACAGAAGGAGCGTTAGTATAGCAGGCTTCGAGTTTACAATTTATTAAATTAAACAATAATTTATGTAAGAATATACTTGTACTTACCGAACACAAAATAATAAAAGCACATGTGAATGTTTGCGTGTGTTCATGTTATATGACGACTGAGTAAAAAAATAATGTTGACTCCCCGAAAGATAAAGTTCCTAGTTCGACATCAGATGCATGCAAATTTTATGGTTTGCTCTCCAAAATCTTGATTTTATGTTTGTGCTATTTGTCATACAGCAGAGGAGGATGAGAAAGAGGGGGGAGAGGAGAACAGGGGAGAGAGAGAGGAGGTACTATCAGCGCCATCTATTAGCAAACAATAGAAATAAAAAATAGGTCCAACTTTTTCAACACCCAAACATTTTAAACGTCCTCACGTAGTAATACGATCTAGCTGAAGACGTTTAAAAGAGTACTCTTAGTCGACGAAGCTAATTGCTAGGGCCCTTATATTACTAAAATATTCTTTAATTTGCATATTTCTCATACCGCCATATGTTCTAGTTGACTTCTTCCAAAAAAAAATGCTAATTAGCGAGAGTTAATTAAGCAAGGCAAGTAAAAGAAGCAAAATAGAACAACATATGTGCCGGCGTGAGAATATGTAAAAATTCGATTCAAAGGTGGATCGAATTAAAGTTGGGGGATATTTTGCATTTTTTCCCTATTATGTAGGGAAATGTAAATTATGTAAATGTACGAAACATTTACCGTACATAATCTTTTCCATTTACAACAGTATAAAATAAGAGGAATGTGTGACAATATCCATATTAATTAGGAAAGTATGTTGTATGCTAGGTTAGCTAATTGTGTCTTCTACAGCTTCACTGTATAGAGGGAAGATGGAAAAAGAGAGCTCTACGGAAACTGACGCTCTTAACAATATTGTACGCCCGTGAAAATTATATATAAATAAGACTTAAGCGTATTATCTGCTTTCATGTCAGATTTTGCCAACCTGTGAGCTGTAGTGTTTAGGTGACAAGCGACCTGCTCAAATATGATACTGTTGACAATATTGTACGCCCGTGAAAATTATATATAAATAAGACTTAAGCGTATTATCTGCTTTCATGTCAGATTTTGCCAACCTGTGAGCTGTAGTGTTTAGGTGACAAGCGACCTGCTCAAATATGATACTGTTGACAATATTGTACGCCCCGTGAAAATTATATATAAATAAGACTTAAGCGTATTATCTGCTTTCATGTCAGATTTTGCCAACCTGTGAGCTGTAGTGTTTAGGTGACAAGCGACCTGCTCAAATATGATACTGTTGACAATATTGTACGCCCGTGAAAATTATATATAAATAAAACTTAAGCGTATTATCTGCTTTCATGTCAGATTTTGCCAACCTGTGAGCTGTAGTGTTTAGGTGACAAGCGACCTGCTCAAATATGATACTGTTGACAATATTGTACGCCCCGTGAAAATTATATGCGTATTATCTGCTTTCATGTCAGATTTTGCCAACCTGTGAGCTGTAGTGTTTAGGTGACAAGCGACCTGCTCAAATATGATACTGTTGACAATATTGTACGCCCGTGAAAATTATATATAAATAAGACTTAAGCGTATTATCTGCTTTCATGTCAGATTTTGCCAACCTGTGAGCTGTAGTGTTTAGGTGACAAGCGACCTGCTCAAATATGATACTGTTGACAATATTGTACGCCCGTGAAAATTATATATAAATAAGACTTAAGCGTATTATCTGCTTTCATGTCAGATTTTGCCAACCTGTGAGCTGTAGTGTTTAGGTGACAAGCGACCTGCTCAAATATGATACTGTTGACAATATTGTACGCCCCGTGAAAATTATATATAAATAAGACTTAAGCGTATTATCTGCTTTCATGTCAGATTTTGCCAACCTGTGAGCTGTAGTGTTTAGGTGACAAGCGACCTGCTCAAATATGATACTGTTGACAATATTGTACGCCCGTGAAAATTATATATAAATAAAACTTAAGCGTATTATCTGCTTTCATGTCAGATTTTGCCAACCTGTGAGCTGTAGTGTTTAGGTGACAAGCGACCTGCTCAAATATGATACTGTTGACAATATTGTACGCCCCGTGAAAATTATATGCGTATTATCTGCTTTCATGTCAGATTTTGCCAACCTGTGAGCTGTAGTGTTTAGGTGACAAGCGACCTGCTCAAATATGATACTGTTGACAATATTGTACGCCCGTGAAAATTATATATAAATAAGACTTAAGCGTATTATCTGCTTTCATGTCAGATTTTGCCAACCTGTGAGCTGTAGTGTTTAGGTGACAAGCGACCTGCTCAAATATGATACTGTTGACAATATTGTACGCCCGTGAAAATTATATATAAATAAGACTTAAGCGTATTATCTGCTTTCATGTCAGATTTTGCCAACCTGTGAGCTGTAGTGTTTAGGTGACAAGCGACCTGCTCAAATATGATACTGTTGACAATATTGTACGTATATTGTATTGTATAGGAGACTAGAAGCATATAATTTGGCGAAAAAAAACAACAAAAAAAACCCAAGTAAGGTCATAGAGAATAGTTAAAAAAAAAAGTGAACAATTATATTTTGCATTGCACAGCATTGGATATTAAATAACATACCCTCAAAAAATCTCTGCATTATACGTTCTGTAAAAAATTGCCCTACGTACCAAACTGCTGTGTCAAGTAAACATTTTCAAAGGCACTGTCGTACTTGTGTGCCGGGAAAACAAATATGTGCGACCAAACTGTGCTCTAAGTGTGGGAAAAATATTTCTATTGCCAACTTCAAGCGACACCAGCTTACTTGCCACTTACACTTACTTGTAGCAAAAATAAGCTAAATAGAATTACACATGCATACAATATTTATTGTGTTTTTTCTATCTACAATCATATTTTTCTTATATATATTTTTTTATTTTTTTTATAGGGTTGACTAAAGCGCATATTTGAGGAAGACAACACCACCCATATATAAATAAACCCCCCCAAACTAACGCTAATTAGAATTAGCTTACAAAATTTTTCTCATAAGATATTTTTCGTAAACACTCTACCACCAACAGATCACATATAAATAAACATACCCCAAAAAAAATGCGCTCCATGAAAAGTTGCCCTGTGTGCAAAACAAGCATATCAAGCAAACATTTTGCAAGACATTGTCGCACCTGCGTGCCAGGCAAGCATTTGGCTGCCACCGAACTGTGTTCCGGATGCAATAAACGCATCACAATTGCGTATGCCAAGAAGCATAAGCTTACTTGTCTAAGCGAAAGTACATCTGGGGCTCAGCCTTCGACCTCCACCAAAAGGAAGGCAGAAGCAGCCTCCATCAATGCACCACCCACGAAACGCGTCAAGCGTATGACGAAAGCGAACCAATCTGCCTTCGAGCGTTTGTTGGAGGATTTTGTCCTCACTTCGGAGGGCTTATGCGACGTTCGTAGCTTTTTAGAGGAGAAGCGAGCAGAGATAATTTCCATTCTTTGTAATGCACTGGCTACGCACTCCTCCACCAAATTCTACGCATCGCTACGTTGCCAGTACAAGAAGCCGTCCGATGAAATTTACAGCTTCTGCCACAACACCAAGGCGAAGACGCTGCATCTGGCGGATGTCGACAACCTCGAGGTCATCTACAACCAGTTTGCCGAGGAGCTGGTGGTGAAACAAGAAGAACATGAAGCTGAAGGCTCGGGGGGTTCGCTGTGTGGCGGGCCTCACGAACTGTGCGTCAAACTTTGCAAGTTTACGCCTCTCTCCGCCTCCAGCTACGTCCCCTTACCACCTTCCATCGCGGCAAAAAAGGCCGTCCTGAACATTCAGAACAGTGACGCCAAGTGCTTCGTATGGTGTGTGCTTGCAGCGTTGCACCCTGTCAACAGGAAAAACCAACCACGCCGGGTTAACCACTACCTACCCTACGAGTCGGAACTGGAAGATGCTATGGCTGGATCGACTACCCGGTGGCGCTCCCGGACATTCGCAAGTTCGAGGCCCGTACACACAACCCTCGGTTGGCCATCAACGTTTACGGCCTCACCGACAAAAATGTGATGTACCCTATCCGGGTGAGCGATGTAGACGACGATGATGCTCGGGAAATTCACCTTCTGCTCATCAAGGATGAAACTCATCACCACTACACCCTCATTCGCTCCCTCTCTCGACTTGTTTCGAGTCAACGGAACAAACACGAACACCACATAGAAGTTTGTCGCAGGTGCTTGTCCATATTTGATAATCGAGATCAGCAGGATTACCAGCGCATCAGAGGTCCCAACATCGCTGCAGAGAAGCTCGCTCGCCACAAACTTTATTGCGATGCCAACGAGCCTGGGGTGGCAGTCTTGCCCAAACCTGGCACCGTGGAGCGTTTCCACATGCACGGAGCTATGGTGGAGCACCCCGCTATCATCATCGCGGACTTCGAGGCCTTCCTCAAACCCCTGTCCACTTGCGATCCCGATCCCGAAGTTTCCTCCACCACCCCTTACCAACTCCACGAGGCATCCAGTTTCGCATACGTTGTGGTGCGACGAGACCAGCACATCGCCCCTGAGCCCTACGTGTATCGCGGTCCCGACGCAGTTAAACACTTCCTCGAGAGGATGGTTGTCGAGGCCATCGAGATAGGGAAGGTACTGTTGGCCCCCAAGTCTATGCTCCCACTGTCCCCCGACGATCAACGTAGACACGACGAGGCCATCGCTTGCCCTGTCTGCGTCAAGGAGTACACCGTCAACAACCGTAAAGTCCATCACCACGATCATTTTAACGGTAGGTATGTTGGTCCTTGGTGCAACGAATGCAACCTAATGGCCCGGGACCCGCGCTTCATCCCTGTGTTTTTTCACAATGGCTCGGGATACGACTTCCACCATCTGGTGCTTCACTTGGGGTACGACGACATGCGAATCAACGTCCTGGCGCAGAACGAGGAGCGTTACATTAGCTTGAGCAAGTGGGTTCGAATCCCGGGATCACGCTCTACCGTCGAGCTTCGCTTCCTCGACTCCCTGAGGTTCCTCCCGGCCAGCCTCGATGCTCTCGCGGGGAAACTCAGCGACGAGCAAACACTCATCACCTCTGCGAATTTTCCGAACTTGGACGCCGGTCTCTTCAGGCGTAAGGGGGTCTACCCCTACGAATACGTCACGGGCCCTACCAAGTTCGCGGAGACGTCGCTACCTCCTCGAGCAAACTTCTATAGCAAGCTGCGAGGCTCGGACATATCTGAGGATGACTATAACCATGCTCAGTCCATGTGGCGCGAGCTGGATTGCCAAAATCTCGGGGACTACCACGATGCGTACCTCAAACTTGATGTGACGCTCCTCGCCGACGTGTTCCAGGCGTTTCGTGCAACTGCGAAGACCATCTACAAGCTGGATCCTGCATACTTCTACAGTCTCCCCGGACTGGCCTGGTCGGCCATGCTTCTTCTTACGAAAATCAGGCTTGAGCTTCTTTCGGACGTGGGCATGATGCTGTTCGTGGAACGTGCCGTGCGGGGTGGAATGGTCCAGGTGCCGCTGCGATACGCACGCTCCAACAATCACCACATGGCCACCGGTTACGACTCTTCGCAACCGTCCAGCTACATCATGCACACAGACGTCAACAACCTCTACGGACACTCCATGATGCGGCCGCTCCCCTTTGGAGGCTTCGAGTGGGCCGACCCCTCCAACTTCGACGTTGAAGGTTTCGACGATTCGGAGCGTGGATTTTTTGCCGAGGTGGACATCGAGTTCTCCGAGAAGGTGCAGGATTTGTTCTGCGATCTTCCGCCAGTCCCGGAATTCAAATGCCCGCCCGGCTCGAACCAAGCAAAGCTCATCGTGGACTTTGCGCCCAAAGAGCGTTATGTCCTACACTACCAAAACCTCCGGTGGCTGATGAAGCGGGGGGTTACCGTCCGCACGGTACATCGAGTTTTGATGTTCGAGCATTCTCCATGGTTGAGGCCATACATCGAGCTCAACACCGAACATCGCACAGTCGCCACTTCTGATTTCGATCGCGATTTCTTCAAGTTAATGAACAATGCGGTGTTCGGGAAAACTATGGAGAATGTGCGAAATCGTGTGGATGTGAGGTTAATATCAAACAAAGCACAATGTCGCAGGCTCGTAGCAAACCCGTTATTCAAATCAGGGGCCATTTACAATGAGCAGCTGGCTCTGATTCACATGAAGCGAGGTGAGGTGAGGCTCACCAAGCCCATCTACGTTGGAGTCACGGTTCTGGATCTGAGCAAGCTACACATGTTCGAGACGTACTACGACATATTACGTGCACACTACGGCCCCAACATCTCGCTTCTCTACATAGACACGGACAGTTTAATATACCAGGTTCACACAGCCGACGCGTACAAGGATATGGCCACGGTTCCATCTTTGGTTGACCTTTTAGACACCTCGAACTATCCCCAACCGAACAAGTACGGCATCCTGGCTCGCAACAAGAAGGTGCCCGGCAAAGTCAAAGACGAGAAGAAAGGTGATGTGGCTCTCGAGGATGTCGGTCTTCGCTCCAAAACCTATGCTATTCAGGCAGAAGGATCCATCACGAAAAAGGCTAAGGGTGTGGACAGGCGGGTCGTCCAAGAGGACTTCGATATGGTGGATTACGTCAAAGCCCTTATAAATGGGACGTCAATTGCAGGAGTGGAGCAGCGCATCCAGAGCGTCGACCATGTGTTGACAACCAACCAGGTGAGAAAGGTTGCCCTGGACGCACGCGACGACAAGAGGTGCGTTCTGAAATGTGGGATTCACACGCTCCCATGGGGCCACCATCGTCTAAAAATTAGTTTCGAATGTGGTAAATGGCATGTATGTATGTATGTATGAAAAAAAACAATTTATGTAACAGAAGTTCTAATTTAATATAGCCAAAATATTAGAACAATAGTGTTTATCTTCAAATGCGAAAAAAAAAAACAGGTGGAGGTTTGGAATTTTTAGCGGGACTAACTCCCTGCCGCGCCCTACGGGGTGAATATGGGGCACACGCAGGGCCAAAGGGGAAGTTCCTTTGTGCGTTCAAGTGTGATTTATTATAAATGCATTAAAATTATTTTTTTTTATTATTATTTTTTTATTCCAGATTATTCTCACAAATGTAAGAAGGTGTTCCTCGCAGTACATCCTAAACATTGCGTTGCAGGTTAATTTAATATTTGAACCTGCGGTCAGTATAATTTTTTGAGAATTATGTGATTTTTTTTTACTTAAAACTGTTCGGTCACTCTTTCATTTTTGACATCATACACAAAAGACTTCTCTGCAATCAGGATGACGCTGCACAGAGTATCGGCAGGCAGCGCGTCGTGGAACTCGCAGACGACCTTGATGTTGGTTCGATCGTTGACCACCACCTGCCTCCTTTTCGTGGTGTTGATGACGAACATCGGCCTGCGTGTTTTGAATTCGCTGGGCGCGTAGTACACGTCCACGCTTCCCTCGGTCACGCGTTTGTAAGCCGTGTAAGCTTCGTAAAGTTTGAGGTAATCGTTTTTGGTCATGTCGAGGTTGTAATTTTCGCGCGGGAACACTTCGTTCCTACCGTTCTTCAGATAAACGTTCTTGATCTTGCAGTCGTCGAATTTGCTGGAATCTTTTTCCTGAACGTTTTCGCGTCCGGTCTGAAAGAGCACCACGACGAAATCTGGCATGTCGAACTGTATGTTGTTGAACTGCGTCGTCACGTCGAATTCCATGTGACTTCCCGACGCCATCTTCTGCACGCACTGGTAACCGTGAAAGTGAATCGGCACCTGGGGACTTTCCAAAATCTCCGCTTTGTACTTGAGGGCGTAGTTCGTTTCGTATTCCACCACCGGCATTCTCAATTCCATGCTCCGGATGACGCACTTGGCCGCTTCGGGTAAAGTGTTGGGCAGCGGCGTGGTGCCGTCCGGACCCAAAGTAGCGTATCGCATCAGTGCGTCGTTGTCGTTGGCCGCTCTTCGAAACGTGACGCGCAGTCCTCCCTTCCACATGATCTCCTTGTAGTCCGAGAAGAAACCAGGCAGCAGACGCATGGGAAAGAGCACCGTGTGACTTGTCGTCGATATTTTGGTCCCGGCTTCGAATCCCCCGGCCTGATAGTACGTTGCGTCCGTTTTGGATAATTTCAACGTTCCCACTGCCGTCGACGTGATGCCTGGATAATCTATTCTGTCGATGACGGTGTTGTGTTTCCTCACCTCCACCTGCGAGAACAGGTGAGGCACGAAGTTGTCCACGAGTATCAAGTTTGCTGCTGCGGGAAACGCGTCTCCGCTTTCCTTCTTCACCACGTCGAATTGAAGGTAGAGGTCCGTTCTGTGAGGATGAACGAACCCGTCGCCTACGTCCACGTCGTATTCGATCTCCCTGTTCGCTTCGTTGAGATTGGCGAACGTGCGACGGTTGGGAGGGAAAGATTGCAATTCGTAACTTTCGATTTGCTCCATTTCACTATGTGTGTTATTTATTATACGTTGATCTCCACGATGGCCGTCGTAGTGGCAGCTGCGAAATCCACCACGTCTCCTTTCTCGTTCGTCACCACCAACTCTATGTCGTCTATGCGGTTGCGACATACTGGAAAATAGATCGGCGAAGAGGGCGTGTAGATGATCGGTTCCATGAACTCGGAACTTGGTTTGAAAGTGGCTATGATTCCCGTCTGCTTGTGACTTCCTAATAATCCGTCCGAAGATTTCGTGATCATGCCTTCCGCCACGTTGCAGTGTACGTTCAGAGTCTCTATGGCCAAGAATTTAGGAAAGTTGGTTGCTACGTGCTTGATGCCAGCTTCGAGTTTTGGGTGGTTGTTCTCGAAACCTAAAAGTTCTCCCATGGTGCCCAGGTCCACGGTCTCCGTCGCGGATAGGATTTCCACTCTGTGCGTGACCGAATTTTGAGAAAGGTACGTGCCTTTGGGTAATTGAGCTTGCAAAGTGGAAAGATTGTATTGGCCTGGCGTGACGACGATGTGTTCGCTTCCGACGCTAATTTTGTTGTTGTGCTGCGTGACGTTAGGTATGAGGTACATGCTGTAGAATGCACGCAGAGCCACGGATTTAGGATAGACGATGTCGTCGTGCAGCGTGAGTTTCAAGATTGAAGATTCGCTCGTGAGATGGAACACGCCCATCCTAGTGATGCTGTTTGAGGTTCCACAATGCTTTCTGGAAATCCTCGATCGTAGGGTTATTTATTTTAGAGAGAAACGCGAGCACGGAGAGGCAGAGATGACCGCAGTTCACGTCTCCGAAATTTTGAATGTGTTCGTCGTTGTAGTATATAGAGGTTTTGTTCGTTTTCAGATAATGAATTAAATTTGTAGGTGGAACACCTCCGAAAGAATCGAAAACGAATGCTTTATCATTATTTTTGTGGTAACATATCCAATGCGTGCCCGGATTTTTTTGACCGTCCAAGTTGACTACACCGCATTCTCTTCTTTTAACGCTTGAAGGTAACGAGTCGGACATGAAAACTCCTCTGAAGTGTTTGATTTGTAACGGTTCGATCAGAGATTCAATATCTCGGTTGGTGAGTGCTGTTGTTTCTTTTTTTTAAACTTTTTCATC
The DNA here is from genome assembly GCF_977018435.1 of Lepisma saccharinum. Classification (NCBI taxonomy): domain Eukaryota; kingdom Metazoa; phylum Arthropoda; class Insecta; order Zygentoma; family Lepismatidae; genus Lepisma; species Lepisma saccharinum. The sequence goes on from NC_139255.1 coordinate 17,411,272, forward strand.
ACGCCCTTGCCTCCTTTTTTCTCCATGGCCATGTTGTGACGTTTCTGTTCTTCCAATTCCGTCTTGTTCTTCTTCGAGTCGATGACGGTTTTCGCGATGGCGGCGCTACCGCCCGCTAAACTTCCAACGGCCCCCAATGCTGCCAGGATGGCCGGGATGTTGAATATGAAACCACCGACCTTTTGCTGTTTCCGCGAACGCTGCAAGCGTCTCAATTGAGGTGTGCTGAGAAGTAATTTCATTCCGTGTCCTTTGCTCAAGGAAGAACGTTTCTTCTCGCGTTGTTTCTTGGTGAGTAACCCATCGAGGGCACCTAGATTTTTAAGATTGGAGTATGGTATCTGGTACACGACACCCTTGGGCTTCATGTTGATGCTCTATGTGTTATTTTTACGGTATGTTATTTATATATATATTCTGAGATTTTTCTCGTGTAGTTTTTTTACGGTATGTTATTTATATATAAATGTTCTGAGATTTTTTTTACGGCCTCGTAGTCGTTACACAAATTCTATTACGTGCTTCGTTTTCTTGCCAAGAAGTTCCTTTGTCCCCTTGTACACGATTCGAGTTTTGTTCTCGATTAAAATAGATAGCTTCTCGTCGGATAACATGTTAGCGTATCGATCTGGTAAAAATAGACTGTATTGTGCGTTGAGCAACAGGCGTACCTTGCGACCATACTGGGTAGAAACGATTGAACCGGAAGTTATCGTGTAAGGTTTGTCGACTTCCAATTCCTGAATTTTTACATACTCGACTGACAAATTTTGCATTTGTTTTAATGCTTGGAGATTGCTCATTTTTTCGGTCGTCAGAGTGTTAGAGAGAAATTTAAATGTTTTTCACTATGTGTGTTATTTATATATACCGAAGATTATTTTTTATGATGTGTGTTATTTATATATCAAGTTTTTTTTGACACGTATATATATTATTATTTTTTAACAGAGGAAGAAAATCCGTGATGATGTGCGTAATGATATCCTCCGTCTCCTGCTTAGACTTGCGCCTACATCCTCACAATCGCCGTTTACTGCATGTTTAAATATTTTACATAGTAGCTCTGGCGGCAAACCAGTTATGCGAGACATGTTGTTTTTTACTCTATGTTATTTATATACCCCACCCCAATTTTTGTTTCGTGTTCATGGCGATGGTGGTACCCAGTGCGGCGACCCGTTCACCCAACGATGCGTCTCTGCTCACGAACCTTTCGAAAGCTGCATGTTCCAATTTTTTGTCTGCTTCGTGACGTGCGTCCAGATCCGTCTGCGTGGTGTTGTAGGCGATGTCGTGATCTTTGCATGCGGCGTCCAACGGATTCACACCCTTGTCTCCTCTCTCCAATCTTTTCTCGAGTTTGGTACCCGGTCCGCAGTACTGGTAGCCAGGTAGATGCATCTCGAAAGGTAACTTGTTGATGATGTCGTTCACGAGCCCCTTTCCTTCGGCCACGTTCCAAAATTTCGGAGGTAGTGTGTTGATGATTTTGATCAGGTAACCTATGCCCTTGTCGTCGTTCACGATGAAGTTGGAAAGTTTCGTGCTGATCATGTCCACGATGCCAACCTTCTCGTTGTAGAAATTACGGTTGCCTGCATTCTCTTCGCCGGCTATCACCAACAATCGGTCCACGAGTTTCCTAACGTCGTCCACCCAAACGAATTCTTTGGGTAGCGTGTTGTAGCGTTTGACGCCGCTGCCTGTTTTGACCTGGTTCCAAATCGGTTTGATGAGATTCCTGTACTTCTCGCCGCTGCTCGATTTCACCCTATTCTGCGAGGCGTCGTTGTTCTGGTACAAGGCATCCGTCATGATCAGAATTTCCTTGTAACTCTGGTAATCTTCGTCGGTGTAATCTTTCGCTGCTTTTTGGCAACGAGTTCCCACAGTCCCACCGTACCCGGATACCTGGTCCAACTATCCTTCTCGCCTAAATTAACTTTAATGTCGTTGCCTTCGAAGGTCACCTTCGATTTCCCAATCTTCCACACCACACCACCGCCTTCGTTGGTTTCCATGCTGGGATACAATCCGAACACTTCATCCTTGTCGAATTTCCCCGTACTCAGGTAGTCTCGTGCCAAAGGTCCCAACTCGATCTTATCCGAAGACGACGACGTGCTACCTATGGCTCGACGTCGTGCCGGTGCATCCTTCAGTTCGAACGGTGTCGAAGGAATGCTCGAAATGGGCGTGGGTACGGCGTAACTTTTAGCTGCGAGCGGTACGAGTTCGTTGATCAAATTTTTATTTTGTTCCGTGACACTTTTAATTTCTTTACCTAGACCGCTGATGGCATCGATCACAGGTTGATCCTGACGTTTCTTCTCTTCGTAGAATCCGCGATTCTCGGATTTCCAACCTTTGAAGCGTTTCGCGAGGTAATCGCGAAGCTTGAGATTTTCGTCCTCGATTTTTCGTCATGACGTTATTTATACACGTCGTTTCTCACAACGTTGCAACGTTTAGAAAGTCGTTGATTTTGTTTCTGTATTTTCCGTCGTTGGGTTTCCTCGTCATGTCGATCGTCGCGAATCCGAAATCGTCACCGTTCCAGCAAGTAGAGCAGCAGCGTTCCGAAAATTGATTGTAGTTCATGTCTCCGCCTACGTAGTCATCGTACGCGTGCTTGAGGTTGGTGTGATCTTGACGAAACAAACATATGAAATTAGCGTTGTCGCGTACTAACTGTTTTGGAATTTTGGAAAACGTTTGAGCTAGGTAGAAGCAATCCATTCCTTTGTGACGACCTTGCGTGAAAAAGTTGCGAATTTCATTTTGATTTTCCAGGATGGCGTCGTCGAACACAACAACTGAATTTTCACGACAATCGTCGAGTGGTTTTATTTCCGAGGCGAACGTTGCAATGTCCAGACCATCGTACAGTTTCATCAGTTGCTGGTATTTGGTTTGCTCCAAACTTTTCGAGAACACGTACAGATGCCTGTTCTTCCAATCTAACCAATTCGGTGCGAGGAGAAAATTGTCCACGAGCAGTGTCGTTTTCCCACACCCCGAAGGACCTACGATCAGACAGCGGATGCTGTCGGGAAGCAACTCGCCGTTCTTTTTCTTCGTTTGACTTTCCGGATCCGGTAGACGCTTCACCACGTTCCACGTACTCACAAGATCACTTCGTTCGCGTCGATCCAACTCTTTTCCGGAAGTCCCAGCCATTTGACAAACAGTTTGTCACCTTTCCTACGCAATACTTTCTCGATGAAGTACGTGTCGGGGTGTTTCGTTTTAGAGAGTTCCTCTTCGTAAAATCTTCCTTTCAAAATCTCGCCGCTACTATCTTTTATTATATACGTGTGTCGGTTTCCGGGTAAAACTCGAACCACCGTAAAGAGTTCCGTGCTCCAATTTTTTGTGAATCCCTTCTCGAAGGTGCGTTTGAATTTGCTGATCCTCACCCGGTCTCCAATTTTGAATTTAGCTTTTTTTGTCGTGGGTGTGTACTTTGGACAGTAAACAGTAGAAATCAAACGCTGCTTGTCAGATTTCGTAACGTCAGCTGGCTTCATGCCTATCGTTCTGTGTACCGTATCATTATAGGTGTCGACGAGTTCCGGCAGGATGTCGACCCATTTGTAATTTCCCCGAAGCGTGAATCGTTTCCACATGTGTGTTTTCAAGGTTCGATTGAATCTTTCCACGATGCTGGCTTTGATGTGACTGAAGGTCGAATAATGTCGAATGCCATGTTTTTGAATAAACTTTTGGAATACGGCGTTGTAAAATTCTTTACCGTTGTCCGTGTGCAGAAACCGAGGTCGTCTGCCGCCGCTTTCGCGAAAAATTAATTTGAATGCTTCCGCGACGCACGATCCCGTTTTCGCCTTCAAAGGTAGAACCCATGCGAATTTCGAAAACGTGTCTATGACGGTGAGGAGGTACTTGTTGCCCTTGTTCCATTTATGTACGTTTTTCAAATTGCCGCTACTCATCTCTACGAGGTCGCTTTGCCAGAGGTCGTCGATGCCCTTGGTTACCACAGCCAAACGTTCGTAGTTGCGGCGTGCAGGTTTATGCAATTCTTCGACGATGGCTTGCCTAGACATTTTTTTTGTTTAGAGATTACGTTTGAAGAGAAGCACCAGCGTGATGGGATTCAAAGAGGGTGGCACCTCGCTCGTGTTTTGAATGATCAGCTTATCGCCGGCACTCACGTCGAAAACGGTGAGATCTTCGTCTTCGTGTATTTCATATATGTTGCGCGTTTCGTTCCAACGTGCCAGAGGAATGTTTCCCGCTTTCTGGACACCACGATTCGATATCAAAGTCATGGTGGGAACGCTAGCTTTTCTGCCGTGAGACCAGTACGAAAATTCGTTTATCTGAATTGTCCCATCGAGGAGAAACTTGTAGTACGGATGATAAGGATGCAACATGTACAGTTTGTTACCTTCGACGAACGTGGAGATTCTCTGTTGATTGGGAACGCTGTTGATTTCGATGGCTTGCAAGGTGAACAATTTGGCGAATTTAGTGTCGAAGGTGACGAGATTACTGTGAACTTGTCCGAGTTTATTTTCGATGGGCAGCAAATGCTCGATGATGGTATCCGTTACGGTAGAAAACGACGGTTTGATTTTCACTTCCACGTTCAACTGCTTGTAGTTTTCGTTGAGTTCTTGCAACTTGGCACCGAAAGAGGCCAGCGTCGATTCCTGCGTGGATTCCAGCACTCCAACTTGATCTCTGACGTTGACGACGATGTTCTGAAGGTTCTCGACTTGATTCAATTTCGAGCTCTTCTCGGTAAGATCGTTCACGATGCTTCGCATCTCTGTAAACTGCGTGTGAAGGTCGGCGACGCTCTGCGAAGTGGGCAGCGTCGACACCAGCGAACTAATTTCGTCTCGAATCTGTTCCACGTTCGCCGTTTCCGTTTCTAGTCGTTTCAGCATTCGAGATATGTTTCTTTTCAAAGCGTGCAATTCTTTGGAGGTGGGGAGATTGGCCACCCTACTCTCGAGATCGCTCAACGAACTTTTGATGTCGCTCGAATCGGATAGTGCCGTCACCGCCGTTTTCAATTTTTCCAAATCTTCGCTCGAAGGCACGCTTGTCCGTAACGATTCCAAGTCACCCTGTATGTTGTCGAGTACGTGATGAAAATGAGCGAGATTCGTTTCGACGTTCAAATTTTCTAAATATTCGATCTTCTGCTGAACCGTGCTTAACGTGTCTTGTATGCTCGTCAACGCTCTCGCTTCAGCGTGAATATTTTTAATTTCTTCGTTGATCAATTCCAGAGACGCCTGAAGCGTAGCGATGGTGGTTTGAATGTGTTCGAAATCTCGATACGCCTCCAATTGAATTTTTATGTTCGCGACGCTTTTACCGATGACCTGCAGTTCGTCCGACGATGGTAGGTTCGTCATTGTATCTTCCAAAGTCTGCAACTTGGATTTAATTTCTTCCAACGTGCTGGTGAATTCTTCTTGTAATTTGGAAACGACGACGTGCAAGCGTTCTGCGTCTATATCGTTCACGACGGTTTGAAGTTCGGAGAAATTCTTTTCTATTGCGGAAGTTCGTTCTTCGATTTCGAGTTTCAATTTTTCCAAATCTTCATTTTTCGATTGAAATTGCTGTAATTTGGCCAAATCATTTTGAAGCGAATCCACGCTCAACTGTATATTTTGAACGCTGTCGTAAGAAGGTACGTCGACATAATTTTTTATCAGCGTTTTCAGTTCGAAATCGATTTTCAGAATGGGGTCGAGACATTGCGTTTGGAGCGTGGCGATTTCCGACTCTAAACTTTTGTTTAAGGTCTCCTGCAAAGCGATCAAATCGGTCCTCAACTTCTTAACTCGAATGTCCAACATGAGAATCTCTTCTGCATGGTCTACACGCTTGGTGTTGCCGAAAATGTCGTTAGGCATTTTTGGTTAACGGTTATTTATAATAGAATAGACGATTCGTAATTCTACGAAGAGAGGAATGAGTTTGTCGTAATCTCCGAGGAGTTCCATGTAAAGATAATCTCCTGCGGAAACATCGTACGTAATGTTAGAAAACATCTTGTCGTGCTTGATTCGAAAAATATTCTTGCCGGTAGAAATTTTGATTTCGCCTGCGTTCACCGGATTCACGGTGATTTGAAGTTTCCCGTCGATCGGAATTTCGTAGAAATGTAAATTGTTATTAAAAACATAAAACATCTTGCCCACATCGTCATTCAGTTTCGTCCAAATGCTGTTGAGATGAACAATCAGTAAACCATTAAGTTTAGATAACACGGAAGGTAAGAGGTTATTGAAATTTGGCGGTGCAGTCTCCATGTTGATCTGTTTGCGGAAGCCAAAAAGATTCATTGTTCTTGTTAGTTATTTAAGAATACAAGCGCGCGCGCGCGCGTGTGTGCGTGTGTGTGTGTGGCACATCGTTCCCCCGAGAGAGGTTTACAAAGTCACGATATACGGAGTTGGAAAATTACGATATGGCGCATTCGCTTATTACTGTTGTTAGCCGTAGGTCTCTCTCTCTCTTCATCTTACAGCAACGTTGGCATCTCTATTTTTTTAGTTGCAGGTGGTTTGCCAACACACTCTAGTTAATAATGCTACATATTATACACACACACGCGCACACACATACTGTGTTACCATCCACCCACCTCTCTTTCTTTTACGGCAGTACCAACTCTCCTTGCCCAGTGTGTGTAGGTTGGTAAAAATTGCTTTATGCACTGTAAGGCAAGCCTCAAGCAAAGTTGCCAACTCCTTGCTTTAGGTTAGGTTAGACCAAAAAAAGTTGTAGGTAGGCTGTCGGTTGTTTAACTCTTCCCTCTTTCTCTCCTCTCTCTTTTTTTTGTAAAAAGCTATGGCAAAAGCAGTAGGTTGGCAACCTTGCTTTATGCACTGTAAGACAAGTCTCAAGCAAAGTTGCCAGCTCCTTGCTTTAGGTGGTTAGACCAAAAAAAAACCTTGGTGATTTTTTTCGAGTAAGGTGTTGGCAATACTGCGAGAAAATAAGGCTTATGCCTTACAAGAGCAAACCATTAAGAAGCCTCAAGCAGTATTGCCAGCTCCTTGCTTTAGGTTAGGTTGGACCAAAAAAAACCTTGGTGATTTTTTTCGAGTAAGGAGTTGGCAACACTGCGAGAAAATGGGGCTCATGCCTTACAAGAGAAATCCATTAAGGCGAGCCCCACCGAGCCCCATTTTCGGATCCACAGCCGGCCCACTTGCACTACTTCTGGACTTAGCGGCGATGATGATGACGGTACGGACGCGGTCTGTCGATGAAGGCCGAATCACACGGAGCTGGATTCCTCACTGGAATGCCCTAGTTGGCGCTGGACTGGCTTTCAGACTGGCCGCTGGACTGGTTTTGGTGACTAGGCAGTGTTCTAATTGCAACTTGCTTCTCTGCTAGATGCTGTGTTAACCCTGCCAGAGCAAACGTTTGGTCATGAGTTTGACAAAGAAAAGCTGTTTTTGTCTGTGATTTCAATGAGGTGCATCAGGAATGTTTCCATGGCAATGAGATTTATACACGACAAATCTGATTAGCCAATAATTAAAAGCTATATTATTACCAGCGCATTACATGTTTGACACATATTTTTTTGAACATTTTTTTTATGAATGAATTCGCGAATGCCATGTATGAATACATATTCGAGTTCAATAAAAAGCATGTGTAGGTTATATGTGTTGATTATACAGGGTAATTATAATGGATTCATCGGGTTTTAAAGTGAAATATTTCCAAAGCTAATATAATATGCGCGTGCTAATCATGAAACGAAAGAACACATCTGAAAGTTTAATTTCTCATATTTGTAATCTTGGCGCCTGCCAACAGATTGCAGCACAAACCTAGTTTTCAAAACGGCACCTATGCAGCAGTTTTAGAATATGAGAAGAGTTTTTCCATTGTTACCGTACAGCGTGCATTCCCGAGACAGTTTGCAACTGCGCCGCCAGGTCACCAAAGCATTTTGCGATGGCATCGACAGTTTAAGGAAACTGGTTGCCTGTGTAAACGTTCAAGCGTTTCTGATGAAACAGTGGAGCGAGTTTTGTGCGTAGCCCACAGAAGTCAACATACCGCGCCAGTCGGGAAATTGATATTCCGCAGCGAACTGTCTGGAAGATTTTTCGAACCCGACTGCAACTGAAACTGTACCGCATTGTTATTGCATGATGACCTCGTCAAACGATATGAATTTTGTAATTCCATGTAGGACGCTATGGAGGACGATGGTTCAAGTTCAAGTTCAACCAATACAGTATTTTCAAACATGAGATAACGTCCCCATTGGTTAAATATTGTTCCAATAACGCGAAACAGCAGAAAGATTGCGCAAAAGTTTACATTGTCGCTTTAATTGCGTTTAATCGTTTCAAATTAGTATTAAATTGTCCAAAATATAGTTCAAGAACTTAATATATGTATTCATGTATGTGTTTGACAATAATATATCACTCATTAGAATAGTTTTCACATTTTTTCACTACGTGAGATGATATTTAATTTACATTTACGATCAAATAGTGGTTTGGATGTAATAACAGTTTTCAGTAACTGATTTAGAGATGAATTTTATTTTGTTGGGTTGATGATTAGGTTAATTCTTTAATTTTCTGGAAAAGAGGTAACAACAGCTGAGAGAAACTACACAAATTGCATTATTGAGGTCAAGAGTTAGTTTTAACATCACTTTTTGCACACATAGGCTAACCAAGACTCGGAATACATTGAAACTGGAATTTGAAACATTATGGGACCTGACTGGAACTCGGAAGAGGACACACTGATTACAAGACGTCGAGACATTACCATTATGCTCTGTCGAACCCCTGTAATAATGGGGGATTTTGTGAGAGGGAGAGGGCTGACGGAAAGTAGAAAATATATAGTATTTTTTTGAGTATTGAATTTTATATTTATACATAAGAAAAGGTTTATTTTGATGCATGTGTGTGTGGGGAGGGGGAAAGAGAGGAACATAAAGATATTGGGTGAGATAGGACGGAGAGGTGATTATTTTAGTTGTAGAACATGTTTTTTTGACGTTCAGTAATATAAACAATCAATAATGATTATCTTATAAATACCATATTTAATGTAAATTTATTTTAGAAATTGGGGTCTGGGAGCTGTTTGTTTAACTTCTGTGCTGGATAACAAGGGGTTCCGGGTCGTATAACCGGTGCAGACATATAGTGGTTTGTATCTCACTTTAAACTGTAGGTCCAGGCACGATTAGTCTATCTGTGCATAAAGTCGACTTAGAATTCAGTAGGGTAATAACGTCGATCTAGTATTTTGGATTTTAGATGCGTTGAGACCACTAAAATTACCAATTCTTATAATAAGAAACCTGTCCTCATCTTTTTATTTTGAAAGAAAGAGAGAGTTAATTATATAAGTTTTCGTTGTTAATTTCAAAGAAGACTAATTCAAATAGTAACAATGAGGAACGAATAAAGCTTGCGAGAAGCTTTTGCCACCGTGGGGATTTGAACCTACAACCAATAGAGTGACAACTCAGTGCGATAACCACTACCCCACGAGTTCATTCCTTCATACGGCATTATTATAAGGGAAGAAAAATTCGTTCAATGTGAATTATAAGTGCCTCCATATAAACAACACACCCAAACGTTCTTTTGTAGCAAATTAAAGAAAGGTGGTATGAATGTCACAAAACATTAAAGCAAAATCTACTATATTTACGTCGAAGTTGTTTTTCATGGAGAGGCTACAGCTTAGAAAATTGAGGTTGTGGTTGTGATTGTAATTGGTGGATATCCCATAGGTAAGTCAAGGCTCTAGTGTGCACTAGATTGGTTCATTTGTAGTGACGTGCTCAGGAATTTGTAAAGAGGTATGTGAATATAAAAGAGTGTTAGTGCTTATTCATTTTTTAAACAGTGAACTCATATTTTATTATCCGCTGGGTTACGAAGGGTTACGAATTTCATTTACATCTCTCTATGTCCATCTCATTATCTCACTAAGGAACTAATTAGTATTGCGGGAGTCATACTGAAAAATAATCACTGACAATGACGAGAATTTAGATTTACCGAAGGAATAGTTTTCATATTTTGTAACCCAAGGCGCGACAGCCCGCGAAGAGCTTTGACCTATCTCCCAACTGCCAGTCTCCCTCCCACAATCCTACCTAAACTCCTTTTCCGGAATGTCTGGAGTAAGACAACGCGAACGCGTCCTGGGCGCACGTTGCGGGTGTGTGCCTCGTCCAATGAACGCGCGGAGGAGAGGGGTCGTCGACAGCTCAGTGCGCATTCGCGGTCCAGTAGTTCTGTAATAAACATGCATTCAGAAGAGCGCCGCATAGTGTTGACTGTGCTCCCCACCTAGTCTGGTCCCGCCCACAAGCTTTCGCTTCTGCGCGTCGCTACTCCAGACATTCCGGAAAAGTTGTATAGAGGTGTAGAGATCTTCAACTGGTAACGAGGTGACGTGGGTCAGCACGTCGAACCCTCAGCCGTTATAGAAGATATCTGAAACCGAGTTACACCAGTCACTCGTAGCTCCCCAATTTTCTCACGATGGTGCCACCGGTCCTATACACAGGCCGAGAACCCAGGCCCACTCGAATTCATGCCATCCCGCAGTGGGAGTCCAAATCACAGCGCCTTAGACAGCACCACCACGGAGGAGGAGAGTTTTCATATCTTGTTTCTTATACCTGTAAATGTCGACAATACATTAATTCTATTACGCACCAAAAATTAATGGAAAAATAGCCAATTCTATAAGAGATTCGAGCCTTCGATCTTCACTCAACTAGGCCGCTGTTTTTAAAAATTTCCCACTTTCTTACTCAAGAAACTTCGTTCAACGTTTTTTTTTAGAGTCGTTAGCAATCTTGCAAACCTTATTAACCTATCTGCTGTCTATCGCTAATTTATTTTACAACCTGGAATAGATTTTGAGGTCTGCAATTTAGAACTAGACTTTTGTGGTATGTAATTCTAGACCATCTACTATAATAAATAAATCAAGGTCTACATATCTCATATTTTGTAAACGCGAAATGTCATTGTTACATGTTACAAACGCTTTCTCATTCCACAGCCACCGACAGCGTATTTGCATTCTGAACACCAGCGTGAAACGTGTTTCCCACATTTTGCAAGGTCAGTTGACTCCTTATCAGTTGTATTGGATGCCTGTGAAAATGTTACTTCATACGTCATGGCGCCGTGGTGGATTTCTTCCCCTTCCCTTTAACCTTGAACGGTAGTAATCTCTGACTGGGCACTTCGAAACAATCACAGAAAAGGAGACTGTCTTGTAAATCGCATGCCATTTATTATTTCGAGCTCCTAGGTTTTGGAAAGTAAAATAATAAAAAAAAACGTATGTAAGATAAATTTATATTGGTTGGCTTCTTTGGGTATTATTTCATGTCACTTTTCTACTTACTCCTCTCAAACTTTTGTCTACTGTTTTCAGTAGATAAATATGTGTTTTGAAACATCAACTGTGTTCAGATTTTCAAAAAGATATAAATAAGAAAACTAATAAGGGGAATGAAATGTACGTAATGTTTACAGCCAAAATATTAAGCTTAACATATTATACACTATACTGAATATGTATATTATTTTCACTTGTACTGTATTATTTCATGTCACTTTTCTACTTACTCCTCTGAAACTCTTGTCTACTACTTTCAGTAGACCAATAGGTGATTTGAAACATCTATATTAAGAAGTTTTTAATTTGAATTAAAATTTGGGTGCGTCAAAACTTAGGGTATTTTTCACCCGTCACACTATACGGGGCCCAGTCCCTTATCATTACAAAAATAAAAGCCTGTCTGAAAACTAAAATATCCTTACCTGGGTTAAGAGCTGAGGCTGTAAAGGGACACTCAGCACAAACAAGGACATCACACACACAGTCCTACGAAGATTACACTGGCAGTAGGTCCAGACGACAGAGCCTCGTTAGTCTGCAAAATGCAGTTCAGAGTGTACTACGCGGAAGTGAGGTTGGTTTAGATTTTAAATACATATAAAAACAAATTGTTAATCAGGAGGAATAAAAAGTTGTATTTACAGCCAACACGCTGAGCTAAACACACCACATGCAATATTACATGTAGTTCTGAAGAGAATATTTCACTTGCAGTTCCTCACAGAGGTGCCCACAAGGGGGGATTATGGCGCAGGCTGCGCCATCGACATTTTTGGGGGGATTTTTTCCCTTCAAATAGTATAAAATTCAACATTTATATATTTTTCAAAAATATATGTAAATATTTTACCCCTTAAATGCACCATATTTAATCCATTAGATGAAGAAAAAAAAGTATTTAGGGTATTTTCGAAAAGGGGGGGGGGGTGAGTATCCAACTCTTACATATTAGGCCTTAATTAAGACATTGGTTCGGGGGGAGGGGATTCTGAATGAAACGTTTGGGGGGAGCAGTATCGAACTCTAGGTCTTAGATTATGTCAGGTATTTTAGTTAGAGGGCGGATTGAGCATCAAATTGAGGGGGTATGCAATTCTTGTGTATTGCTATTGTCTTAGACTGTTGCGGAAATTCTGGTGTGGAGACTGAGAATTGTTTTTTTGGAGGAGGCAATATCCACTCTTCAATACCAACAGTAAGTCTAAAATTGTTATGGAAATTTTGGTGGTAGGATTGAATATTGAATTTAAAGGGGGAGAGAGGAAGCTTTTGATAAAGTATTAAATCTTTTGTTAGGGGATTCTTTAGTGGGGGAGAGTTCGAATATTATATTCTGGGGACTATATTCAGCGATTTGGTATCCACACGTTTTCAGCGCCGAACGTGCGATAAGAGAAGCTGGAAAAGGGTAAATATCGCGGGATGCTAAGAAAGTATTGACACCCCATTAAAATAATATTCTTCAAAGCCTGCAAAAACATGGATGCAAAAATTTTCTTCCTCTTTTCGCTCGCAATGGTGTGTTGCGAGAATTTGTGTTTGGCGCTTTACTGAGGTGAATGTGAAATTTTATATTATAACTGCATTACAAGACACAAACGATATTCTCGATATTCAATAATAACATCACTTCTTAAAATATAATGCTTAGTGTTGGTATACTGTTTAATTTGAAGCAGATGCATCATTTGGAACAAACATATATTGAATCCGCGTTTCTAACTACTTGTCACAGGAAAATTTTACTTTAAACAGTTAAATTTGAACTGAAGATTAAATCCATGTAATTATTGTTATGGGTTACTAAAATCATATTTACCTCACGAGAACGGGGGGTGAGTTCGTTGAAAGAAGAACCGTATTATATTGTCGCCCTGGGCTTAAGAATTTCTAGATAGAGTTCTGTAATGTATCGTGAAACAATAATTGAATCGGTCATACGGCTGGAACATGTTATTTGGTTTTCCAAGGTTAAATTTTCTATCTTCATCTTAAATTGTGTAACAATTTATGTTAAACACACTCACAAACACTATATGCATATTTACATAATTTAATTTACTACATTTAACCAATGAATGTGCTTGCTTTAAGTTTTTTTCGAAAATCGAACAATTATAAAATATGTACAGTTTAACATGGTATTTAATTCAAATAGACATAAATTATTACGTATTCATCCCAACTAATTTGGGAGGATTATGATGAACGATTTTAGGGGCGGTCTTGAGTGATAAACATCCCTGTTTAGGGAGGAGAGGCAGGTCAAGTAGTGTTCAGTAAAGCTAAGAAAATAGTTACTTTTCGTAGACACGTTGTCGTAATTAAATATTTGTGGGGATTACGATATGGTTTGAGGGTGCGAATGATATGATTTTGGGGGACGCACACATGATTTGGGGGGAAGGCCTTGAGGGGGATGGGCACCCCTGGTTCCTCAACTGTAATTGCACATTAGGCCCACTGAAAGTTTTCCAAGAGACACGGTAGAGTATTACAATTGATAACAGTAGATTATGTCTACTGTAAACAGTAGAAATTACGTAGGTTGATAACGACGATGAGAATGAAACAGAGGTAAAAACAAAGACAATGAAATGCAGAAGCGACGTGGAGCAAACAGGAACGTAGAATGTCTGGCAGCGAGACTCAACAGTTGATTAAGTGATTGTAGCGTCAAATTCAGTTTAGAGCTCATATTTGATATTTGACACGGTCGTGCCAGATTGAACCATATGATATTATTAATAGTCATAAGAATATATTTATCTCAATACAAATTGAGAATGAGCAACATGAGACTATATTTTGGTATACGCGTGATACCTCCCAGGGCACGGGAAAACATTAAGATTTGCAGTAAATAGACAGAAAAACACAGAACTTACGTTTTAACATATGAATTCAGAATCTATTTATCTTGATTATGCAATTTAAAAAGAACCAAAGTTGTACATCATAACGAAACTCACAAAAAGAAATCACAGTAACAGCACAATCTCTCTCTTTTGCACTTCCATTAATCTCGTCACTTCCCTCCAAGATTCATATCTATCAGGCGGGATGGTGTACTTCAACAGTCTGTTCATAAGTCCGGGAAGGACATGTCAATCGCCCCTCCATTGAGTAACAAAATCGACGACGACTCGTGGAAGCACTCACAGTCTAGGAGATTTTGGATTCAACCTTCTAAAAGTATTTTCCTCATGTCTGTAGAACAATTAAAAATCTTCAGATTCACCTTGCACACTTCCTTACGAGTTTTTGTGTCCAATAACACTGCCGTTTTGAATTTCACTTGGGTAGCTATGAACGGTCCTGTCCACAAAGAGAACAACTTGGAAATGGTTTGGTTAACAGCTGAACTTGGACGATGACTTCTTAGCAACACCAGGTCATCCTCCTTCAACTGCAAAGCATGGCACTTCTGCTTCAGTTTCCGCCTCTGCACAGCATATCGTTCCCTTAACTGCACTTGAACAACCTTACTCTGCCAGTCTTTCTCACCGTCTTCTGACACAGGCCATGGAAAATCTCTTAGCACTTGTGGTGGAACTGAATGGCGGAAAAACAATTCAATGGGGAATATCCTGTAACTTCAGAAAGAGAATTGTTAATTAACCAGGGCACTTCATAAAGATGCTTGGACCAAATCTGGTGATCGTGCTGGCAATAAACCCTAAGTAAACGAGTTATCTCTTGGTTTGCTCTCTCTACTAAGTTTCCTTGAGGGTGGTAGGGCGTCGTACACACATGTTTCATTCCCATGGATTCGATGAAACTCTGCCATGACCGGGAAGTGAACTGGGATCCTCTATCCGACAAAATTAGTTTAACAGCTGGATAATGGGCGAAATATCTCTCCTTCATTAAGCGAATTATCTCAACGGTACTAGCCTTCCGCACAGGATAAACTGTGACGAACCTGGAGAAAACATCTATAAGGCTGAGAATATAATAGTACCCTGAAGAAGGCGGTAACTTTCCAATAAGGTCAATGGAAAGCATCTCATGAGGTTCCTTTCCACTAATGTGCAGATTTTCCTTCATGATACCTAACTTGTCAGGCTTCACTTTTGCACAAATCAGGCAATCACGGATATAGTTAGAAATATCAGGTTTCATTCTTTTCCAATAATATCGGGATTGAAATTGCCTATAACACTTTCCCACACCAAAATGACCGCCGTCATCATGAATTTTTTTCAGCAGCTCGGGACGTCTAGAAATTCGGAACACACAACTTGTACTGTGGAGTCTCCCCACTGTAACTTCTAAACAGCAATCCATGATGAAGTTTAAAGGACCTCCGTAGCCTGGTCATGCCTGCATCTTCTTTTTCAGTAGGCTGCTGAAGTTTAGCAATCATTTAACTGAAAAAATAATCTTTAGCCTGGGCTTCTTTCCAATCACTCACTTCTTCATCTTCATCTTCTTCCCAGAGAAAATTTATGTGGTAATGCAGACAATCAGACTCCAGCTTGCTCTCAGTATCTACCTTCACAGGATATCTAGATAACGTATCAGGAATAATGTTTTCCTTTCCACTAACATACACTATTTCGAACTGATATGATTGGATTTTCAAAGACCAACGGGTCAATCGACTATTCCAATTTATACTATTTTGCAGCCACTGTAGTCCTTTATGATCAGTATAAATTTTAAATTTTCGCCCCTTAAGATAGCCTGCGAAGCGTTCTATTCCAAATAATATAGCAAGGTACTCAAGTTCATGAACAGAAAAATGAAGTTCATTGTTACGTAACTTTCGGCTAGCATATTGGATAACGAAAATATCATGTTCATCTGTCTGGAACAAAACGCAACCAAGCCCTTTTCCACATGCATATGACTGTAGACAAAATTCTTTAGTAAAATCTGGTTGCGATAGCGCAGGTGCACTAACCAAATCAAGTTTTGTCAATTCGAAAGCTTCATTTTCTACTTCTGTCCATTGAAACTTCACATTTTTGGACAAAAGATAAGTAAGTGGTTGCACTTTCACTGCAAAATTTTCAATGTACTTTCTCCTCCAACCGGCAAGTCCCAAAAATTTCCTGACGTCTTTTCTATTTCTAGGTCTAGGAAAATTTAAAATGGCGTCGTTCTTCTTAGGATCAGTTCGGATGGAATCCCCAGAAACAATATGGCCTAAATATAATATTTCCGACTTAACTAAATCACATTTCTTCAACTTCACCGTCATTCCAACTTCTTCTAGTCTGGTCAAAACATACTTAATGTGCCGGAAATGTTTCTGCAAATCACAATCGAACAGTAATAAATCGTCGATATACTGGGTCAGAAATGAATCAGTTTCGGGCCCAAATATAGAATGCATAGCCGAAACAAAAACTGAACTGCGTTAGCTATTCCGAAAGGCATTTTTGTAAACACCCACTGTCTTCCTTTATAAGAAAATGCAGTGTATGACTGGCATTCTTGCTTTACAGGAATCTGCAGATACCCGGATACCAAATCAAAACTAGTGAAGTACTTGGCACCTTTAAATTTCTGGAGTGCTTCGTCTATTGGTTCAACAGAACTTCTAGGAACAATAACAAACTTGTTCTACAACCGAAAATCTACACACGGACGTACAGACCCATCCGGTTTGTCCACAATAATGAGCGGGTTCAAGTACGAAGAGTTACAAGGCACAATTATTTCCCAATCTTTCCATTTTTGCAGTTCAGCCTCCAGTTTTGCTCTTTTTGCCACTGGAATCGGGTACGGTTTTTGACTCACTGGAACGGTACTGGACAAATGAATATCACAAACTAAGTTCTTATCAGTGCCAGGCCTCTCTGAAAACACCTTACTATGTGCAACAAATATCTCGAACAATTCGGCTCTTTGTTCCTTATCCAATAATTCACTGGAGTCAATCTTCTCCCTTATATCCTCTAGCGGTGTAGCCCATTTACCGTAGCTAGCTTCAATCCTCCGACGCTCATTTGCTTATCAACGAAATCATCATCATCTAGCTTTTGCTCAATTGGCTCTCCATCCACCATTAGATACAACTTTTTATGCTTGAGATTGATCTCTGCTTCATATTTCTGCAGGAACGAATAACCCAATAATAAGTCTGAAGGCAAATCCTTCACAACAAAAATTTCTAAAGGTATGGTGTTCTCAGCAATTTCCAGCACGATTCTGCGTTTTCCTACAACTCGAGTTCGACTTTTTCCAGCGAAATCAATAAGTCGCACCTCTGGAGTAGCTTGTAACATGGCCCCTGGCAAATTTTGCTTTATTTTCTTCCAAATCTCTAGACTCAGAACAGATATTTCAGCTGCAGTGTCCACTATACAAGTTATATCAACATTTGCTACACGTACCTTGAACTCAGGCGCCCTTCCAAAGTTTTTAGACTGACTAGCCTGACACAATTTGTAAAGAAACTCACTCTCTTCATGATTTATTACAAACACCAGCTTCAGATCATTATTTACAGACTGGGAAATATTTTCTGCAGGCCCCAGTTCTATCCGAGACCACCCGACATCAGAAGGGGACGTTTCTATGCCAGGCGTGGGGTAAAATCCCGCACCTGGTCGAGATTTGCTCCATTCTCCCAGCAAAAATTTCTGGTCAGCTCGACGCTCTGTTGCTGCTCGTTACTAGGGTACGACACTGCAGCATCTGTTCGTAAACCACTGCTCGCCACTTGCAAGCGTGGAGAGCTACGACCTTCCCTCAAAGGTTCACTGTGCTCCGGTGAAGATAAACGGTTCTCAGTTCGTGGTCTCTCACAAGGTTCGTATCTGGCAGCAGCATACTCACGTCTGCCTATTTTGGCTTTGTTGCCGATAACGATTGCCGTTTCTATATGGACCTGCAGAGCGATTTTCACGGTAATTATTCTGCCTCTGGACCATACGAACCCTCGGGTTTCTGTTTGCCGAGTTGCCTGGAATATCTCTGTTGTTCTGGTGAGTAGGATTCTCCTTCCTCCACGCAGTTCGCCAAGCATCCTGCTCTTCCACTTGCTCGTATCTCTTAACAAAATCTGCAAGCAAATCAACTGCTACGGGAGCGTGGGCCATACACAATTGCTTCACTCTATAAGGTAATTGGCCGATTATGAGGTTTACAACCTCCTGCTCTGTGTAGTGGCTACTCAGGTTTCTGTAAGCAGAGTATACAGACCAAACATATTTTTCCAAACTATTGTCATTGTTTTTGTTGTACCGTTTTGCCCTAACAGATGCCAACTCTCTTTCTTTTGCCTCTGAAGACGCAAAACGCCTCTTAAACGCCCTACGGAAATCTGAATATGTGTGGAAATCATTCTTATGAGAGTAGAACCAATGATAAGCCATGCCCGTTAGCAAACGAGGAATAATCTCCAGCCTGTATCTATGCAGGATCTGAAGGATCTCAAGGTTGGTATCTAATTCTTTGAGATAAATCTCAGCCGAAGTGGCTATAATATTTCCGTCGAATTGCCGCATGGAATTCAGGTCAGCCATCCGGGGAGTCATCCCACCACGCATAGCATTGGTTCGAGATTTTCTTTCTTTTATCTTTTCCGAGAAAGTCGACTCGCTGCCTGAAGAACTGGAAACGATCTCTCTGTGGCGTCTTTTGTTTACATGTGTACGGTTTCGTTGCCCCGAAGAGACCTCAGAACGACTAGGAGACAGTCTGCTTCACCGGAGAGTGGCAACTTACTTAAAGTGGTTGAAATTTGGGCCACTTCGTCACAAAGATTACGCATGTCTGAAGAAAGCTTCCCTTGTTTGGATTCCATATCATTTTCCCACTCTTCAGCATTCTGTCTAGGACCCTCCGTGCTGCTTTTAAGGTTTTCTGCCACCGTCTCTACAACTCGCAAATTCAAGTTTTCTCTCAGCTGATATGCCATACTGGTCACCTGGTTGTCCAACTATCTGGACATTTCTTCTCTGAAACCGCTCTGCGTTTCAGTGATTTCCTTTCGGAAGTCCTCCTTGGTCTGCTCAGCTTCTTCCCTCAACAGAACAACTGTTTCATGGAGTTTAGATTCCAGCTGCTGAGAATTTGCCTGACATGCTTGACGTAAGCTCATCATCTCAATTTCAAGACTTTCGTTCAATTTCTGCTGTCCCTCAGACATTTGCAGAGTCAGTTGTTCGATCCTCCGTCCCATCTCTGAATTGGACGCAGCGAGTTGTGAACAACTATGGGACAGTTTCTCCTCCATCCTTGCTTCTAGCCGGCACTCAAGAGTTCTACTACTTTCTTCCAATTTTAGTTGTAAACTGTGCTCCAAGATATTCATCTTTTTCTGGAGTTTATCCTCTAACCTCCTAGAGTTCTCATGTAACTTAGCCTCCAAGCTATCAGAAAGTTCCCGCATTCTAGATTCTAGGTTATTAGCATTTTCCGTAATCCTCTCCTGGATTCTAATTTCTAGATTACTAGTATTTTCTGTAATCCTTTCCTGGATTCTAAGTTCTAGATTACTAGAATTTTCCTGGATTTTAAGTTCTAGATTACTAGAATATTCTGCCATTTTAGCTTCCAGACTGCTAGCATTTTCTGTCATTTTTTCTGGATTCTAGTTTCCAGGTTGCTGGAATTTGCCTCCAGCAAAAAAAAAAGGTAAAGTGTTCCCCTGTGCATAGCACCACGCCATGAAGGCGTATAGGGGGTGTGGGGGTAACGCCCCACACTTTCTTGATCCTGTCGTGAGTGGGGGTGATGTGATCAGCATCACGCCCCTGACCGCCTTTACCCCCCAGGGTTTCCCCCAGGTACCCATGTTATTCGACGCTGGGTAGGCGCCGGGGCCGCTTCCACCGTTAGAAAAGTTCCCGGATTTGAACCGGCCGGGGATCGAACCCGGGACCTTGAGCATGGTAGTCAGACGCGTTACCGACTGAGCCACCGCGGCCACCTTGAGCCTCCAGCATTCGCTGCAATGACGCGAGCAAATCAGCAGTAACAGGAACAACAGGAACTGAACGTTTTTCTTTGCATGCGAGACATGTTAATTCATCAGGAGAATTAGTTTCCTTTGGTGACTTTAGTTTTGCACAATTCTAATGAAAAGTATTGTGACACTCAGCGCAAACAAACGTATCATCAAGCCTTGATGTAGTCTCACAGCAAAACACATGAACTGTGCTTTCATCAACATATGAAGCTTTGCTTACACTTCTTAATATTTTCTTTTCCATTGTTGCTCATCAAACGTTCTGAGTCAACTGCAAATCTAAAACACGTTACCAAAGATTAACGTAGCTAATGCACAATGTGTTCGTGGCCCCACGTTCTGTGCGCCAAATTATTGACACGGTCGTGCCAGAGTGAACCATATGATATTATTAATAGTCATAAGAATATATTTATCTCAATACAAATTGAGAATGAGCAACATGAGACTATATTTTGGTATACGCGTGATACCTCCCAGGGCACGGGAAAACATTAAGATTTGCAGTAAATAGACAGAAAAACACAGAACTTACGTTTTAACATATGAATTCAGAATCTATTTATCTTGATTATGCAATTTAAAAAGAACCAAAGTTGTACATCATAACGAAACTCACAAAAAGAAATCACAGTAACAGCACAATCTCTCTCTCTTGCACTTCCATTAATCTCGTCACTTCCCTCCAAGATTCATATCTATCAGGCGGGATGGTGTACTTCAACAGTCTGTTCATAAGTCCTGGAAGGACATGTCATATTTCTACATGAGCTCAATATACAAACTACATAGAATGAGAGAAATGAATTGAGTTTGCGTCTCATGTGATATGAGTCAAAACTGTTGTTTCACACTGAACTGTGAAGGGATCAATATTCAATTCGATTAGTTAGTGAATAGTGATATGCTGAGATTTTGTAACGAGATGTGCCGAATGGCTGAGAGTATAATAAATTGTGGACACATTGAATTGAGTTAATATATTTGAACAATCTTATAACGTGCAATTTTACATGAAATTTTATTACTTGAATCTACATCACTTCATTGCAAATGCTACAAGGCATTTTATAGGGTGTAAAATTCTGTGTTCGATTCCCCGTTCTGTTAACCCTGCGATTTTTATTTTTTATTAAACCGAAAAATTATTTATTGCATTTTACTTATTGCAAAAATTCGTATATTATTTGATTTGCGAAATGTAGAGAAATA
The DNA here is from genome assembly GCF_977018435.1 of Lepisma saccharinum. Classification (NCBI taxonomy): domain Eukaryota; kingdom Metazoa; phylum Arthropoda; class Insecta; order Zygentoma; family Lepismatidae; genus Lepisma; species Lepisma saccharinum. The sequence goes on from NC_139255.1 coordinate 17,432,840, forward strand.
TGTTATTGTTTTTCATGTTTTTGGGAGAATACAACTATGCATTGTGAACAAAAAAAAGTAAAATAAATATTACTCACAAAACATTGCCAATAGTATTTATTTGTTTTGTTTCTTGATCATTTTCCCTAAAGTAAAAATGTATAACTTTCGCTGTACATGACATTTCGTCGAATATAACACATGGATAATTTTTATGCAAATGTTTGTAAAATGATAAGAAATTCAAAAACATATTCTGAAAAATTATTTTAAAAAATAGCATTGAACAAGTTCGATGTTCGCAGAAGCAAAATTTCCAGAACCTACCCCCAAAAAACCCCGCTCACAATCCGCCAGGAAAGCGAGGAAAAATGCTACAGACCATATGACCTTACGTCCGAAGAAACAAAAAAAGGATGACGTGGTAAGTACAGCAGAAGAAGTACAGCTTAAGTCCAAGAGTGAAAACCCTATTCAACCGACCCCTTTTTTAGGAAAAGAAGAAAAAAGTTTACAACTAATAGGGGCAGGGATACATAAACCAAGTGATACAGTAATGCGTACAGTTCTTGTCTCAGGTAGTGACGAAGAGATATGAGTGAGTCTGCCCAGCGTCAAAAGTGGAACAATTGCAAAGCGTAAAGTACTAACAATTATTAATGCATTGCTTAAATCAGATCCTTACATCCATAATGTATATATTCACATTAGCAACGATTAACCTTAACAAATTACAAAGTCAGAATAAACTAATGGCGTTAAATGATTGTTTGACACAGTCGGATATTGATATAGCCTTCCTACAAGAGGTAGGCATTGACAATTTTTCATCCTTGCAAGGTACAATGTTCATAATGATTTCACTGCCACATATCAAGGCACAGCAATAGCGGTGCATCAAAGAATTGATTTACATAATGTTACCCTCCACCCATCAGGAAGACTAATAAGTGCGGAATTAGGTCCTTTGTTTTTATGCAATGTATACGCTCCTTCAGGAAGTCATAATAAGCATGAACGAGAACATTTTTTTTCTACAATCCTAAGTCCAGAATTAACATCGCATACATTAAATGCGTTAGTGGCAGGTGACTTCAATTCCGTCCTAGATAGGCAAGATCAACAACCTGGTTATAATTTTTCCCGGGCACTCTATGAATTAACAAAAGGTTTGCAGTTACAAGATGCATGGAGTTGTAAACATAGAGACCAACCAGGATTTACACATTTTACAACTCAAAGTTGTAAAGTTGACCGATTTTATATAGCGAAGGGTTATAAAGAAAATGTACATAGTGTAAGTGTGTTTTCCGTTTGCTTCAGTGATCATAGTGCCTTAATTTTAAAAATAAAATTGGAACAAAACAAATCATGTATGGGAAGAGGATACTGGATGCTAAATTGTTCAGTATTGGCGGATAAAAATTATGAACTGCTAATAAAAGACACTTGGCTAGAGCTAGTTAGGCGTAGATCACCCCATTAAGACCCTAACAGACTGGTGGGAATTCATTGTAAAACCAAAATTTCGTTATATTAGTAAAATGTATAGTAACAACATATATAATTTCTATTATGCCGTGTTACACGATTTACAAAGTCTAGCATTACAAGGTAATGCCTTACATTAACGAGATGAAATCAAAATTACTCTCTCTACACCGAAAAAAGAGAAACATCGTAAAAATTAAAAGCAAAAAGTTACCTTTGGATAATGATGAAGAGGCAAATTTATATCATACTTTACAAGAGAATAGACAAGTTAAAAGTCACCTAATAACAGAGATAACAGATGACACAGGAAAGATTACAAGTAATCGAAGAGTAATTCAGAGTACATTTTTACAATATTATTTAAAATTAATTGGTCAAGCTCATAATCCCGTAGAATCCGATTGGGACTTGAAAATTAGTTTTTTGAAAATCTCAAAAACACCATTTTTAATTTTTTTGAAAAATATATATGATTTGAAGACATAAATTTACTATTTGTGTGCAAAATTTCATAATGGGATGGTAATGGGTTCCTATGGAAATTAAATTTTTGTATTGTAATGTGTGCGAAATTTGCTAAATTTGTTGACTTCCATGTTATAACCTCAACTATATGCTGAGTGGTTGATGTCAAGGTCTTCATATTAGTCTATTTTATAATTTTTGGACTACAAATAACATGAAAATATGTAAATTTATCACTTTTAATATCAGGTAAGCAAATTGAGAAATGTACGAGGGGAAGTCATTAAATAACAGGAATCTTATTCTAAACTTCATGGAGATTTATGCACAACGAAAATTTGTGTTTCGGCACTCAAAAAGGCTCCTTAGCAACATGCCATAACTGTGTCGTGACGATCGAGCAGCGTGCGCCTGCGCAGTAGCTCTTACAGCATGGCCGCTCCGCTGTTGATTTTCACCGTAAAAGAGCAACGAAGTGTTATTAGTTTTTTGTGCTTAGAGGGAGTGAAACTTTGTAATACAGCAGAATAAAGGTTCAGTATGGAGACAATTGTTTAATTCAGGGGAGAGTGTCTGAATGTGTGGAAAGATTTAAAGATGGAAGACAAAACGTCAGTGATGAACACCGGAGTGGGAGGCCAGTTTGCGTGGCACTAAGGCAGAGAAACTGAAACAGCAGATCGATCAGCGAATCTGTTCATTTAGTACACTCTCCCGTGACTTAAACAATTGTGTTCGTACTGAACCTTCATTCTGCTGTAGATTTCAGCACAGGCGTGCTCAGGCCCTCTATTAGGGGGGAAGGAAGCCTTCATGAAAGTTCATTTGGAGAACGAAATACCTCATTTCATCTTACTGTTTTATTGTATTGTGGATATGGAACAGAGGCGTATATAGAGTGTGTCCGGAACAACTGAAAATCACTGTATTCCCCTAATTTACATATGAACATGGTTTCATACAGTAGATTCAAAACAACTTCACAAAATTTATTCATTTCCAACAGTGATGGCCATTAGGGGGCGGTTGCTTCCTCACCTTTTGCCCCCAATCTATAACCTCTTAATGCTGAGCCTTGTCTACAAAGAAAAAGTAAACTGTTCCTTGACCTCTCCCCACTTTTGTCACCCAATCTCTTCTACCGATTTCAAATATATGGGCAATTTATCTTGCAAATACATAGGTAACAAAACTAACGAATAAACTGTATACGAGTGTTAGTAACAAGAAATTTGCTAGAGAACGAAGTTGGATAGTTCAATTCCATAGGAAATAATGCACCTTCCGTAGTTGCTGGGAACTTTTGTCATCTTGAAAATTATGTAAAGAACATAATATTGTTTAATAACGGTGAAAAGATTCCTCCGCACTAAATTCCTAAGCAAGAGTATTAGAGGGGACAACTGCCTCCTCTTGCCCTCCCGTGCGCACGCCTATGGATTTCAGGAGGTTTCACTCACTCTGAGCATAAAAAATAATAACACTTCGTTGCTCTTTTACGGTGATAATCAATAGTGGAGCGGCCATGCTGTAAGAGCTACTGCGCAGGCGCATGCTGCTCGATCGTCACGACCCATTTATGGTGTGTTGCTAAGGAGCCTTTTTGAGTGCCGAAACACAAATTTCCGTTGTGCATAAATCCCCATGAAGTTTAGAATAAGATTCCTGTTATTTAATGACTTCCCCTCGTACATTTCTCAATTTGCTTACCTGATATTAAAAGTGATAAATTTACATATTTTCATGTTATTTGTAGTCCAAAAATTATAAAATAGACTAATATGAAGACTTGAAGATCAACCTCTCATCATATAGTTGTGGTTATACCATGGAGGTCAACACATTTAGCAAATTTCGCACACATTACATTACAAAGACTTTAATTTCCATAGGAACCCATTGCCATCCCATTATGAAATTTTGCACACAAATAATCAAATTGATGTTTTCAAATCATATATATTTTTTAAAAAAAATTAAAAATGGTGTTTTTGAGATTTTGAACAAAACTTATTTTCAAGTTATGTAACGATATAACCTTTGTCAGCGAAGTTACAGGATTGACTTTTTAAACTTTTAACTGCGGTATTGAAACACGCGAATTGCTTTTTATTTAGATATATGATACGTGAATGTACAGGGTCTTCGAGAATGAATGCTGTTGTTTCATTAGGTCTTTGTGAATGATGTATTACGTGTAATGGATTGAAAATGCTTTTGTTTTATTCAGTCAGTCAAAAATATTACGAACAACATTAGTATGTTTCAATATGCGCACCATTAACAGCACGAGACACGTCACAGCGATATTCAGTGTTGGTCCACACTCTACCAAGAACGTCTGGAGTACCGCTTGCAATTGCTTGTCTTTTTCTTTCCTTGTGGTGGTCAAGATCAATTCTTTCACTGTGAACCTCATTTTGACATAGCCCCAGAGGAAGAAGTCTAATGGAGTGAGATCAGGACTGCTTGTGGCTAATGGGATGACTCCACTTTCTGGAAATCGACGATTCAGCTCTTCTCGCGCATGATTAGTAAAGTGGCGGTGCTCCAAGTGCGTGCCAAAAAGTAATCAAAGGGGGGTGGGATTCGTTTGAGTTTCTTCACGATAGAAATATAATATTTTTTAAATTTTAGTTGGCCCTCCTTCAATTGTTTTAAAGGTTAAACATATGAAACAAAAATACTAAATTTAACAAGCATAACTTTATTATTACGACAGTAACAATGACAGAAAATAAAAATACATGAAAATCTTCTTGAGTGACTGAATAAAAAAAACCACTTTCAATCCATTAAACATAATACATACTTCACAGAAACCTCATGAAAACCCACCATTCATTCTCGGAGACCCTGTACATGTTCTTGGAAGTGGTTCCGCTCAACCACCAACAGGTGGCAGGCCTGCTCCTAACAATGAATCCTGGTCAGGGCCGGATTAAGATGAAATTGGGTCTGATGCTGTATGCTGATAGCATTAATTTGAAACCTTCAGTGAACAATAAACACAATGACGTTATAGTAACGTCACAGCGCAAAGAATAATAGTAACTGTATAAGTAATGCTGTGTCTAGGCGTCCAAAATTGGGGCTCCAAATTTCACTCTAAAATGTATTTTCAAGTTAATATAGCAAAAGAAAATGGTTCATTCTAGTTTGTTTTTTTATTTGGGCCTATTTCAGGAATGGGCCTAATTCTGCAGGATCAATAGCATCCACCTTAATCTGTCATTGGTCGTGGTGGCTCATTTAGTTGGAGTTACACCAGAAACGTAATTGACGCGGAGTTGAAGCAGACAGTTAACATTAAGTTTTGTGTTAAGCTAGGGAAAAGACCTACGGAAACGTAGAAAATGTTACAGCAAACCTATGGCGACCAGGCATTATCAAGAGGCTGTGTGTGTGAATGACACGAAAGATTTTGGGAGGGCAGGGGTTCAGTGGAAATCTATTCATGACCATGGGACCATCAACATCACATACAGCTGAATATGTGAAACATACGATGATCCACAACTCTTACATTTAAGACATTTGAGCGAGGCAATTCTGCGTCGCCGAATTGGATTGTAGGCATCGGCGCATCTGCATCCTCCATATAAGCGAGATCTGTCGCCGATGGAAGGAAAGTGACGTCAAGATATTCCAGGAATCCAAAAGGCTGTGACAAATCCCAGAAAAGGCTTTCTCTGCTCGCTTCTAAGACCTCTAGAGAGATAGCGAACGGATCTACGTTGACAGAACCAAGGGCAATCAGTTGGTGATATAAATGGTTTTACATCAATTATTGAATATGTGTATGTGTGTGTGTGGGGGGGGGGGGGGGCTTATGTATTATCTTTCTTGAGGTGAACAAATATTTGTAATAAGAAAATTTTTGCCTAAATTGATTTTCCAATTAATTATTAATTTTGTATGATGGAAAACATGATTATTTTACAATATCAAAAATTCTAAACATTTTTAAAGTATTAAAATACAAAAACTCAGCAACAACAGGAGTTAAGAAATAAAAATTGTCCAACTTTTTTGCAGTCCCGTATGTACTTACATTATTTCAAGTGGAATATTTACACTGCAGGCCTGCATGTGCCAACAATTAGTCACTTCTTAACTGTACTTTGCTCAATTTATTTCTATTGACACTTTTCAAGTTCATTCATAACAATTATGGATATGTTACACTCAAATATGTTATATCGTAACCAAGGATATTGCAACAAGACAATGACTGCTTTATATTGTTATCAGCAATGCAACTTGAAATTGTAGCACTTCTTACTACATTAAACTTCCTTAAAAGAACAAAAACAATTACGGGGAGTTGAATACAAGGAGAGAAAGTGCAGAATGGTGATTATAGTTTGTCGGTAAAATTGAAATGCAATTGTTGTATTTAATAATGATCGTAGTCCAACATACAGGGTGGGTGGGTGCGAAGTAACTAGGTATTGAACATTTTCTGTAGTTTTTCTAATATTTAAGCAACCTCAATTACATTTTCTATACATATATATTATGGAATAGGATTACATACACACGTATGTGCCAGATCAGACTTCCGTGTAGGCACCGGCGGCATCCACCAGCTTCCTCCATCGAACGGGGATGGAATCTTTCCGAGGACCTCGCGGATGACCTGCCAGAAGTCCAGACCTCACGCCCTGTGACTTTTTCCTGTGGGGCTGGGCAAAGATGGAAGTATACAAGACAAAACCTCGTACTACTGTGGAACAATCGGAGGCACGTGTTCGGGATGTTATCACAAAGGTCCCGAAAGAAATCCTACAAGAATTTGTAGTTGTATTTGTGATATAACCAGCACCACTTACAAGTGTAGAAAAGGCGAGGCTATTTGATTGAACAATCAGATTTGCTTACACTTAAAACAATGCCAAGATGGGGCCTGTATGGGGTACAGGTGTGATATGCTCTGATTTTTAAGAAATTCTGAATTTCTAGTGTAGAAAAGGCGAGGGCTCAACAGATAGATTTACCCATACTTAAGACAATGGCAAGAGGGGCTTATACCCCAATTTTTCAGGTGTGGAGGTTCGGGTTTAAGTCCTCATAAAATATGAAGCCTCCCCTGATGGCAAAATGATAATATTGTTGTCTTGTAAACAAAAGGCTCGGGGTTCGAGTCCTGATAAAATATTTAAGATTGAAATACATGTGGCAAAATAATATGTCCACAAGTGAGATTTTGAGAATAATTACTGCTAGTTGATAGCCCCCAGATCTGAAAACCTGGTAAAAAGTGTTTTACAACAATATATTGTACAAAAACTGAATTTCTCAATTTTCTTATTTTCTCATGTTTTATAACCACTTGCTCAATACAATAGAAGAATAGTGGGTAGGCATAATTAATTGCCTCCATGTCCTGCCGGCACGCAAGAGATAAAATCTACACGCTAGAAGGGAGCATTAATGATTTTTCTGTACGATTCACTGAAGGGGCCATTAATCTTTCTGTGCGACAGGGGAAAAAGTGTAACATGTCTGCAACATGTAAAAGTGTAACAAAGATTATTGAGATAAAAATACATATTTTCACACAGTGGCAATGAACTGCCCCCCCTTCATGCTGAAAGCAATTCTATTCTGATAATATGAGCCTAGGCAAAGACTTAGAAAATATTATGGCAGTTCAAAATCCAATTTTGTCTGTATTAAGGTCTCAGAACCTAGTAAAATGTGGGCATATTCCATATTGAGAAGTGTTAATATTGTTGCATTGTAATCAGGGGCTTTGGGTTCGAGTCCTGATATAAGATTGAAATATATACAACTGCCCGCACATAAGATATTCACTGCTAGCTGATAATACAGTTGAGGTTTCAAAGCTGGTAGAGTGTCTGGGGCCTCTCTGACAGCAAAGTGTTGGTATTATTGCTTTGTAATCAAAGGGCTTCTGTGTTTGAGTCGGACCTCTAGAATTGCTCCGTGACTCTCTCATTTCTTACATCATAAACATATGATTTTTCTCCTATGAGAATAACACTACATATGGTGTCATTGGGTAATGCCTCGTGGAATTCACAGATAATTTTAATGTTTGTCCTGTCATTCACCACAACCTGTTTCCTTTTCGAAGTGTTGATTACAAACATGGGTCTCTGTGTTTTGAATTCATCTGGTGTGTAATACATATCCGTATTGCCTGTAGTGACCCTTTTGAAAGCCGAAAAAGCCTCATATAATTTGAGAAAATCACCCTTGGACATGTCTAAATTATAATTTTCTCTAGGGAATACCTCATTTCTGCCATTTTTAAGATATATGTTCTTGATGTTGCAGTTATCAAATTTGCTTGAATTTTTTCCTGATTATTGTGTCTTCCAGTCTGAAACAGTACCACCACAAAATCCGGCATGTCATATTGTATACTGGAGAATGAATTTGTGGCATCAAACTCATAATAAGAACCAGATGCAGGCTTCTGTACAGATTGATATGTATAAAATTGCAGAGGAACCTGTGGATTTTTTAGGATATCTGCTTTGTATTTAAGAGCATAGCTGGCCTCATATTCAACAACCGGGATTCTTAGCTCCATAGTCTGAATAATGCACTTGCCTTCATCAGGTAGGGTATTAGGCAGAGCTTCTCCTGTAGAGTTTATCGCACTGTACCTCATCAAAGCATTATTATCATTGGCAGCTCTTCTAAATGTAATTCTTAACCCACCCTTCCACATAATTTCTTTGTAATCCGAGAAGAATCCTGGCAACAGGCGCATAGGAAACAGCACTGTGTGGTTCTTAGATATAATTTTATCACCAGCTTCAAATCCACCTATTTTGTAGTATGAAGCCTCTGTTTTGGATAATTTTAATGTGGCCAAAGCTGTGGAGGTAATGCCGGGATAATCCACTCTGTTTATAACAACACCATGCTTTCTGATCTCAATTTCAGAGAACAGATGCGGCACAAAATTATCTACAAGTCTTATATTTGAATTTGCAGGATAATCTGTTCCATCGAGCTTTACAACATCAAATTTGATGTATAGATCTGCTCTGTGGGGGTGTATAAATCCATCCCCTACATCAAGATCAACCTCGATTTCTGTGTTGGGTTGATTTAAATTTGCAAATGTCCTCCTGTTTGGAGGGAATGATTGTAGCTCATAACTCTCAATATTTTCCATTGTATGTATTGTTATTTAAATGTTAATCTCTATGATTGCAGTTGTTGTGGCTCCAGCAAAATCAACTAATTCTTCTTTTTCATTAGTGACCATCAATTCAATATAATCTATTCTATTATGGCACACAGGAAAATATAATGTTGGGGATGGATTGTAGATGATTGGCTCCATGAATTCGGAATTAGGTTTGAATGTTGCAATGATGCCTGTTTGTTTGTGAGTGCCTATGCCATTTGATTTGGTGATCATACCCTCGGCCACATTACAGTGAATATTCAGAGTCTCTATGGCTAAGAATTTAGGTATATTCATAGCAGTGTGTTTGATTGCTGGTTCAAGTTTTGTGTTGTTCTCAAATCCTAACAGCTCTCCTATAGTACCCAGATCCACTGTCTCTGTAGCAGATACAATCTCTACTCTGTGAGTGACAGAATTTTCACTTAACACTATACCTCTGGGTAATTGAGCATTTAGAGTGGACAGATTATACTGCCCTGGAGTGATGACAATTTTTTGATCCCCTACTGCAATTGTGTTGTTGTGGTGTGTAATATTAGGTATCAAGTACATGCCGTAAAATGCTCTGAGAGCTATTGTTTTGGGATACACTATGTCATCATGTAATTTGAGTTTCAATATTGAATTTTGGCTGGTGAGATGGAATACCCCCATGATGTTTCAGATACCACAAGGCCTTTTGAAAATTTTCAATTGATGGTTTATTTATTTGAGACATATATCTGAGAACAGATAAACACAAATGTCCGCAATTAACATCTTTGAAATTTTGAACACGGGCATTATTGTAATAAAGATTAGCTGATTTTAGATATTTTACTAAATTTTCAGGTGGAACACCTCCAAATGAATCAAACACAAATGCCTCATTGTTTAAATATTTAAGATAACAGATCCAGTGAGTGCCCTGATTTTTGTACTTATCCAAATTAACAATGCCACACTCTTTGTTGAGTGGTTGCTCTGGCAAAGAATCAGACATGTACACACCTCTAAAATTTTTGATGCCCAGTGGCTTGATTAAAGCTTCAATATCTTGGTTTGTAAGCGGCTCTTGTTTTTTTTAAACTTATTCATGGCTCTCTTAACACCTTTGCCTTTTTTCTCCATGGCGAGGTTATGGCGCTTCTGCTCATCTAATTCTGCCTTATTTTTCTTGGCATCTATTACTGTTTTTGCTATGGCAGCTGATCCCCCAGCCAAGCTCCCCACAGCCCCGAGAGCAGCTAAGATGGCCGGGATGGTAAATATGAAACCCCCCACATGTGATTTTTTTCTTGATTGCTGTAATTTTTTTAATTGGGGGGTACTAAGCAACAATTTCATACCATGGCCCTTTGCAAGACAAGAGCTTTTTTTCTTGCGCTGCTTTTTGGTTAAAAGACTATCAATAGTTTTAAGAGATTTGAGACCTGCATAAGGTATTTGATACATAACACCCTTGGCCTTCATCCTAGGTTTATTATATACATATTCACAACCCCCACCCCAGTTTTTGTTTGGTGCTCATAGCTATGGTGGTTCCCAATGCTGCTATTTTTTCACTCAAAGAAGCATCTTTGCTTACAAATCTGCCAAATGCAGCCTCTTCTAATTTCTTGTCTGCAACATGTCTCTTGTCAAGATCAGAATCTGTGTTGTATGCTATGTCATGGTCTCTACAAGCAGCATCTAGGGGATTTATACCAGGGTCCCCTCTGTTTAATCTATGGTCCAATTTTGTGCCTGGACCACAATACTGATAGCCTGGAATGTGTAGTTCAAATGGCAGCTTGTTTATAATGTCATTAACCAGGCCCCGACCCTCAGAAATATTCCAAAATTTAGGTGGTAGAGTATTCATAATTTTTATGAGATATCCAATCCCCTTAGGGTCATTCACTATAAAATTAGACAATTTTGTGCTTATCATGTCCATAATTCCAACCTTTTCATTGTAAAAATTGTGGTTGCCAGCATTTTCCTCCCCAGCTATCACCAATAACCTATCTACAAGTTTCCTGACATCATCAACCCAGACAAATTCTTTAGGCAGGGTGTTGTATTGTTTGATTCCACTGCCTGTCTTGATCTGTGACCATATGGGCTTGATTAAATTATTGTATTTTGCCCCACTGCTAGACTTGACTCTTTTTTGTGTGGGATCATTGTTCTGGTATAGAGCATCTGATTTTATTAATATTTCTTTGTAATAATCATAATCTTGATCTGTATAGCTGCCAGGCCTTTTCCGAGTCATCAGTTCCCACAACCCAGGTGTTCCGGGGTACTTAACAAAAGCACCTTTTTCTCCGAGACGAGATTCTGAATAAACAATCAGATCATCCCCCATAAAAGTTACTCTGAAATTGCCAATTCTATGTATGATACTGCCATCAAGCTCTGTGTCAGCATATAAGCCAAACACCTCATCTTTGTTGTCTTTAGGTGTGGTTAAATATTTTTGTGCAAGAAGACCCAATTCAATAGGATCCTGAGTAGCTTCAATTCTTCGAGGAGCAACAGGACTAGGTGTATGAATGCTGGAAAGTGGGGTGAATGGATAATCTAATATGTTCCTTGCAGCTACAGGTACAAGCTCTGTGATCAAATTTTGATTCTGCTCTGTAACAGTTTTGATATTCTTACCTAAATTATTAATAGCATCAATTACAGGCTGTTCTGTTTGTTTGTGTTTTTCATAAATTCCTCGGTTCTCTGATTTCCATCCCTTAAATCTTTTTACAAGATAATCTCTTAACTTAAGATCATCAATGATTGGCCTTTTCATGGTTATTTATTTATGTCTCAACGTCTAGAAAATCGTTGATTTTATTTCTGTATTTGCCACTATTGGGTGTTCTTGTCATATCAATTGTGACAAACCCATAACTGTCCTGGTTCCAGCACTTGCTGCAAAACTTGGAAAAATCATTGTAGCTCAAGTCCCCACCTACATATTCATCATGTATGTGTTTGAGGTTGGTATGGTCTTGATGAAACACACATATAAAATTGCTGTTGTCTCGGATCAGTTGCTTCGGTATTTTAGAAAAAGTCTGTGCCAGTTAGAAGCAATCAATGTTTTTGTGTCGGCCCTGTGTAAAGAAATTTCTAACCTTGTTTTGATTATCCAGTATAATGTCATCAAACACAACAACAGAATTATCGAGACATTCGTGAAGTGGTTTAACATCTGGTTCAAAAGTGGCAATATCCAATCCATCATATAGCTTCATCAGCTGCTGATATTTTAATTGTTCCAAGCTCTTAGAGAAGATATACAAGTGCCTGTTTTTCCAGTCTAACCAGTTGGGTGCCAATAAAAAATTATCAACCATTAGTGTAGTTTTACCACAAGCAGATGGCCCAACAATAAGACACCTAATATTATCAGGTAGCAATTTGCCATTTCTCTTATTCTGCTGTTCAGGTTCTGGCAGCCTTTTTATAACATCCCAGGTGCTCATATTATTATTTTGTCTGCATCGATCCAGCTGTGTTCCGGATGACCCAGCCATTTGACAAATAACTTGTTGCCTTTTCTGCGGATGATTTTTTCTATGAGATATGTGTCAGGCTGCTTAGTTTTGCTGAGTTCTTGTTCATAGAATCGGCCTTTGAGAATTTCTCCTCGGTGGTCTTTTATTATATATGTGTTAAGGGTCCCGGGTTTAACTTGAACCACTGTAAATAATTCAGTGCTCCAGTTTCTTGTAAAGCCTCTTTTGAATAAGTGCTTATATTTGCTGATTCTTACTTGATCGCCCACCCTGTATTTGGCCCTTCTTGTTGTTGGCTGGTATCTAGGATAATAAACAGTCCTGATCAATTTTTGCTCATCAGATGAAGTTACTTCAGAGGGTTTCATGTTGATTGTGGAATGGACCGAGTTGTTATATTTATGTAGAAGTTCTGGAAGAATATTAATCCATTTATAATTACCTTGAAGTGTAAATTGTTTATACATAAGATTTTTTAAGGTTCTGTTGAATCTCTCTACAATTGAGGCTTTGAGATCACTGTAACTCGAATAATGTTTTATTGCCTGGCTTTTAATAAATTGTTGGAACACAGAATTATAAAATTCTTTGCCATTATCTGTTTGCAAATAGCGCGGTGATCTTCCACTCTGATTGATGATTGTCCTGATGGCTTCTGTAACACATTTTCCAGTCTTGGATTTGAGTGGCACAGCCCAGGCAAATTTTGAAAATGTGTCTATTACAGTGAGTAGATACTTGTAGCCCTTGTTGATTTTGTCTAAGTTTTTCAACTGTCCACTTGACAACTCAATCAAGTCGCTCTGCCATAAATCATCTATGCCCTTTGTGACTACTGGGAGTCTCTTAAAATTATGTCGGGCTTGTCTGTGTAATTCATCAACAATAATTTGTCTAGACATAATATGAAAACAAGAATATTGCAACTATAGGGTGTTCAGCAGCTGAGACTACAGGATTTTCTAAATATAATTTGTCCCCTATTTGTATTTTAAATTCCAAAGTGCCATCATCTTCAGCATAAGATGTTTCTAATGTATCGGGATCTGTAAAATCCTCTAACTCTACACTGGTGATTTTTACTTTGTTATCAGCATTTGTTATTGATAAGGTGGGGTAGTGGTGTGCCTGTGGTTGTAGCCAATATTTGATCTTGATTGGTCTCAATGTGCCCCCAACAAAAAATTGGTAATAAAATTGTGCAGGGGACAGCATATATATTTTGCCACCTGGTGTAAATGGTGAATCATATTCTTTGTTGGGGATGCTGTACAATTCAAGAATTACTGAATGTTTTGGATTCTCAATTATGCCGGTTATTTCTTTTTCTGCTGTGAGCAATCTGCTTGTTACAGATTCAAGGTGCTCATTGATGGTCCTAACAACATCATCATGGCCTGGCTTGATTTTTATGTCCACAACAAGTTTCTTGTATTGTTGCACAATCTCTTGAAGCTGGGTGGCAAAAACAGACAGAGCATTTGCTTGATTGGATTCCATGGTCCCTAGCTGTTGCTTGATATTAGCTACAATTTGTTGCAAATTTTCAACAACTGCCAATTTTGAATTTTGAGCAGTAAGATCATGTACCTGTCTTCTGATATCCTCAAACAGGGCATGCAGTTCATTAATATGTTGATTGGTTGGTAGAGTGGCCACTGTCTGAGTGAGTTGTTTGATCTCTGTCTGGATATTCTTGATATCTTCTGATTTCAATATCCTATTCACTGCTCTCTTAATATTTTTAAGTTCCTGTGATGTAGGAAGATTTGATACTGTATTTTGCAAAAATTCAAGTGCCAATTTTACATTGTTTAATTCAGAAGCATCAGCCACATTTTGCATAGCATTTTGGAGCAGGGCTATATCTGCCTGAGTGGGTGTGGATTGTTGTAAAATTTCAAGTTTTGTTTGGATATCATCTATCAAGTGATGAAAATGAGATAGTTCAGATTCGGTGTTGAGGTTTTCAAGCTTTGTGATTTGTTGCTGGACACTGACAAGTGTATCTACAATTCCAGGCAATCGGGATTCTAGTACATTTGCCAAATCATTTTGCACTGCTGCTATTGTACCTTCAAGATGGGTTATGGAACTTTGAATTTTTCCAAAATCTTCATATGTTTCAAGTTGCAGCTTAATATTTGCTACACTCCGAGTTATTGCATTCAAAGCATCAGAAGATGGTAAATTGTTCATGAAATTTTCAAGTATCTCAATTTTTTCTTTAACCTCGGCTATGGCATTGTTCAGAGGGTCCAGGTTAGGTATCTGGAGTGACTGAATCTGTTCCTTTAGAGTGGAAATCACTAGATCAAAATCTTCTTGTGATTTTATGCTTTTGACAATTGTTTGGAGCTGTGTCTGGACATTATTTATTTGCTCTTCCAATTGCTGTTTCAATTGCTCAGAGTTGGTGGCCTGGGTCTTAAATTTGGCTTGAAGAGCTGCTACAGCTTCTTCTAAACTTTGAAAATTATCTAATGTGGCCAGATCAGTATATTTCTGAAGCAATAATTTGAGTTCAGAATCAATTTTAAGAAGAGGGTCCATGTATTGTGATTGTAAATTTGTAATTTCTAGTTGAAGACTGGCATTCAGTGTGGTTTGTAAAGTTTGCAAATCACTTCTTAATTTCTTGACTCTGACATCAAGCATCAGAATCTCATCACTGTGATCTTCATGTCTTGTATGGCCAAATATATCATTAGGCATTTTTGTTTTAGTGGTTATTTATTATAGAGTATCTGATTCTTAATTCTATAAAAAAAGGTATAAGCTTGTCATATGACCCAGGGACCTCAATATATAAGCAGTCACCAGCAGAAACAGTATATACAGTGCCAGAAATCATGTTTGAGTGCTTGATTCTATAAATATTTCTCCCTACTGAAATTTTGACATCACCCTCGGGGGTTGTAATAAATTGCAATTGACCACCTACAGGTAATTGGTAATGATTTAAATTATTGTTAAATATGTACAATGTTTTGCCTGTTTCATCATCAACATCTGTAAGTATGCTGTTCAGATGAATAATTAACAAGCCACTCAGTTTAGACAGCATATCAGGAGAGGCTTGTGGTGTCGGCAGATCCATAATAGCCTGTTTTTTGAACCCAAATAAGTTCATAGGCATGTTTATTTATTTCAAATCATGCTCTGTAATTGGGCATTGATTCCCATTTTTCAAATCACAATGCCCCCAAGGTAAAGTATGTATGCCACATGATAAAATGTATCTCTTATCATCATGTGGGTCCAGGGCCACTTTTCTTACAACATTTGAAGTCAGCAAGTGATCCTCACTCTGAATTCTATTTTCTGATGTTCTGATTGAACTTTGGGATTTGAGACAATCTTCATAATTTTCAAATTTAAGCTCTTTTTCAACAGTCACTCTGCCAATGCCCTTGGCCTTTTTGACAACAGCACTACATGTTTTAAAACTATACACCTTGGCACTTAACCCAGCAAATTCCACAATAGCATCACCACATGTTTCATCTTTTAACTTGCCAGGTACCTTTTTGTTGTGGGGTTGAATTATTGTATGTTCACTGGTATCAAAGTATTGAAACAATTCAGGCTGTGACATATCTTGATAAACATCTTCTGTTTTAATATCAAGAATAAAACTATCCGTATCCATGTACATCAATTTTATATTATCACCATAAAAAGGTTTCAACACATCATAATACAATGTTAACATATGTAATTTGGCCAATTCCAATATCACAGCCCCTACATAAATAGGTTTATCAAACTTAATCTTTGTTTTCTTCATGTTGAAAAGTGCCATGTGCTCATCATAAATTCTTCTGTAATTGAAATTAGGCTTTGCAACCAATTTTTTGCTCAGGCTGGGGTCAGTAATTATTTTAACATCGGTATGTTTTCTGACATTTTCAATAGTTTTGCCATACACTGAATTCACCATCAATTTAAACAAGCCCTTATCAAATTGGCTCTTTGCAGATGTTCGAAGCTCCGTGTTTGTATCAATGTATGGTTTCAACCATTCTGAGTGCCTGAACCTCAAGACTTTTCCAATTTTGGTCACTTGAACACCATGTTTCATCAGGAACTGGAGGTTTTTGTAATATATGACATAACCCTGTTTCGGCTCCAGAGTCATCATGAGCTTCTTCTGTTTAGAGCCAGGTGAGCACTGAACCTCGGGAATTGGGGGCAGATCAGAAAATTTATTGTGCAAATCATCAGGAATTATCAGATCAGCCTCTAAGAAGAGGCCATAGTCACTGTCATCAAAATCCTTAAGATCTTCAATATTGAAATTTTCAACCCACTCAAGCCCTGCATATGGCAGTTTATCCATCATGGCATAACCATAGAGGCTGTTTGCATCTACATACAGTATATAATTTGATGGCCGTGCTGGATCATAATTGGGAATATGCTTGTTATTTGCTCTGGCATATCTATGGGAACATTGCACCATGCCTCCTCTTATACATTGTTCCATAAACAGATACTTATCTTGATCTGGGATCAGATCCAATTGCATTTTAGTGTTCAAAAACGTTGCAGCCCATGCTAGGCCCGGGGCACTGAAAAAATATAATGGGTCCAGTTTATAATTTTGCGTAGAAGATTTTCTGAATGCCTGCAATATATCAGCTAAGAGGGTGACATCAAGTTTCAAATATGCCATGTGATAATCACCAAATGTCTGGCAATTTAAATTGTTCCACATCAACTTGGCATGGTGATAATCTTCATCAGTGATTCCAGATCCTCTGATTCTGCTGTAAAACTCTTCTTGTGGTGGCAGAGAACACTCATCAAATTTAGAAAAATCTGTAACATAGTCATATGGATATACACCCTTCCGCCTAATTAATTTCAGGTCCAGATTTGGAAACGAGGCATGTGTGATTTTGAATTTATCATCAGATAATTGATTTGCCAGTGTAGGCAGGCTAGCCGACAGAAATCTGTAGGAATCAAGAAATCTTATGTGAATAGGAACACCATCAACTTTAATTATCTTGCTAATAGATATATATTTTTCATCATTTTCAGCTAAAATATTTAAATTCTGCTTCTCAAACCCCTCGTACCTGATCAGATGATGGAAATCATAATTGGATGCTCCATGGCAAAATATGGGGATAAATCTTGGTCTCTTGATCTGAATATTACAGCTTTTACACAGGGCCATTAAGAATTTACCATCTGTATGAGAATGGTGATGAACCTTGATATTTGTATCTGAAAATTCACAATCACATACCGGGCATTTTTCTGCATTGTTGAAATCTTCAATCTGTTCCTCTGTTAAAGGCAACATGGGCTTTGATATTAATAAGATGTTAGATGCTATGTCACGGCACACATTTTCTATTATATGTGCAAATATTTTGATGGCATTTGGTCCCATGTATGAATATTCTTTAATAACAACACCATCCTGTACAACCACACAACAAAAGCTGGAAGGTTCATGTAGCTGGTATGGTGTACTTGAAGATTCCTCGGGATCTGGATTGCAGAATGCAAGAGGTTTGAGGTTCGATTCAAAATCACAGACAATATATACTGGGTGTTCCAACAAGGCTTCAAACTTTTTGAATTTGCAATTTTCACTTGGATTGGGCATCACCATATGAACAGGTTTATGGTTGCCACAGTATTTCAGATGCTCAATTAACTTGTTTTTTGCAATTTCTGCACTCTCTTCACAAACACCATTCACCATTTTTCTACCATCAAATACAGTTAAGCATCTTCTGCACAACTTAAATATTCTATTAGATTTGTCTAGTTGTGTTCTGACTAAAGCTTCAAGATTATGTATCAGAGTATAATGATATGTGCCATCCCCTTCAATTAAGAGCAGATCAATCGGAATAGCAGATTCATCATCAAGTGTACTGATTCTGAGAGGTGCTATCGGGCAATTGCCAGTGGAACAAATAAATATATTAATAGATAATTGTTTGCCATTGATGTGCCTGGCCTTTTTTTCAAATTTATCAATATTCTGAACAGACATTGGATATTCCAAACCCTCCATTGCCTCGTCAAAATCATGTTCATGTTGCTTGTAATAAGTTATTCTCTGAGGGTTCCTTGAAACTGGAAACAAAGCAGCTAAAATACACCACAAAAAGCATTTATCATCATTATTTTCAATATTAACCACGGCTTGTTTGTTTTTAATATTATCAGGTAATGGCAGATATGTAGATCCTTGTAATGGGCTGAATTCAGAAATATTAACATATAACTTGTGTGGGGATCCGCATAGGCTCCATCCAGACTCTTTTGCTGCAAATTCAGAGTGTTTAATGTTCAATTGATCCATCAATCTGCTTATTATTTTGTCTAAATTTGCGTTTGAATATACCGATACAGTTTCTGTTATGTGGGGCTGTGTAAATTTTGTGCCATTTGGTTTCTTATATTGAGTATACAATTTGAGGGACAGCTTATAAGAGCCATTTTGTGCATTTAGAATTGCCTGTATATCAGGTTTTTTACTGTTCAAAAAATTATTAATACCACATCTTGGCTCTGATACAAACCGGTGATCCCTTAATTGGCCGTTAAAACTGCTACGGATGGGTTCATAGCGTGGCTGCTTTGCAGGTCCAGCATTAACAGGTGCTTCATGCTTCCTTTTCAGACCAGATGTGGATGGTTGTGAGGGCAATGCTGATGACTGTACATAAGAATTACACTTATGCCATTTGTAATATGCCTTGCTTAATATTTTATGGCATCTTGGACACATTTTTGTGGCTTTTCTGTATTTCTTAGAGTTACAAATACGGCAATGCCTAGCCCAATGAGAACTAGATATATTTTTATTACACTGATTGCAATATTTTTGTTTTGGCATTTTTTCTTGTTGTTTATTATATAAGAT
Source organism: Lepisma saccharinum (assembly GCF_977018435.1). Lineage (NCBI taxonomy): Eukaryota > Metazoa > Arthropoda > Insecta > Zygentoma > Lepismatidae > Lepisma > Lepisma saccharinum. The sequence goes on from NC_139255.1 coordinate 17,452,335, forward strand.
TTTCTGGGCTTCAATTCAAAACTTTATACTTAATAAAAAATATCAGTTGGGTTCAGCAGTTAGTGGCTGAGCTGGTGCTTTTATACCCAAACAACAGCAGTAACTAGGTTTTGGTGATAGTTTTGCTGATGTACAACACACTTCACCAGGTTTAAAACCTCATCTCTATATCAACTAAATACAATTCAAAATTGGATTTTGAACTGTACAATAAATATTCTGTAAGTCTCACTTGTGTTTATATTAACAGAACAATACAAAACCAGAATTGTATTCAGGATTGCATGTTTTCATACAAAAAAGCCATATTTTTGACAAGTTTATAAACAACAATCACACAGATATAGCTTTTACACACATGGCCGAATCTGTCTGAGCAGAGGAGGGAGGGGGGTTTTAGATCTGGGGGCTATCAACTAGCAGTAATTATTCTCAAAATCTCACTTGTGGACATATTATTTTGACACATGTATTTCAATCTTAAATATTTTATCAGGACTCGAACCCCGAGCCTTTTGTTTACAAGACAACAATATTATCATTTTGCCATCAGGGGAGGCTTCATATTTTATGAGGACTTAAACCCGAACCTCCACACCTGAAAAATTGGGGTATAAGCCCCTCTTGCCATTGTCTTAAGTATGGGTAAATCTATCTGTTGAGCCCTCGCCTTTTCTACACTAGAAATTCAGAATTTCTTAAAAATCAGAGCATATCACACCTGAAGAATTGGGGTACAGGCCCCATCTTGGCATTGTTTTAAGTGTAAGCAAATCTGATTGTTCAATCAAATAGCCTCGCCTTTTCTACACTTGTAAGTGGTGCTGGTTATATCACAAATACAACTACTCCCCCCATTTCTTGGAGGAAGCTGAAGGATGCCGCCAGTGACTACATTGAATTCTGAGATGGCACATATGAAATCCTATTCTATAATGTACATGTGCAGAAAATTTAATTGAAATTGCTTACATATTTAAAAAACTACAACAAATGTACATACAACGATCATTTACCATATAGCATGGTGCCCAAGGGATTTTTTTCAAGGGAGGAGGAAGCAAAACACTCATACATAGGGTGACCATCATATTTTGACCTACAAACGGGACATCACAAGGAGGTTAGTTTAACTCCCCCGTGTAAAATCAGTTAGGCCTAATTATAAAATAATAGTTATTAATATTTTTATTAAAGTATGGATCTCATAAGTGATACATTATAAACCATAAATGAAATCAAAGCCCCCCTGATGTTTCTGGAAAGAGTAAATATAATTCGGATGGTGAAATTGTAGCGATATTTTATAACAAAAAACATTGTTTTCTGTGACTTACAGACCGCACGTTTCAGCGACTATTATTATTGTTGTCAATTTTTATTATCGTTATTATTATTATTATTATTATTATTTTACAGTACCCTCTGGCATTCAAAAACATGGATTAGAGGTACCATGAAGGACAGTAGATTAAGTGGTCTATGACTCTGAGTGATATCTCTGCATTGTGAAAGAGTACATAGAGAAAAAGGACAGGAGAGAAGGCGAATCCTGTTTCTATCTCGACTAGTAGACTCGAGTCTGAACTTGCATACAACGCTAAAGTATTTTCAATCCAATTTGAATTTTATGATTTGTAAAGTAGTAGTAGTAACTAATAATAATAATAATAATAATAATAATAATAATAATAATAATAATAATAATAATAAACGTTTCTATGACTCTGATCCCACTGAGAAAAAAATCCTGCGGGCGGCCTTGAATGAAATATGATCTCTGGTTGTGAAAAGGTATTAGGCTAATTATTATAATCTCGGTAAGACTTACATAGTGTGACTAGTCCCTTTGATGTTAGTATTACACTGAAGCTGAGAAGTGCCAGAAGTATGAATCAGAAGAACCAATCTTTTGGAGAACAACTTTATTCTTCACCAACCGTCCATAAAATTCCTCCACGTCTGGCACAAAATGCAAGATTTGTCTTTTGAGTTTATGGCAAGATGTAGGAATTTAAATTCTTCTTGCAGGTTCATATTCAAAATACTTATTTTCTGAAATCATTGTTCGCGTTGAGGCAAAAACATGTCGCCATGCTGTGCCTCCCCGATGGCGTAGTGGTATCGTCGTCACCTTGTGATAAATGGGTCTCGGGTTCGATACGTGGTGGAGGCACATAGTGTTTCGGATCCCACTTTAAGCTGTCAGTTCAGTTCCGATTAGCCTTTATGTGCATAAAATGGAATTAAAACAACAATTGATTCATTATTTGAAGCATTCCACCGAATAATCGTAATAATAATTAATATTTCAGATTGTCTACAGATATCAGCCTTGAAGTTGTTAATGGAATTGGCTTGCTGTTTAATATCAGCCTGTAAGGCTTCAGACTGTTTTGCAAATATCAGCCTGCAGTGTTTCAGACTGTTTGCAGATATCAGCTTTCAGTGGTTCTGACTGTTTACACATATCAGCCTGCAATGTTTCAGACTGTTTGCAGATATCAGCTTTCAGTGCTTCAGACTGTTTGCTAATATCATTGCTAATATCAGCCTTCAGTGCTTTAGACTATTTACACATATCAGCCTGTAATGTTTCCAAACTTTAAACTTACTGCTTGCTAATTCCTTCAATCATGGCTTTTAAAGCATCAAACATATTTAATGGATCAGATGTAATATTCGTAGACAATGATTCATAATCTCTACAAACCAAATCGGTAGCTTCGAGGCTTTCAGTTCGAATATCTAGGCCACAACATTCCTAATGTAGAAGCTTTGTACATTTCTTGCACACAAATGTGGTTCTTTCTTTATCAATGTCCCGACAACAATCGGGAACATTAAGTCCTGAACTCGAAGTAAGATTTTTATTTGGGCTACGCGAATACACCTCTTCCATTCCGAAACGAAATAGCTCTGTGTTTTTTTACAACTATGAAAGTTCAGTGCTCTTGCACAATGAATCTCAACTTTAAATAATTGTCTTGTCCTTGTACACTACACAATCGGGCCAACACGTTCAGCTGCCACTTGAAACGTTCATAGCCTGTATTATTATACTATTAAACGTATTATTATATTTATTAATAATAACTTAATAATACTCAGCGGTGAACAATGAGACTCGGTGAAGTACACAGACTCCTCTCAGGTACAGGGATAGTGTTAGCCAAAGACAATATTCACAGCACAGAGAAATAAAACCACATTGCTGCAGTAGATAAAACTGAAAGGTTTTATTCTTTATTTATGGCAATTATAATGCGAATATACTTGAGACGAAGGCGAGGATTTCGCTTTGTCCATGAATTGACTCAACTAAAAACGCATAAACTCAATGCGTGGCTATCGGCATGCCTATGATCACATAGACCTAGCTTGGGGTTAGGGTGAGGGTGGGAAGGAGGTGACATGTAAAACGACAGATATGTGTGTGGAATCCATAGCTTTCTGGGTCGCTAAGATGAATAGTGACACTCCCAATGCTGTTCAACTCCAAGACACCTGTGGCACCCCTAGGAGATGTGGAGTGGGGTTGTCAAGGGGATGACATGTAAAACGACCGATATGAGTGTGGAATCCATAGTGTTCGGGGTCGCTAAGATGAATAGTGACACTCCCAATGCAGTTCTATTTATTTATTCTTGCTCTTGGAGGTGGAACTAAAAATGTTGTTCATGTTGTTGTTAAATTTATATCATAGTGAATTTGTAAAAGATATTACTTTATATTTTGTATACTGTACATATACTTTTAAATACCTGTAAATAAAATTAGTTACATTATACGCTATAGATAGAATTCATTAATCACCCGGGCAACGCAGGGTAATCGCCTAGTATATATAGGCTACGTATATGCACACACACATATGCCAGATGTTTAATAAATAATTGAGTTGTTCCAAAATGTATTTCAAGTAAAGTATTGAACTTACGTTAATGAAACCAGCCCAGAACGAACGAGGAACTCAAAAGTTGTATTTACACCTACAAATGTTCAGTGTATGCACTACGGGTGACACGGCACACATTGACACGATAGTCTAGTTCTTGCCACACTCGCATCGATAGTCGATAGTTTCTGGGTCTGCAATGATACGCTCCCTTAGGACTGCGATATCACGCTGAATCAGATGGGCGAATACCCTCCTGCCTTTGATGAAACCACACAAATAGAAGCAACACGGTGTAAGGTCCGGCGATCTTGGGGACCGAAAGCATTGCATAAAACACTGTGAGCGATGTGGGTAATTTGAGTGTCGCCTGGCAGCGGATGCGAACTCAGCTTGACAAAACATACACGCACAAACTGTTTGCTTTCCTTGATCCTTGTGGACTGGTTTAATAACGTAAGTTCAATAGTTTACTTGCAATAAATTCTTACTTTCCCTCAATTATTTATGAAACACCCGGTGTATATGTATATATATATATATATATATATATATATATATATATATATATATATATATATATATAATAACCCGTGGCCGAACAGTCCGTGAGTGTGAGAGTCAATAGACCACAATCTTTTTACGAGGGCTACAGACTGCGTCCCGAATCGGGCGCGTAGAATATGTCTAGCACGGTTTCATTTCTAAATTTTTTCTGCCCATTTCACCCGTTCCATTCGTCCCCATAGCTACAATTCCAGAGCTTCCATTCGCTTTTCCTCACTTCTTCTTAGTGTCCATGTTTCAGTACCATACAAAGTATTTCATTAGTCTTTTCCTCATTTTTTTGTTCATAGATCCAAAGAAAATATTTTTCTTTCTATTGAAGACTTCCTACGCCATTGCTATTCTTACTTTTATATCTTGGCTGCATTTCATATCACTGCTGATGATGCATCCAAGATATTTAAAGCTGTCTACTTGTTCCATTCTCTCGCCTCTGATCCTTACTTTTGCCTTTCTCGGTTTTCATTCCGATCACCGTTGCTTTCGTCTTCTTCACATTTGTTCTTGTCCCGAACTGTTCACGAAATATTTATGATGGTTTGAAGAGAATTTACTTTTTTCCACTTCAAAAATACACTATGGTTTTTGACAGCTTTTATTCTAATTGTTTAGCTCCGTTTCTTGTACAATAATATATTCGAAACCTCATTATTGCTTCTTGGTCATTCCATGTTAAACCAACAAGATCCTTACATTTCTTTGATTCATGTAAAACTTGGCATACTGCATGGGCCACTTGAGGCAGGAAGATATACAAGGTTGCAGATCCATATTTTATGTGTTGCAAGTTGTTATTACATTGATGCAAGCTGTATAATTTTCTAATTCTTCCATCTTGTAAACTTTAAATTGCAATATTTCGGCAATCAAGGAACCAATAAAAGTGATTCGGACGGCGTTGGAAAGATCTCGAAGGGTTCTTTCACATGGGATATAGCATTCCTATGCTACGATAAAGGAAAATAATTGAAGGTGGTGCAAAGAAAAGTTTGGTAGCCATTTCCTCAAAAAACGGGTCTTTTAATTATTATTATTATTATGTCAAAAAAAATTACATGTCATTACTCAATACGTGTACAAAATTTAAAAATGGGTCGCCAATGGGATCGGGAGTTATGTTAGATTTGGGTTAAGTTAGGGTTGGTTAGATTTGTTAGATTTGGTGCTTTAAGTTCACTTTATGGACAGTAAGGCTAATCGTGACTGGACCTATAGTTTAAAGTGGGATTCGAATCACTATGAGCCTCCACCGGGTATCGAACCCGGGATCCCTTGATTACAAGGTTAGGGTTTAGTAAGGTAGGTTAGGTAATGTATGATAAAAAAATTCTGATAGAAGAAATTCCTATACTTCAAAAGTAAAAGTCTAACAGAAATGAAGCACAATATTGCTTGAATCAACGTACATGAATACGATGTTTAAATCTCAGTTCTTAGAAATAAAGGGTGATTCAAAAGACCGGACACATAGGCAACTCCGTTATTATATTTTTTTTTAAAAAAATAGTTGTTACTCCAATAGGAACGAATTTTGTATCTCAATATAAAATATTTTGTCGATATAGGGATATAACCTGAACAATTTTTCACGCAGATTTGTGTCCACTAGCATATGTAAACCAATTTGTTTTCGGAATTAGCCAATTAAATACCTTCACATAAATATGCATTGCGTTAAGTATTTGTACTTTAATATTTCATTCTGATAATATTCCTTACATGGAAGCAGGCTAGGAAATTATATTCATTGCAAGCTCACAGGTTATTGATGGATAAATTGTTTTGCTGGGAGGTGAATGCAGAATTATGACTTCGCTGGTCAATGCTCGGGGAACCTGTTTCAACTCTTTGGTGGTCTCTTTCCAAGAATCAGCTGTTTCCTTTCTTTTTCACTTCGTCTGATTTTCACTGCACATATGGGCATTTGAATAGCTTGCTTGTTACTTACAATTTCTCCCCTTGAAAAATGGAAGTTATATTGCTACATTATATACATATATGCTGATATTATCCTGCTCAAAAACAGCTGACGAGCCTTAGTACAGAAGTACGTATACATGTAAAGCTACATAAGTTACACATTTAAAATACAAAATTTGGTGATTTAAATGTAAATGCAAAAGAGAAATACTAAATACTCGTGCATTAAAAGAACATTAAAATATACATGATAAACACATTCATATACAAGCCTGTCCCGTCTCGTGGGCAACACTACTCACAAATATCCATGCCCAGGCTAGGTTCGAACCCCAGACACCTGGAGTTGCGCGCGATGTGCTAACCACTCCTCCACGAGGGCCGGCCCCAGTTTAGAGAATTCTCATAAAGCATACCCAGAACTAGGATAACTAGCATACAATTTTGCATAATTTGATGCACTATACCTAAGTACCCCTCTACAATTTTGTGGAGTTACAATATACCCCTCTCCTGCGCCACTGCACAGCTTGGCCTGAGTAGTAGAAAGGGATGGCGTAGCAATCACCATATTTTCATACTTAACAGAACAAAATTATTTCTTTATTTGGTGGTTTTTATTAATAATCTTCCATGTAAGTATATTTAGAATCCAAACATATAAGCTTACTTGATATTTCAACGGCCGGCTCCCGTTATGAGCACCTATAGAAAGTCTACCGATGCAGATGGTTAATGTTTCGCGATATTTCGACCGGACGATGCTTCATGATGCTAATCTCAGTAAGAGATATTGGGCTGAGGCAATTTCTTCAAACCTGAAGAATGTTTGTCCTAAAGTTGCAATTAAAGATGCTACTCCAGAGGAAATGTGGACAGGACATAAAGTTAATTTAAGTCATCTTCGTGTATTTGGTTGTACAGCATATGTTTTGACACTAAGCCAAGCGTCAGGTTAACCTTGCAGCAGGTTTTCCCATATGTAGATCCTAACGTGCGCGCAGAATATAGTTCCACTGAGACGGGTTCTATTCCGACACAACTGCATACTTGCAAGAAAACAGTTATTTAATTTGTAAAATACAGACAAAATAATACATCCATTAGCAGGTGTGGACTTGATCGGTTGCAATCACTGTGCAGACGAACTTGGATCCGCAGATTCGCCAACTGGAGTTTGTATTGCGCTGAGGAATCACTGAAGCCCAAGTGCGAGTCGAGCAAGACTGAATACGTTGCAGAGCGCGTGGAATCCGTGATACCAGTGTTGCACATCCCACTATTTTAACCCTATGTTTATTGTGATTAATAATCGTGCTATACAGCGGCGAGAATGGCTGAATCGAGGTCTCCTGTTCAGCGAGGTTATTGTGGGCTTCATCCGAAGGGAAAAGCTCTTCAAATCAAACAAGTTGTTTAAAATGCATAATCCTCCTTACAGAAACAAGATCAAAGTAAAACCGGGCGTGAGGTGATTTGCCGTCAGTGTGCGCACGAACTGTATCCCGGGTGTAGAATGATTTGCGGTTTGAGTTTAGGAAGAGGAAACGATTGTTTGTTGTTTGACGACAAGAGAATGTCCCCGGTATTAAAAGATATCCCCGTTAGAAGAAACATGTTTATTATTTGGACCAGACGTGCTTTAACTCTGGGAGTTACATTGAATTTTTTTTATATATACCACCGTGCAAAACCACCGCCAGTGGTGAAGAAACCGACGAGAAAGGGAGAGGGGAAGGGGGAGGCTTATTGTTTCACCCACTAACATCAATGAAGTCTTTGTTGAAGCGCATATTTACTGTTCCGTGCAAAGAAAAGGATGGATGATTAGCAAGAAATGGACAGACCAAGATTTGAATCCTGGTTTAGTGAAGTGGTTCATAAATTGAAACCTCAGTAATAGCAGCAGACAATGCACCTGATTGTATATATCACCAATAACAAATCATGTTTTTTTTTGCTGGTATAACTTGAAGTGCATGTGTCTTACAGTAACAAAAATTTTCATAAATGTATTTTTTTATAAACAAAAAACAAAAAAATTGTCGCTAAATTCAAGAGGGCCTGTCGTTGTTTACTTATATCTTTGTTTATTTTTTATTTTTGCGTGCTCGAAATATACACACATGCTCATGGGCGTCCGGAAGGTGGGAGGGGGCAAGGGGGCCGTGCCCCCCTGGAAAGTGAAAGTCAACCAAAAATTATGTATTTCACACATATAATTTCATTTTAGCCACAATAATATGTGTTAATTATTGCATTAACACCATAAATTCAAATTTAAGCAATGTTTTTTATGGAACTACACTCTTTTGGGGGAAAATGTGACTTGTTTGCCCCCCTGGGAAAAAATACCTTCCTTGCCCCTCCCTGGAAAAAATCCTGCGGACGTCCATGCACATGCTCTCCTGTTTCGAAGATGTTTCGCATTTATATTAAGTAATAACACATTTTTTAAATAATTTATGCGCCGAAAGTTCTTCTGAAATGTTATGTTTCAGGAGAAACACAAATACATTCTGCTTGACATGCATGTGGGTTTTGATGTGTTGTGCGGTTGGCAATACTGTGGATTTTCTCAGTGTCTGCGATGTAAGCAGCTCGGCGGTTGAGGCAAGACTGGCACGGAAGATTCTGAGCTCAGTTCTCGCGCGGATTGATACATAAAACCTGCTGCAAACTTAGCCTGACGCGCGGCTCAGACCATCAACGAAAGAAGATGGATAGTAAGTCGAAACCATACATTATGCTAGGATACTGTGAGTTTACAAAAGGTTATGGATTAGCTGATGCTTCAAATCCTGGTAAGGTTATATTCCTGGAAAATGTTGCAGGAACATGTGTCGATGGGACAGATGTCAACACTGACATGTCTTCCGATGTAATTTTATCTCTGACTGTACATATACCATTTAATGGATCACAAGTTAAAAACAATGACAGTCAGAATGTTGTAGATAGTAATGCCAGTGAATTATCAGAAGTAACAAATTCAGAAACTGCTGAATGTTCAAATGTAGATAGTAACTTATTTCAAAATGTAGAACAAGAAAAGGGTAGACCTGTTAGAAATAAGCAATTACCAATTTGGACAGGGGATTATGATTTGTCCGATACATCTTTTATGAGTTTTAAAGAACCTGTAAGATTTGCAGATGCTACAACATGCAAAGAAAATTCCAAATGGAAGAGAGCGATTGATGATGAATATAAATCACTCTTGAAAAATGAAGTTTGGGAATTAGTAGATCGTCCAAAGGACCAGAGTGTAGTTAAAAAGTAAATGGGTATATAAAGTAAAAACAGATGTAAATGGAGACATAGATAGATACAAAGCTAGATTAGTAGCACGGGACTTTACGCAACGATATGATATCGATTATGAAGAGAAATAAAACTTCCTATGTTCAGTTAGGCGTATTAATATGCAGTATCAGGTTTGATTAATGGCTTCAATTTTTAACATATTCTCTACATTTACAGTGAAGAAATTCTAAGAAAACTTATTATCAAAATAAATAGTAAACAACTTAAAATTCTTCTCGCTTTCCTCTCTCAGCACAACGAACTACCAACATGTCTTCACTAACATCCAAGGCTAGGTTCCATCTCGGGCGAAGGGATGGTGGACCAGTGGTGCCAAACGTGTGGGATTTTTACTTGAAAAAAAAAAAAAAAAAAACGGTTCGCATCTTACCCGACGCGAAGTATTACCCATCTCTACTCTATCGTGTCGGCGATGTATAGTTACGATACTTTGGCGATATATATCGTGCCGACAATATATCGTCACGATATATTGTCGCCGATATCACGATCCGGATAAAAATATCCTATCATATCGTCTGTGACAATATTTTCTTGACGATATATCGCGATATCAAATTTCCGATATTGTTCATTCCTAGTGCTGGCCCACTTTCTACCACCCAGGGAACTTTATAATACGTTTCGTTTTTTTCCTTTTTATGTCTGGGAAGAAGAGTGGGGTGCAGTGGCGGGTAACAAACTTCGCACCATCATGGCGTTCCTCGTACCGTCTCTCCTGTTGAGAAGAGGTTCTTTCAGCTCGACTTCGGATTGGACACAGTCGTCTCACACAAGGTCATTTGCAAAAAGGACTGGACATTCCAGTGTGTCGTGTATGTAAGTTATTCTCAGTGTCCGGCATATTCTTGTCGAATGTGTCGATTTTACCCTCAGACACACTTTTTAATTACTCAACAGTTTATCATCCATGTTGGGAGACGATTACAGTGTTTTAACAAATATTATTATCTGTTTCTGAGGAATTGTTGGTGTCTCCTTACTAGAGTACTGAATTGGACCACTTTCGCTTGCTCATACTCGATCGAATCTCCCACGCTCGAATATATAGTATATCAAATATTTATTTATTTATTGAGATAATTTCAGATAGAGCGCAAGTGGCCATTTTACGCTGAAATTGTCAACAGTGGATAGAAAAAGTTAAAAATAACAAAATAACACAAAAATATTAACAAAAATAAGTCAAGATGACACTATTTAAACATTCTACTATTTACAATTTCTTTAAATGGAAGACCGAAATTCGTACTCTGTATCGAATATGTCAACACTTGATGGAAGGTCATTATATTGCATGGGAAGTCTGTAGAAGAGAGCTCTTTGTTGAATTTCCAGTCTTGGCTTTTCTGTGTAAAATAGGTTTGTGTTACGTGTTGTGTTCGTAGACACTCGAAAGTGGAATTCCTAAAGGAGTGTGTTGCAGCGGATTTTGCCATTGACAATTTTGTATAGATAATTGAAGTCATTGTGCAAGCGGCGCTGATGTGGAGTTTGTAAGTGTAGATAGGACAGCAGATACGGAGTTGACAAATTGCGTAATGAGGGAGCCCTGTAACGGAAATTTCATTGCGACAATAATCGTTGAAATATATATGTAATAATTAGTCCTGGTAGTTTCAATCCATAATCATCTATTCATGTTCATATATTCAGGTATTGGTAAGACAGACTAAATTACATTTTGTCACGTTGTCAGTAACCAAACGCATAACTTCCAATCACGAAACAATCTAACGAATCCCCTCCAATCGGGATTCCGGCGCAACCATAGCACCTGCACAGGGCTCATGCAAAACATGCAAAAGTTCAACATTCAATTTTTATAGAGTAAAATCGTAAGATTTAGATAATTTCCCCTTATTTTATTTAAAATTTCACATTTAAAAATTCTAAGTGTAAATAAATAACTATTTTTTTTAAAAAAAATAGTTATTTATTTGTTTTGAATAGGGTTGAATTTCAAAATCCTCTTTCTATTGCAGATTTTTCTAAGCAAATTAAATATTAACAGAAATGTTGGCAAGAATTCTCATGTAATCTAGTTTTCTTTACTAAAACAAATCAATAGTTTTGTTACGAGAATTCTTTGCATTCCAAACATTCCTGAGTGTGTGCGTGTGTGTGGAGATTGATGGACTTATAGGAGCGTGTGAGCATTGACCTGTTAAAAATGTCACATCAATATTACTGGCTCGGGAATGTCATGACCCCCCCCCCACAGGGGGAGTCATATGACTTGTGCTGATTGGTTGGCTAAGGGGAATTTCCCATTAATAGTCTTGTTACGAGAATTCTTTGCATTCCAAACATTCCCAGTGTGTGTGTGTGTGTGTGTGTGTGTGTGTGGAGAATGATGACTTACAGCTATGTATGAACATTAAGACATTGAACTGTTAAGAATGTTGCCCCTCTCCCTCTACGGGGTGGTGGTCATGTGACCTCTGCTGACTAAGAGTATAAATAGAAAGTTGCTGTGTATTATTCTCACCTTTGCTGGATTGGTAAGGGAACGCACTTGTGGACGATAGAACCTGAACAGAGTTCACCAGAGCATCGGAGACTTAAAGGAGATGATTTGGTGAATACATCTAAGTAAGGTTATAGGTTTTTGTAGTGTTTTTATTTTTAACGTACATATTATATGCAATGTGTAAAGAGTTTTTAATTTTTTTCAGATTTTTATGTTAATAGATTTTTATGTTACAGACATAAAACATGCACATGCTTGAATGTTACAGAGAGAGACAGTCTGGTGTATTTTGTGTGAACTAGCCATGCAAAGAATGTTAATCATGCAATGTATTCCAATATTTGTATACCCCTATTGATTCTTTTCCTCCTTTTGTTTTTGATGTTCTCTATTAATTGATACCAAACTCGATAATAAATAACCAAAAAGAAATTATACCTATGAATGTGTTTGGTTTAAAAAAACATATTCAACAAATAGAGAGAATTACAGTAAACATGGATATCATTAGGAATATTCATCATAAACTAAGAGGCCTGCTTATCATCCATCTTAATAGTATCTGGTATCAAGTGGATGAGGATACGATTAAACAATTACATGTATTCAACAATAATTTATCGTCATATAAAATTCAAATAAGTATCTCTCAATCCAATGCAGCAGTTGTACACATAGGTCGAAATTTGTATAGAATTAAACACAGTAATATGATTCCCAACACAATATACGAGGTAGAATCAGGTGATTTTCTGTATGCTGAAATAATTGGGGAGTATGATAAATTAATTCCTCTCTTCATCGAAAAAAGAATAATTTATCTTCTCATGAATATATAAAAATACCAAACCAAAAATTAAACAAATTAAAAATTTTGAAACAATAATGGATACATTTGGAAATAGAAGGCGACAAGAGATACCAGATAATTCCAGCGACATTGTCAGATTAGACGAGCGTCTTAAGAAACTAAAAGCTGATCTATTAATTTTACAAAATTTACTAAATTTAAATATACAAGCTAAGATTACAAATCTCCAAACTGAATTAATTTATCCCATAGTGAAAATTGATGGCGAACTGAAATCCGTACTCCAACTTAGCCTCAATTGACAATGTTCAAAACTTTGAAGAGAGCATAGCCAAGTTGAAAATGAACTTAATAAATTCCGACAAATTCAATTAAGCACTCAGAGCAATTAAAACAAGAATTAAACAATCAAGCAAATACTATTCGTACCGAACTGCTTTCTATTATTCAAAATATCAAAACGCAAGAGCAGTACGAACAGCTGAAGGCTAGTATTCTCGAATTACGAGAGCAATTTCTATAATTCGAAATTCCTACACTAGAAAATATTAAAACTGAATTAGAAACAGATAAGTTACACAGGGCCATAACAGAAGTTCAAGCCAAACTACGAACGTTGGAAGATTTTATCAATAATTTACCTTCATCTTCCGAATTAAATGCCGTCGCACGCAGTGTTGCCAGTATCAAATTACATTTGGAGACTTATGAAGATTTTGGGAAGATACATGGTACCATAGCTCATATTGAAGATACTTTGACAACCATGAGAAATGAATTGACAAATGTACAGGAAACTCTGGAATTCAAGTTGCCAAGCATAACCGAATCTTTAAACATAATTCAACAACAGATTACCAAATTAGAAAATCTAAATACAGAATCTGAACTATCCCATTTTCATCATCTCATAGATGATATTCAAAATAAACTACAAATATTACAGCAATCTACACCTACACAAGATGACATATAACAAATTAAAAATGCTTTGAGCAATGTTGCAGATGCTACGGAGTGAAACAAGCTTTGACCACACTGTAGCTAATTTACCCACTTCCCAGGACTTAAGATCTGTAAAAAGAGCAGTAAATCAAATATTCAAGTCAGAGGACACCAAGAACATTCAAGCGGAAATTGCTGTAATTCAAGACCTCATCACTACTTTGCCTACCAACCAGATAGTTAACGAACTTCATGCATTGTTTGAAGAAATCAGAAGTCAGGTACACGATCTTGCTAGCCAAAGCACTAAATTGAAACTTGTAGAAAGTTTACAAGAGATTATTTCTAACATTAAACTACAAATTACTACCCTCGAAACAAGTCAAGAATCTGCTTTATCAAGTTTTGCCTCACAACTTCATGATCTCAAAGAACAATTTAAACAATTGAATGTCGATGTGAAAATCAAACCCAGCTACGATGAAGTGGTACGCACCATAAACGAATATCAAGAAACAGTATTAAGCAGATTAGACGATCTTGAATTACGTCAATTTTTCACTGTTGAGGTAGTTAGACTTGAGAGTGTAGCAAATGTACGAGGGCACTGGACTTATGTTAATGCAGGTAATGTTTACAAATTGTATCCATACACTCAGTCTCATGAATTTTTTCTTGATGGTAATATTAGGTTTTTAAAATTTTTCTATGTAAAGAAGGGAAAACATGTGGAAGTACCAAATTTCACCATATAGAGAAAAGATGGTGTGTATAGAGCACTTCAGATACCTATTGCATATTGGGATGAATCTGTAAAGAAATATAAAATACATGAGGATGAACAATTATCTGGTTTTCATGTGGAAGCTGGTGACCAATTATTATTTGAAGTGAAACAATTTTACCCTGAAAATAATCCATTTTATGTCATATTTTCTTATAGGACCCGATGTCAAGACAAGATATAGTTAGTGAATTACACAGACCAGCTCGTCGCAACTACAAAGTATCGAGTGTGGTAACAAAAGGTGTAGACGATTTGTTTCAAGCTGATCTGATAGAAATGATCACAGGAACTTTAAAAAATTTACATAAGATAAATCATGGTTACAAATATATGGTCACAGTTATTGATACATTCAGTAAATATGCATAGGCTATTCCTCTAAAATCCAAGACAGGTACTTGTGTTACCGAGGCTTTAAATTCGATATTTAGTGAGGGTAGGATACCAAAATTGAGTTGTAGAGTTGCATTTTTGTTTTTATACTGATCTCTCTTTTTCCCACCAAAGTATTACTCATTTGATAATATGCTGATGCTGCCTTCTTTGTCCTATTCATTATCTCTTGATCAATTTTCCCACTGTTACTTATGATAGTTCCTAAGTATTCATATGATTCTACTTTCTCTAGTTGTTTCCCTTCGCATATTATATACAGGGCTTCATTTTCCTTGTCCTCTTTAGTCACCCGCATGATCTTACTCTTTTCTATATTAATCTTTATGCCTTTCCTTTTAAGTTCTTCATACCATTCTTCCACTGCTTGCTGAAGTCTCTCAGGTGTATCTGATATCAGTACGATATCATCGGCATATAATAGTGCTTGGATATATACTGGCCTTAATCTCCACATACCTATCTTCGTTCTGTGTGTTCGTCGTTTGCATATTTTAGCAATTTCGTCTAAAAAGACGTTAAATAGGATTGGACTGAGGCTATCTCCTTGTTTTATGCCTTTCTCAATGTCAAATTCACCTGAGTATTCGCCATCTACTCTAATTATTCCTACAGGATTATTATATACAATTTTTATTGCATTCAATAATCTTACTGGTACTTTCTTTGCCTCCAATGCTTCCCATACATATTGCCTAGGGACTGAATCAAAAGCAGCTTTTAGGTCTATAAAAGCTAGATATGTGTCCTTGTTCTTGGCAATTCTTTTTTCCATAATCGTTCTTATAGTATATATATGATCTTGTGTTTGCCTTTTAGGGCGGAATGCTGCCTGCTCCTCCTCCATATCTTCCTCCACCACTTTTCTGAGACGTCTTTCTAGTATCCTTGTGTATAATTTATAAGCGACTGATGAGAGGCATATTGCTCTGTAGTTATTACAGTCATAGCTACTGCCCTTCTTATGTAGTGGGATAATGATATTTTTCCTCCATTCATTTGGTATTTTGTTTTCCTTCCATATTCTTTGAAACATCTTGGTTAAATTCTTAACTACTTCCATACCTCCATACTTTATTAATTCTGGATTTATTCCATCTGATCCTGCTGCTTTTCCTGTATTCATCAGTTCTATTGCTATTTGTACTTCATCTTCCTTTATTTCCCCTTCTATATCTGAGTCTTGTACCTCCATGTATGGTCCATATGTCACCCCTACCTCCTCTGGGTTATTATTTTCTTTCTGGAATTTTTCACCATAGTGTTTCCGCCATACATCCAACACACCCTTTTTTTCTGTGATCAATTTATCTCCATTTTTAATGGTTCTTATTGTTTTTCCATATTTTCCTCTCAAGTTCTTTACAACTTTCCAAAATTGCCTTGTATTCTTTTCTCTAGCTTTTTCTTCAACCATATTTCCAAATTTTTCCCAGGATGTTATTTTAGCTTCCTTCACTATTTCCTTGACTTCATTTCTTTTTTCAATGTATTTCCTTCTATGTTCTTCTGTCTGAGACATAATATATTTTTTCCATGCTTCCTTTTTGTTTTTTACTTTTTGTTTCACTTCTTCATTCCACCAAGATGTTTTCTTTTTTCTTGTATCTACTATTTTCTTTCCGCATACTTCTTCTGCAGATTTTATGAGTGCCTTTTTAATTCTCTTCCATATTTCTTCTATCTCTAGTTGTTCTACATCTGGTCCTTCTGTCAGTCTGGCTGTTACCTGTTCTTTATACTCTTCCTTCTTCTCTTTTTTCTGTAACTCATTTATCTTAATTGTTTGGTATTTTTTCATTCTGGGCTTTGGTGGTCTCGTGAAGCGTGTGTCCACTATTAATAATCTATGGTCTGTACCCAGTTCAGCACCTCTTATAACTTTAACATCCATTATGTTTCTCCTAATACTACTGGTATATATTATGTAGTCTATTATGCTTTTAGCATTTCTTCCTTCAGCCTGGAAGGTTATTTTATGTACTTCCTTATGTGGGAAGAAGGAGTTTCCAAGAAGCAACTGATTTTCTACACAAAACTCCAGTAATCTTTTGCCATTCTCATTCAATGTCTTTTCTCCCCCGTAGCTTCCCATACTACCATGGGCTACCTTCTTATCTTTACCTGTTCTTGCATTTAAGTCTCCCACTATCATTACATACCGTCCCTCCATTACTTCTTTATCTACTGTCCTCTGGAGTTGTACATAAAATTCTTCCTTATCAAGCACAGAGGCATCTTCTGTTGGTGCATATACTTGGATATATGATATTTTATATTCTATATCAAATTTAACTACAATTATTCTTGAGTTAACTGGTTCCCAGCCACTGACCTTTGTTTCATATTCCTGACTTGTTACAATTCCTACCCGTTCTTTTGCTCTTCTTCCCTGTCCAACACCTGAATATCTCAAGGTATATCCCTCCTCAAGCCTTTGTATGCCATTTCCTTTCTTTCTTACTTCACTAATTCCCATTACGTCTATCTTACGTATCTTCATTTCCTGTACTAATTCAACTTCTTTTCCTAATATAGTTTTAATGTTCCATGTTCCCATTCTAGTTTTCCTTTTCCAGTCCGGTCGTTGCTGTGTTGATCTGTCCATTCCGACGCTCCTGTTTTTTCTCTGAATCCGTTAATACCCTTGCGTGGGGGATTGGCCCAACGCAGGGTGGATTTAATTAGGGTTTACTCCCCTAGGGCAGTTGGCTTTACCGTGCCTTTTGAGTCTGCCCCACCCTTGGTTTTCTGTCAGGGTATCCTTCTCTTAGCCTTTGGGGATCCCTCCCCTCCCTGCAAGGCAGCAGGGGCAGTGCTTATTTAATGGCGGCACTTCCTCGCCATGTCACAGTGCTGTCAATGGGCTTTTCTGGGTTTTAATGAGGATGGTCCTGCCACAAACCAAACCCCCAGACCCTGTTAGCACTGCCGCCTCGGTCCGGGACTGCTTATTTGGCATTGCCTTATTCGCAGCTAACCACCATATCTGATGGCCGTTCGCTATCCGCCACCTGCGACCCGCCCGGTTGCTGAGGCTCGCCCCTCCCATAGGAGGCCGGGCTATGGCACAGAAAGCTTAGCACTCCAAGACAAACATCTAAGTAAATTTCAAGCAATAGAGATGAAATATCTTAGAAGAACAGTGGGGAAAACTCGAAGAGACAGAATAAGAAATGAAAGAATAAGAGAAGAGGTAAAACAAAAGAAGACAATGACTGACGTAGTAGAGGAACGCCAGCTGAAGTGGTATGGACATGTAAATAGAATGAATGAAGATAGGAAAGCCAAGCAAGTGATGGAGATGAGGGTTGAGGGTAGAGTAGGAAGAGGCAGGCCAAGAAATACATGGGAAGATAGAATAGAAAAGATAGGATTAAAATATGGAAAAACTAAGAACGAAATGAGAAGAATGAGTCGAGACCGGACGGAGTGGATGAGATGGACAGAACGAGGTACCCGACGCTTAACGGCATAAGGGAATGGAAGAGAAGAAGAAGGATACCAAAATATTTACAGACAGATAGAGGAAAAGAATTCTATAATTCCACATTTACCAAATTAATGAATCAACATAATATTAAACATTATTCTACATACAGTGATTTGAAACCAGTATAGTGGAACGATTCAACCGAACTTTAAAAAATCGAATGTGGAGGCAATTTACTCTACAGGGTAACTATAAATGGGTACAAATTTTACTCGAGCTAGTAACTAACTAACTAACTCCCTAGCCTTCTTAAACCCGAAGGTTCATGGCTGCAGCAACACAGGCCTTCCATCTTTCCCTATCTTGAGCAAGTTCTATATACTCTTTTCCATCCCTACCGATTTCCTTTAGGTCCATCTCAACATTGTCCCTCCATCTTCGTCTTGGCCTTCCTACAGGTCTCTTACCATCAGGTTTCCCAACAAGAATCCTGTAAACTCCTCTTTCCTCTCCCATTCGTGCCACATGGCCTGCCCACCTAATTCTTCTTGATTTAATTATTCTAATAATATCTGGACATGAATACAAATTATGTAGTTCTAAATTATGTAACCTTCTCCACTCACCTGTCTCCTCATCCTTTTTAGGTCCAAAGATTTTCCTAAGGATCTTATTTTCAAATAAGATGTTCCTCTTTCAATGTAAGGGACCAAGTCTCACATCCATATAATACTACAGGCAAAATTACTGTTTTGTATATTTTAACTTTTAGTTTCTTAGATATTAAACGAGAAGACAAAAGTTTATGAAGAGAGAAGTAACATGCATTTCGTGAATTAAGCCTACTTTTTATATCCTCTTTAATATAATTTTCATTTGTTAATATTACTACTAAGTATTTGAATTTGGAAACTGGTTCAAACGAGTTGTTATCAATAATTAGATTTTGATTATTACCTAACACTTGGTTTCGACCTGTAAGCATATATTTAGTTCTCTCTTTGTTAACTTCCAAACCTATCTCTTTAGCAGCCTTGAAAAATATTTTAGCATTATTCTTAATTGTATTCACATCATCCCCCAGTAAGTCTACATCATCTGCATATGCTAACAACTGAGTCACACCACTTAATTTTATTCCTTCTTTAGTTTCTTTTACCTTCCTTACAGCATATTCTAAGGTAAAATTAAAGAGCAATGGAGATAATGCATCTCCTTGTTTTAACCCATCATGAATTGTAAATTTGTCAGACATATTAATACCCACACCAATATTTACTTTCTGTTTCACTGGTGCATATTTTTACCATACTAACAAGCTTCTTAGGTATTCCAAACTCTACTAATATATTATATAATTTATCTCTTTTGACCGAATCATATGCTTTTTTGAAATCAATGAATAACTGATGGACATTTTGATTATATTCCCACTTTTTTTCAAGTGTCTGCCTGATGTGAAAAATCTGATCTGTAGTTGATCTGTTACGTTTAAATCCACATTGATAATCACCTATAATTTCATTAGCATATGGGGTTAGTCTTGTTAAAAGAATGTTAGATAATATTTTATATGTTGTTGAGAGTAGTGAAATTTCACGATAATTATTGCAGTTCATTTTATCACCTTTTTTAAACACTGGAACAGTTATGGATTCTTTCCACTGTTGGGGGATTTCTTCTTTATTCAATATTAAACAAATTAATTTATGAATTTGACATATTAATGAATTTCCACCATATTTAATTAACTCAGCTGGTATTAAATCAATGCCAGGTGCTTTGTTATTCTTTAGCCTTTTAATAGCATCTCTAACTTCAGTCAAGTTAGGTTCTGGAACTAAAGGTTCTGCTGTGTGTACTTAATTTACTTCTGATTTATCTCCTACATGAACATTTAAAAGGTCATTAAAGTAGTCTTTTATCAAGTTTACTTTAGGTTGCCACCCCTTTCTAAACTCATTTACACCTTTATATAAATCTCTGATATATATTTTTTTTTTTGCTGTTTGTTTCAATTTCGTTAATTTTGGTTTTCAAGTAATCTCTTTTCTTACTTCTAAACGTGCGGTTAACTTCTCGCTTTATTCTATTATAATTGTTTAGATTTGTATCATCAGAGTTACTTAACCACCTAAGTCTAGCCTGATTTTTTTTTTCTATTAGATTATGACATTCATTATCAAACCATGGCTTACTTTTTCTCGGTTTATGGTATCCTATACTTTCTTTAGCTGCTGATTCTATTGCATTACGTATGTGCTCCCAATTCTTATTTACGTCTGTTTCATTTATATTTTCATCATCATTTAAATCCTGCAAAACATCAAATCTATTTGACAGTTTAATTTGGTAATCTTTCTTAATTCTTTCATCAGTAAACTTTCCTGTATCAAATTTTAGAACTTTTAGATTTTGTTGCTTATGATTTATCACTGAGAGTCTTTCTCTTAATTTAGCAATTACTAAATAATGGTCACTGGCACAGTAAGCACCTCTATGTGTATGAACGTCAATTATACTAGTATGCCTTCTCTTATCAATGAGAATATGATCTATCTGATTATGAGTTTTACCATCTGGAGAAGACCAGGTATATTTATGGATATCTTTATGTTTAAAAGTAGTACTTTTCACAATTAAATTCTTTGAGGTTGCAAAAGTAATCAATCTTATACCATTATCATTACTTAATTCATGAAGACTTTCTTTACCAATCGTGGGTTTAAATGTCTCTTCTTTGCCAATCTGTGCATTACAGTCACCTAACAGAATTTTCATATCATACTGAGAAAATTTATCAAAGACCTGTTCTAACTCTGTATAAAAATCATCTTTAGTATTATCATCTTAATCTACCGTTGGTGCATGTATGTTTATTAAAATAATTTTACACCACCTACCTTGTAAAACTGCATATGATATCTTATCATTAATAAATTCTACTGTTTTAAGAGCCGAGATAATTCTATTATTTATGAAAAAGCCTGTTCCAAAATTATGATTTTCATTACCACCATAGAAAAAAGTATAATTTTTAGTTTTACAATTCCCTTCTCCTGGCCACCTAACTTCCTGGACAGCTACTACATTTCATTTATACTTAACTATCTCATTAACTGTACACCCGAGCTAGTTCATAATTATAATAATTCAGTACACAGAACTATTCACATGAAACCTGCTGAGGTAACCAAGTCTGATGAGTATAGGTTGATTTTTTCCATTTTCTAATTTGATAGTTTTCTCTATGGCAATATATTTATCTTTACTGCGTGGTATAATATTCATATTCTCTGCATCATACCCCAATTCTTTGATAAATAAATGTACATCAAAATTTTGCAAATTGTGAATGAATACTGGAATGAAGTTAGGTTTCTGTATTTTCAAAGTACATGAATTACAAATTGTATGAATATATTCTCCATTAAAATTGTTGTGGTGTTTCTTTTTTCACTATCAGAAATAAAATATCTATTACAGTATTTGCAACTTAAACTATTATCATGTTCCCATTTTTGTTGTGGTGTAAGATCCTTCATTGGTTTTTCATTATGTGACATTGGAGCAAGATTTTTTCCCCACTCTCGAAGTGTTTGAATAAATATTTGAGGTGCATCTTTGCCTCGATAAATATATGGAGGTGGACTGTTATTTTTTCATACGTTTTTACTAATTTTAGTCCAAAGCGACAGGCTTCATGCTTAGCTATATTTGTTGTGCTTGATACATTCGAATCTGGGATACATGTTGCCATTGGTTTCTGTATTGTTTCAAAATCAGCATAAATTACAAATGGATGTTGTATTAATGAATTATAATTACAAAATTTTATATTTTTGGATGGAAATTTGTAATTTACATGAGGATAAAGATAACATTTTTCAACATGTTCCTCTAATTGCTGTTCGAATGATTTGTTACTCCTTCCATAAAATATTGACAGGCATCTATCACATATAGTAATTTTATGACGATGTGGTGTTATTTGTTTATGTACTAATTTTGGGAGATTCTGTATGAGACAATAGTGTTTCTTGTTTCCCTTTTAACATATAATAAGCTAATAATATGTGCACCATATGGTAGTGAATGGTGTCTGAGTATATTAATATCATGATTTTCATTATAACAGTAAACATGCACAGCTATCGATTGATTATTATATTGTTTATATTGTATTTCAAACTGCTCGATAGCTGAGATGTGTACTGGATATTTTATTCCTGACATGACTTTTTAAAATTTTGTTTCAAAATTTTTGTATTGGGAAACACGGTATTTTTTTTTAACTGGATGAAAATATGCTACGATGCACCAGAGAAAACATTTATTATCATTATTTTTAATATTCAATACAGTCAATTTGCTTCTGATCTGTTCAGGCAGTTTAATATAACTAGATCCACCCCCAAGGGTGGATTGCTATTTTCAATTCAAGTTTATGGTTTGTCACAAAGTGACCAACCCGGACCTCTCCCTTGGAACTCTTGTTGTTTTAACTTAAGTTCTTCACAAATTTTATCATAAATATCATCTAATTTAAGAATGTCATCATAGTGTAAAATTAACACATGGGTAGGATGGAATTTCTTTTCTTTTTCATTACGAGAATTTTTATACATTGATGATAAAATGAAATATATTTTGAGGGAAAATTCTGTAAGTTTTTTACAGATTTCATTTTTAATTTTGGATTTAAGATTAGCTAGAAAATTTGGAATATCTAATGCTTCATTATTTACATCTGTTGTATCATATTCAACATGATGTAAAATTTCTTGTTTTTGGTTTAATTTAATTTGTTTGTTATTAATTTTTTATAATTATGTTTTATATATATATAAAAAATTAGGTTAATATATTTAATTAAAATAATTATAAATTTATATTATTAAAAATCTGTAGAAAAAGAGAAAATTTTATAAAAAATATACTATACACTGCAATAAATATTTACTTTTTATATGTTTCTTCTCAAAACTATATAATTTTAGGTAATTAATTATTAACAAACCTCTGCTTACAGTCTCTAATTCACAAATAATAATTTAAGATAGCAAACCTCTATTTATAAGCTCAATTTACTAGTCGGGAAATTCTCCTTAGCCAACCAATCAGCACAAGTCACATGACTCCCCCTGTAGGGGTCATGACATTCCCGAGCCAGTATTATTGATGTGACATTCTTAACAGGTCAATGCTCAAACACTCCCATAAGTGCATCGATCTCCACACACACGCACACACTCAGGAATGTTTGGAATGCAAAGAATTCTCGTGACAAGACTATTGATTTGTCTCAGTAAAAACTAGCTTACATGAGAATCCTTGCCAACATTTCTGTTAATATTTAATTTGCTTAGAAAGATCTGCAATAGAAAGAGGATTTTGAAATTGAACCATATTCAAAACAAATAAATAACATTTTTAAAAGAAATAGTTATTTATTTACACTTGGAATTTTTAAAAAAGTGAAATTTTAAAAAATAAGAGAAAGTTATCTAAATCTTACGATTTTACTCTATAAAAATTGAATGTTGAACTTTTGCATAAATCAAATTTTCACTTTTTACACTTAGAAAAACAGCTACTTTTTTATTTTTGATTAAATTACACTTGAAGAGATCAGTATAAAATAGTTACATTTGGAGGGGGGGGGGGTGAGTTAATACATAGCATATACACTACTCCTGTACAACTTCTCTGACCCAACCGTACCTTGGTTCCGTTCGTATATTAATGAACGCCAACAATGTGTCTTCAACTCTGGTGAGAAATCGTCGTGGCTATCAATCAGCGCCGGTGTTCCCCAGGGAACCGTCCTCGGTCCACTCCTCTTCTCTCTGTACATTAACCATATTCCTGACGCACTCGAACACTGTAAATATCACATCTATGCAGATGATGTTCAGATGTATTTGTCCTTTCCTCCAAAGAATATTGAAAATTCAATTCGCGATATAAATTATGATCTGAACAAAATCAGTACTTGGTCAGCTAATCATGGGCTAGTAATTAATCCTTCGAAAACCCAAACTATTATTATAGTTTCACAAAAAAAATGTTTCCGCGTTTGAAATTTGGGATTTCAAACAATCCCGTAATATGGGATTCGAACAAACGCGTGAGATTGAATGGAAAATAATGCACAATGATATTTCGTCTTTGTCCACATAACAACAGCTTTAGACCAAAGAATAAGAAGAGCATAATTTTTTAAACATAAATTGTTTTGAATTTTTTTTGAATTTGAATTTAAAATTTTGGGAGCGTCAGCACTTAGGCTATTTTGCTCCCGTCACATTATACGGGGGCCAGCCCCTTATCATTACAAAGAACAACTCTAACGTTGCATAACTAAAAATCTTAAAATGTTCTGACTTCTGTTAAAAGCTGAGGCTGTAAACGGGCACTCAGCACACACAAGGACAATAAACAGGACAACACACACAAAATTATACTGGTCATAATGCCAGTCGCCAGAGCCTCGTTAGTCTTTAGTCCAGGGTGCACTACGTGGAAGTGAGGTTGACTTTTGGGCGCCTTAGAAGAAGACCGCCCCTTACACCCCTAAACATAAATTGTGCTGCACGTTATATACGAGATATAATTGTCACAATTTTCCTTATGGAAACCAGGGACCGTGTTATACGCCTGTAAAAAAGGCATTAAATAGGGGAGACCGGGGTAATTAGAACAGGAAACAGCCTGTAGAAGTTCCACTGTAAATTACTCAGAAAGTTACTGATGGATTTTTTAAAAATTTCTACCATTTAAAAGGACATCTTTTGTATATTTTTGAAAAAAATAATGACCATACCTGCATTGCAAATACTCGTCAAAAAAAAAAAAATTGTCATGACACCATAAAATTGTTCCAATTACCCCATTTGGGGTTAATGGAACATAAGTTAGAAATTTCAACTGAATAGCTTTAGATTGCTGTTGGGGTAATACGAACATCATATACAAATGTCCCATTTACCCTGCAAATTTGAACACAATAGCTCTACTTCTTCTGGAGTTATCAATGTTTGTTTAAATAAAATCCCAAGTTAACGTATTTTTTTTCATAAAGTTCAATTTCCCAGCTGTGAAGCAAATATGTGTGAATGAAAATCAGTGTTCTATGATTTATTTGAAAGGTTACAGGCCATTCTACAATGTAGTAAAGAAAAAACTTCTAATAGTTACATGTACAATCTAGTATACCCAAGCAAAATCAAGAAATTACGCAATGTTCTAATAACCCATTTGCAGAAATTTTTGGGGTAATAAGAACTTTGCTTATAAAAACCAGGCAAATTGCCCATAGACAACCAAACTCACATGAAATGATGTGTGCCCTTATGTTTTATTATAGGGGTGAAGAAAATTTTGAAAGGGTTCTTTCATTCACATCCAGTATATGCAGAAGCAGAGAAACACCAAGCATGCGTCACATCATTTTTGCAGGTGTATAATAAAAGTAAAATAAAACTTACTTTTGTGTAGTTATTCCAATAACAAATTTTCTGCATGTAGGTTTAGTGTAGGTACATAGGTATGAAATGTTATTACACCAGTCTTTTCGTTTTAAATTATTCTACATTAAC
This sequence comes from Lepisma saccharinum, assembly GCF_977018435.1. NCBI lineage: Eukaryota > Metazoa > Arthropoda > Insecta > Zygentoma > Lepismatidae > Lepisma > Lepisma saccharinum. The sequence goes on from NC_139255.1 coordinate 17,478,490, forward strand.
ATGTTCCAATAACCCCATGTTCTAATTACCCCGGTCTCCCCTATATCAATAAGTACACAAATACCACGGACGCTACAGGGTTTGTCCGGAAAGTAATAGGACTGAGTCGATTTAAAAAAAAATAATTATTGAGCCAATCGTTACAATTCTTTAAAAACTTTCAAAGTAGTCTCCTTCTGCGTCGATACAGCGCTGCCAGCGCGATTTCCAATCATTGAAGGCGTCTCGGAAGGCATTCTCCGGAATAGCCTTTAGAGCCGTGGTGCAAGATGCTTGGATCCCCTCTGTCGTCTCAAAAGATTGCCTCTTTGTCTCGGGATCATACTCCAAGATCCATGACTCGTCACCTGTGATAACGTTATCCAAAAATTGGGGGTCACTTTCACACATGTTCAAATTTTCTTGGCACACTTCCACTCGCCGCAACTTGGTCGTCAGTAAGCACTTTTGGGACCATCTTCGCGCACACCTTACGCATGTTCAAATGCTCCGTCACAATGTCATGAACCACAGATTTAGGTAAATTTAACATCTGGGCATTTAAGCGAATACTCAGTAGACGGTCTGAGTTCAAAACTTCGCGCACACGAGTCACATTGTCGGTGTTTGTCAAGTCGAAGGTCTTCCAGCACGGTCTTCATCGGCGACCTCTTCCCGGCCTCTTCCCGACCACTTCTTGCTAAAGTATCATCTGGGTAAGCCTGCTTGATCATATCAAACGTCTCTGTCGCAGATTTACCGAGTTTCACACAGAATTTAATCGCGTACCTCTGCTCTAACGAACGCTGCATTTTCGGCTTGCACCACTCACAGAAACACGTCGCGCGAAAAAGCCTGTCCTGACTCTCCGGGTGCTCAAAGACAACTGACTAGCCGCTTGTAGGTTAGGTAGGAACCCCCTCTACCGAATACAGTCAGTGCGCGCGCGCTCCGAAGTACAGTCGCGGCGAAAAAAATCAGTCCTATTACTTTCCGGACAAACCCTGTATATTAGTTTCTATAGGACTGCCATTTTCCTCCTTTCTCCTTACTTTAATAGTAAAATTAGTACTTCAAACCAGTACTACTTTCGTGAAGAAAATCACCTAAAAATCATGTTTAATCCTCACCAGTATGTTGCTTGAATATTTAGCAGCAATCCATTCACAGATATAATCGCAAAAAGTTATTGTACATATTTCATTACGTCCAATTTAAGAATAAAATATGCTCATAGTGCATATTTTCATCATCTGACCATCATTCCTATAATTTCTACTACTTCTTATTTTGTACTCAAATAACAGAATGATCCTTCACTAGGTTATACAGCAGCATTGTCCGCAAAAATTAACATAAGTTTATGAAAATCACAGTGTCCAGGCCTACGCAGGCAACAAATGTTTTCTGTTATCGAAAATGAAAGCTCTGTTTGAGTATGTTAAATTTTTGCATTCCGGCAAATTTCCATTAAAACTGCCATAAACTACTCTAAATACCTGAAATATATTACATGTTTAGAGCATACTTGACAATAAATAACTATGCAGGTGTTATCGTATCGTTACCTTCTACCCACCGTTGGAGCAATATGCTGTTACTTCTTACACACTCAGATGTTTCAAGATGTCACATCAATGTCACTCAAATAGGGCGAACCCAGTGTTGTCGCTGGAATTTGGAAATGTGACACATCTCTGAAAATGAGTTGGTTGATGAAAGGGTGGGTTTTCTCTATCTTTGCAACCAGACCACCTGAAACGCTGTAAGAGTAGTTTTGAAACGTCCTTCACCCAACTAGTGCCATGATCATATGGAGTAGGCTATTTTTTAATGCTGACACAAAGAACGGGGGAAATGAAGCAGACGAACTTGAAACAAACAATTACGTGATGATTACTCCCAATATATATGCAAATTATATGCACGTTTTAAGATAAATTATGCACTAACGTCCCAAACATCCATCTATATATGCACTATAAAACTCTACCAGAGTAATCCAAATTAAGTGAAATGGATAAATCCGTTGAGAGCATAAGATTTTTCCTTAAGGAAAAAGACATGCAAATATGCAAAGATCCGCCCCCTAGTGATTAACCTTGTATGTGAAGTTAAAAAATTTTATTAAACAATTATTGAATATTTAACTTTCTCTATTCGAATGAAAAGTGTTTAAAGAAACTGAAGATACTTGTTGTTTTTACTTCTTATCAAGTAATAATAATCCAATAATTTCTCTCAAATTCCGATTCGCGTTTCACCTCTCACATCAAATCTGTCACATAATGTGTCACATTATAATTGTCACATAACTGCTTCTATAAAACAACGAAGGAAGAAGTGATTCAATAACCAAATTGTTTCTTTAATTTTAGTGACATAAAATGTGTGGTCCTCTGACCCCCACCCCCTCAGTTAAGTAATTTTCTTGTAAAGCTAGATTAAGATTATCCTCGTTCTGTCTCTGACAATTAAACCCAGGTTAACCTTGCCTCAACTGGAACATCATTGTTGTAAGAAAGTTAATTGAAGTTCCAAGTGCAAGTTGAAACTAACTATTATTGATAACTACGTCGTATACGAGGCATGAAAGAAATTTATTGGAAGAAGAGTAATTAAAGAAACGAGTTCTATGGTAATATCCCACCCATATACATTAAATTAGATCGTTATCTCTTTATAGCAGTTTCGGGTATTAACGTGAGTAGATGTTGACCCCGCCAGTGGCTGTTTGTGCCCTCGGGCGTTTAATATTCGCAATTCATTTGCACGTACTTATAACTAATTTGCACGTACTTAGAACTAATTCGCACGTACTTAGAATTCATTAGCAAGTACTTAGAGTACTTTACATTTATGTATTTGCATGTTTATAACTTTTTATGAATATATAATTATTTATTTTATGAAAAATATGTATATAGAAGGTAATTAGAGGTACTAAACGCTATGCATATCTTTTTATATTCATTACTGCAAAGTATGTAATGTATAAATCGATAATAATTAATGTTTATAGTATTGAAAATAAGTTTTCTATGGTTTATGAACCGCTATGAACGCTGGTAATGGTACGAAAGAAGACGGTCCCGGTACTCGAACCCGCGATATGTAATGTTATTAATTAGTACTATGTAATAATGTATGTTATTATTGTATGAAACACGGTGGTGCAACACGCTAGACAGAAGATGGTGAACTCCGCGCTCCGCGCTGAGGGTAGACGAGAAAGGAATTTGGGAGATATGCGGTCAAGGTCAAATGACGTCACAACGTCAGGACAAAGAAGGAACCCGATTGACCAATCAGAGAACGCGTCGGTAGATTTTCAGAACCGGTTTTTTCAAGGTTAACCAGTACGCAAGAACAGGAGAAAGGTATGCAATGCCGTAGGGCAGGGGAGGGATTCAACCAGACAACAAAGGATGTCTGGAAATACGCAGCAAGGGTCAAATCTCTGAAGCTATGCGGTTTCCGCCGCCAATTAATATTCCGCTCAGGTTTGCCTCCAAGGCACAGGACGCTTTAGCGCAGGGTTTTCTTTATCTGTACTATGAAGAAGGGAGAGCTATTAGGGACGGGGCCTACAGTTTTCACCATTTGCTTTTATCACGGGGTAACGAACCTAGGACCTTTTGATTATTGATTTAGGTAGTAAATGTATGTTACTGTGTGCTATTTAACTTAATTTTGAGTTTATTTTTTACCAAACTTTGACTTTATGTCAAATCTTTTACAAGTTTTTATGTATTTTTACAAAAATAACACTATTTATACTATTCAGGAAACATTTTTCATTAAATCTTGGACACACAAAGTGTGTCTTGTCAACTTTTAACTTATTATTTTACCAAAATAACACTATTTATACTATTCAGGCAACATTTTTTCATTAATTTTGGATTCACAAAGACATTTTCTCAACTTTTAACTTATTATTTTACAACTTTATGTTAATTTTTTACCAAAATAACACTATTTATACTATTCAGGCAACATTTTTTCATTAATTTTGGATTCACAAAGACATTTTTTTTCAACTTTTAACTTATTATTTTACAACTTTATGTTAATTTTTTACCAAAATAACACTATTTATACTATTCAGGCAACATTTTTTCATTAATTTTGGATTCACAAAGACATTTTTTTCAACTTTTAACTTATTATTTTACAACTTTATGTTAATTTTTTTTACCAAAATAACACTATTTATACTATTCAGGCAACATTTTTTCATTAATTTTGGATTCACCAAGACATTTTCTCAACTTTTAACTTATTATTTTACAACTTTATGTTAATTTTTTACCAAAATAACACTATTTATACTATTCATGCAACATTTTTTCATTAATTTTGGATTCACAAAGACATTTTTTCAACTTTTAACTTATTATTTTACAATTTTTATGTTAATTTTTACCAAAATAACACTATTTATACTATTCAGGCAACATTTTTTCATTAATTTTGGATTCACAAAGACATTTTTTCAATTTTTAACTTATTATTTTACAATTTTATGTTAATTTTTTATCAAAATAACATTATTTATACTATTCAGGCAACATTTTTTATTAAATTTTGGACTCAGAAAGATATTTTTACAACTTTTTAACTTATTATTTTACAAGTTTATACCTATTTTTAACCTAAATAACACTATTTACACTATTCAGGAAAGACTTTTAGTGACATTTTCGGCACACAAAGTGTGTGTTCTCAACTTTTATTTGTTTATTTCTCAAGTTTAGCCTAATATTTACTCAAATAGCACGATTTGATCGTGTCTTTTATTACATTTTGGACACACACACACACACACACACACACACACACACAGAGAGAGAGAGAGAGAGAGAGAGAGAGAGAGAGAGAGAGAGAGAGAGAGAGAGAGAGAGAGAGAGAGAGAGATTTCCAAGTTTACAGGATTATTCTCCAAGTTTACTCAAATAACACAATTTAAATGTGTTGTGAATTAGATTTTGTACACACGACGTGTGTTTTGTCAACTTTAACCCTTTCATTTTAAGTTTATTTTACCAAAGTAAGACGGCTTAGTCTATTCAAGAAAGTTTTCAATTATATTTTGGATGCAAAAGTATATTTTGTCAAGTTCTACCCTTTTATTTTACAAGTTTAGGCTTATTTTTACTCAAATAACACAATTTCATCTATTTAGGCAACATTTTGTTTCTTATATTTTACTCACAAAGACATTTTTTCAATTTTTAATGTATTATTTCACAAGTTTATGTAATTTTTTATTCTAATAACACAATTTTAACTATTCAGGCAACATTTTTTATTGCGATTTGGATTTACAAAGAGATTTTTTTAAAATTTTTGTATTAAATTTTCTATTTATTGTATTTCACATTCACTAATTTTTAAAGTTTTACTTTTTATTTTTATCTAAAAACTAAAGAAAAAAGTATTTTTAACTAAAAGTTATTTTATAGTTTTCGGTTTTCAGATTTCCACAATGCTATTTTTGGTTCTGTATTTCTATATTAGGATATTACAGTTCTAAGGTGTGTATAATATTTCAAAGTATTTTCAGGGTGTATTTGTTAATGCATTTGGATGATAACTATTAGGATTTTGGACGAACTAATGTTAAGAATATTTCAACCAATCAGAAAACGCGTCGGTTTTATTTCAACCAATCAGAGTAGGCGTCAGTTTGCTTATGAGGTATAAAAACTGCGTAAAAGCAAGCAGAAGCTATTTTGAGGAGTATTTCTGAAGCATTGCGTCAGAGAAGACATCAAGTTGTGATTATTGTCTGAGATTTGAAGACAAAGAACTCAAAAGAAGCTATAATTAAGGTAAGTGAATTGTTACATATATGTATGGTGCTTTTAAATAATGCGTAAATGCAAATATTGAAACGAAGAAAACGTCAATGCAAACCAAAAAGAATATGCGCAATGTGAACAAGTACTACAACTATTTTTCTATTTTTCAGGTGCTTCTAATTTTGTATGTGTGACTGAAAGGGACCATTAGTAAAAGATGGCGTCTTCAACCTCCACAAACAAGGCTAACCACACTGCGGTGAGTACCTCGCAAGAGATTTTACCACTGGAATGTATATTTCTCCACTAGTTTTTGAAATAATATATAAATCCAGAAAACAAAGAAACGAAAAAAGTAAATACAGAAATGAATATGCGTAATATAAACAAGTACTACAACTATGTTTCTATTTTTCAGGTGTTGTTATTTGTGTACCTGTGAGTGGAAGGATCTATTACTGGAAATAACGCCAACAAAGTAACTAACAAGGACATGAGTCAAATAATTGCATCATGTCCATGTTTTTTCAATTATATCTATAAGGACTGTGTGTTGGAGACTTTGAAGAGGTATACACCTGGCAAGTATATTATATGCTGGGGATGTTATTCTAATCAAGGCAACCAATTAGCCCACGATTGTGTAGTTAACCATTTCTACGAGTGTGAGTGCGTATGCTGTAAAGATGAAGATTTACTCTCTGAACGTTATTTTATTTGCCAAGGAGAACGCTGTTTGAATAAATGCCAACGATGTTTTAAGTGGATGTGCGAGAGAATCCAGTATTATTTACAGGACTTGGATAACACAAAACATATTTTTGATTTTTATATTACTAACCATGAGGATGTTGCGGATGCTTTGACGGCACACGAGGTACAGACAGAATACAAAGCTTTTTATAGTGTATTATGTGAAATTTCAAACAATATCGAACTAGTGAAAACTCTTATAGATCCTATACGCTCAGCAGAGCTTACTTATGGTAGCACAGGATTTTTGTGAGAGTTGAATAGAGACTGACTAATAACACCGAAAATGGTGCAATACATTATTGATGTACAAGGATATATTTATAACAGAAAATTTATATTGCGTGAGATTTGTGTGAGTTCTACAAATTTGGACACTGTGTATTATGCGCTTGTGAGTGTTCCCGATTATTTCAAAGAGAACAAAGAATCGCGCTGGGTTAAAGACAATCTCCATGCATTAATGTATGATATTCCTTGTGGATGTGAAATATACTATGTCCGGAGGGCAGTTAGGAACTTGAACTGTCAAGGTGGTACATTTTTCTGCAAAGGAAAATCCCAAATTATCAAAGATTTGTTTAATATTGATAACATTGTTGATTTACAAACTGTAAACTGTCCATCCCTTAAGAATTTGTATATGTTTCAAGGAGGATTGTGCAAGTATCATTCTGATACTTCTCCCCCAGCTGAACAAGGTTGCGCATTCAGAAATGTTCAAAGACTTGTATGTTGGTACAATAATAAAAATATTAATGTGTAATGTATTTAGTGCAAATAATAAAGATTTGTGAAAAAGAAATGTTTTCTATGTTGTTATTTAGTTTTAAAGCCTTTATTCAAGGTATTTTCAAGTATTACTGGTTTTTTGGCTGCATCAACACATGGGTTATTTCTATTTGGTTTATTATACGAGGCTACAATCACTATATGTCTATGAGGACTAAAATCCACTGATTGAACCTTAAAGCTTAGGTTTACTATGTATATTGATTAAACACAGGACAACACGAATCTTACAGAGGATTGTAGGAGGCATAGGCCCACACACCAGCGCCTTATTAGCCTGCAAGAACAACTTGTATGTTGAATTGTGACTGTTTAGCAATAATATTTATAAAGTTTAAATCATTTTCATTAGATTATATATATATATATATTTTGGATTCAAATAAAACACTCAAGTTAAGTTTTTTAAGTTTATTTTTATTTAATATACAAATATAGAATATATCAAATTTACATATATGAAAAGTACTCTACCAAAGAGCAAAAGTCACATAGGGATTACGATTTAGCCGATGCTGAAATTCTTCCATGAGGGATTTGTAGTAAGAGAGAAATTTTTGCCACTGTTTAAAGTTGAGGGTGACTCCACCAGAGATGCTGGTGATTTCCACTTTTATATTTTCTCCACTGCCCTCGAAGGTGAAGTAAGGTTCTCCTATAATGTCTATAGATCTGAATCTGTCTTTTTGTGTGGGGAATCTGTTTTTGTAAGTGTCGAAGATCACATCTGATTTGTAGACGCATGATGGGTACTCTTCTTTATTTAGGACAATGTATTTTTTTCATGTTTCAAAATCAATTCAGTGTCTGCGAAAGTACCTCGAATAATGATATCCATGTTGGCATCGATGATGAATCTGGTTTCTGGTTTTATGTTGTTCATTTGGTGTGTGCCTCTGATAGACTGCATTTTGGTTTGGTATCAATAAAAAGTTTTAAAAATATGCAACTAGTGCTACAAAAGGAACGGAAATTATCGACAATTTCTGGATTATAACTAAAATTCAGTTTGCCTTTTACATATCCAATATTTACATACCAACACTAACTAGACTTCGATTTATATAAATGTAGCAGGAACTATATTTCTGAGAATCAAACTATATTAGGATTATATGTTAAACTTATACAAAACCAGATTATTCTATGTAAGTATATTTATATTGACTGGATTATTTAACAGATCAAACAGAAAGAAGGCAAATTCCACTAAACGTAGGTGATTGCATGAAAATAACTAGGTCAAGGAGTGACCAACAGTGAGCTGAGGTTATATATAGAGGGTCGCTCTTCATAATTCTTACCTTCGCTGGATCGGCGAAGGAACGCACTTGTGGGCGGTAGAACCTGAATGGGCTCCACCAAGACATCGGAGACTCGAAGCAGATGTCTTGGTGGATGAACCCAAGTAGGGTCATAGGCGCTAGGGTCAATTTGGTTATTTCTTCTTGTATGAGGAACCAATTTGGCCAACTCCCCTCATTAACTTACATTGCTTATAACTAATTAAATTTGAAGAAAAATTATAATCTCTTAGACTGTAAACATATTTTATATTTAGGCTGCACAAGATCCAATGATAAAATTAAAAAATGGTAATCACCCAGACAGGGACTCGAACCCTGGACAGATAGGTTAAAACCCATCTGAGCACAAGGTATTCTTTTTTTGAAAAGTTAGTTATGTTAAGAAATATCGTTTGAGAACTCTTTTGGTCTGGGTCGACAGAGAAGGAGACAGCATTTCCAAATTTTTACAGACTGGGTGTATTTTTCCACTATAGAGGTTTTTACTATATGTAATTCGAAACGCTAGAGTTCAGTTAGCTTTCAAAATTGAAGTTACATAGTACAATATGTTGAAGTTTTTGTGTTTGGCACACTTAACAAGTTACACTTATATCCATTTCAGGACAAATAATGCTAAAACTCTCAAATTTACTGTCATCTCATCAACTACTAGCAAAGTTTTAGTATTATATGTCCGTAATTAGATATAGTGTAACTTATTATGCGTGCCAAACACAAAAACTTCAACATATTGTACTATGTAACTTCAATTTTGAAAGCTAACTGAACTCTAGCGTTTCGAATTACATATAGTAAAAACCTCTATAGTGGAAAAATACACCCAGTCTGTAAAAATTTGGAAATGCTGTCTCCTTCTCTGTCGACCCAGACCAAAAGAGTTCTCAAACGATATTTCTTAACATAACTAACTTTTCAAAAAAAGAATACCTTGTGCTCAGATGGGTTTTAACCTATCTGTCCAGGGTTCGAGTCCCTGTCTGGGTGATTACCATTTTTTAATTTTATCATTGGATCTTGTGCAGCCTAAATATAAAATATGTTTACAGTCTAAGAGATTATAATTTTTCTTCAAATTTAATTAGTTATAAGCAATGTAAGTTAATGAGGGGAGTTGGCCAAATTGGTTCCTCATACAAGAAGAAATAACCAAATTGACCCTAGCGCCTATGACCCTACTTCGGTTCATCCACCAAGACATCTGCTTCGAGTCTCCGATGTCTTGGTGGAGCCCATTCAGGTTCTACCGCCCACAAGTGCGTTCCTTCGCCGATCCAGCGAAGGTAAGAATTATGAAGAGCGACCCTCTATATATAACCTCAGCTCACTGTTGGTCACTCCTTGACCTAGTTATTTTCATGCAATCACCTACGTTTAGTGGAATTTGCCTTCTTTCTGTTTGATCTGTTAAATAATCCAGTCAATATAAATATACTTACATAGAATAATCTGGTTTTGTATAAGTTTAACATATAATCCTAATATAGTTTGATTCTCAGAAATATAGTTCCTGCTACATTTATATAAATCGAAGTCTAGTTAGTGTTGGTATGTAAATATTGGATATGTAAAAGGCAAACTGAATTTTAGTTATAATCCAGAAATTGTCGATAATTTCCGTTCCTTTTGTAGCACTAGTTGCATATTTTTAAAACTTTTTATTGATACCAAACCAAAATGCAGTCTATCAGAGGCACACACCAAATGAACAACATAAAACCAGAAACCAGATTCATCATCGATGCCAACATGGATATCATTATTCGAGGTACTTTCGCAGACACTGAATTGATTTTGAAACATGAAAAAAATACATTGTCCTAAATAAAGAAGAGTACCCATCATGCGTCTACAAATCAGATGTGATCTTCGACACTTACAAAAACAGATTCCCCACACAAAAAGACAGATTCAGATCTATAGACATTATAGGAGAACCTTACTTCACCTTCGAGGGCAGTGGAGAAAATATAAAAGTGGAAATCACCAGCATCTCTGGTGGAGTCACCCTCAACTTTAAACAGTGGCAAAAATTTCTCTCTTACTACAAATCCCTCATGGAAGAATTTCAGCATCGGCTAAATCGTAATCCCTATGTGACTTTTGCTCTTTGGTAGAGTACTTTTCATATATGTAAATTTGATATATTCTATATTTGTATATTAAATAAAAATAAACTTAAAAACTTAACTTGAGTGTTTTATTTGAATCCAAAATATATATATATATATAATCTAATGAAAATGATTTAAACTTTATAAATATTATTGCTAAACAGTCACAATTCAACATACAAGTTGTTCTTGCAGGCTAATAAGGCGCTGGTGTGTGGGCCTATGCCTCCTACAATCCTCTGTAAGATTCGTGTTGTCCTGTGTTTAATCAATATACATAGTAAACCTAAGCTTTAAGGTTCAATCAGTGGATTTTAGTCCTCATAGACATATAGTGATTGTAGCCTCGTATAATAAACCAAATAGAAATAACCCATGTGTTGATGCAGCCAAAAAACCAGTAATACTTGAAAATACCTTGAATAAAGGCTTTAAAACTAAATAACAACATAGAAAACATTTCTTTTTCACAAATCTTTATTATTTGCACTAAATACATTACACATTAATATTTTTATTATTGTACCAACATACAAGTCTTTGAACATTTCTGAATGCGCAACCTTGTTCAGCTGGGGGAGAAGTATCAGAATGATACTTGCACAATCCTCCTTGAAACATATACAAATTCTTAAGGGATGGACAGTTTACAGTTTGTAAATCAACAATGTTATCAATATTAAACAAATCTTTGATAATTTGGGATTTTCCTTTGCAGAAAAATGTACCACCTTGACAGTTCAAGTTCCTAACTGCCCTCCGGACATAGTATATTTCACATCCACAAGGAATATCATACATTAATGCATGGAGATTGTCTTTAACCCAGCGCGATTCTTTGTTCTCTTTGAAATAATCGGGAACACTCACAAGCGCATAATACACAGTGTCCAAATTTGTAGAACTCACACAAATCTCACGCAATATAAATTTTCTGTTATAAATATATCCTTGTACATCAATAATGTATTGCACCATTTTCGGTGTTATTAGTCAGTCTCTATTCAACTCTCACAAAAATCCTGTGCTACCATAAGTAAGCTCTGCTGAGCGTATAGGATCTATAAGAGTTTTCACTAGTTCGATATTGTTTGAAATTTCACATAATACACTATAAAAAGCTTTGTATTCTGTCTGTACCTCGTGTGCCGTCAAAGCATCCGCAACATCCTCATGGTTAGTAATATAAAAATCAAAAATATGTTTTGTGTTATCCAAGTCCTGTAAATAATACTGGATTCTCTCGCACATCCACTTAAAACATCGTTGGCATTTATTCAAACAGCGTTCTCCTTGGCAAATAAAATAACGTTCAGAGAGTAAATCTTCATCTTTACAGCATACGCACTCACACTCGTAGAAATGGTTAACTACACAATCGTGGGCTAATTGGTTGCCTTGATTAGAATAACATCCCCAGCATATAATATACTTGCCAGGTGTATACCTCTTCAAAGTCTCCAACACACAGTCCTTATAGATATAATTGAAAAAACATGGACATGATGCAATTATTTGACTCATGTCCTTGTTAGTTACTTTGTTGGCGTTATTTCCAGTAATAGATCCTTCCACTCACAGGTACACAAATAACAACACCTGAAAAATAGAAACATAGTTGTAGTACTTGTTTATATTACGCATATTCATTTCTGTATTTACTTTTTTCGTTTCTTTGTTTTCTGGATTTATATATTATTTCAAAAACTAGTGGAGAAATATACATTCCAGTGGTAAAATCTCTTGCGAGGTACTCACCGCAGTGTGGTTAGCCTTGTTTGTGGAGGTTGAAGACGCCATCTTTTACTAATGGTCCCTTTCAGTCACACATACAAAATTAGAAGCACCTGAAAAATAGAAAAATAGTTGTAGTACTTGTTCACATTGCGCATATTCTTTTTGGTTTGCATTGACGTTTTCTTCGTTTCAATATTTGCATTTACGCATTATTTAAAAGCACCATACATATATGTAACAATTCACTTACCTTAATTATAGCTTCTTTTGAGTTCTTTGTCTTCAAATCTCAGACAATAATCACAACTTGATGTCTTCTCTGACGCAATGCTTCAGAAATACTCCTCAAAATAGCTTCTGCTTGCTTTTACGCAGTTTTTATACCTCATAAGCAAACTGACGCCTACTCTGATTGGTTGAAATAAAACCGACGCGTTTTCTGATTGGTTGAAATATTCTTAACATTAGTTCGTCCAAAATCCTAATAGTTATCATCCAAATGCATTAACAAATACACCCTGAAAATACTTTGAAATATTATACACACCTTAGAACTGTAATATCCTAATATAGAAATACAGAACCAAAAATAGCATTGTGGAAATCTGAAAACCGAAAACTATAAAATAACTTTTAGTTAAAAATACTTTTTTCTTTAGTTTTTAGATAAAAATAAAAAGTAAAACTTTAAAAATTAGTGAATGTGAAATACAATAAATAGAAAATTTAATACAAAAATTTTAAAAAAATCTCTTTGTAAATCCAAATCGCAATAAAAAATGTTGCCTGAATAGTTAAAATTGTGTTATTAGAATAAAAAATTACATAAACTTGTGAAATAATACATTAAAAATTGAAAAAATGTCTTTGTGAGTAAAATATAAGAAACAAAATGTTGCCTAAATAGATGAAATTGTGTTATTTGAGTAAAAATAAGCCTAAACTTGTAAAATAAAAGGGTAGAACTTGACAAAATATACTTTTGCATCCAAAATATAATTGAAAACTTTCTTGAATAGACTAAGCCGTCTTACTTTGGTAAAATAAACTTAAAATGAAAGGGTTAAAGTTGACAAAACACACGTCGTGTGTACAAAATCTAATTCACAACACATTTAAATTGTGTTATTTGAGTAAACTTGGAGAATAATCCTGTAAACTTGGAAATCTCTCTCTCTCTCTCTCTCTCTCTCTCTCTCTCTCTCTCTGTGTGTGTGTGTGTGTGTGTGTGTGTGTGTGTCCAAAATGTAATAAAAGACACGATCAAATCGTGCTATTTGAGTAAATATTAGGCTAAACTTGAGAAATAAACAAATAAAAGTTGAGAACACACACTTTGTGTGCCGAAAATGTCACTAAAAGTCTTTCCTGAATAGTGTAAATAGTGTTATTTAGGTTAAAAATAGGTATAAACTTGTAAAATAATAAGTTAAAAAGTTGTAAAAATATCTTTCTGAGTCCAAAATTTAATAAAAAATGTTGCCTGAATAGTATAAATAATGTTATTTTGATAAAAAATTAACATAAAATTGTAAAATAATAAGTTAAAAATTGAAAAAATGTCTTTGTGAATCCAAAATTAATGAAAAAATGTTGCCTGAATAGTATAAATAGTGTTATTTTGGTAAAAATTAACATAAAAATTGTAAAATAATAAGTTAAAAGTTGAAAAAATGTCTTTGTGAATCCAAAATTAATGAAAAAATGTTGCATGAATAGTATAAATAGTGTTATTTTGGTAAAAAATTAACATAAAGTTGTAAAATAATAAGTTAAAAGTTGAGAAAATGTCTTGGTGAATCCAAAATTAATGAAAAAATGTTGCCTGAATAGTATAAATAGTGTTATTTTGGTAAAAAATTAACATAAAGTTGTAAAATAATAAGTTAAAAGTTGAAAAAAATGTCTTTGTGAATCCAAAATTAATGAAAAAATGTTGCCTGAATAGTATAAATAGTGTTATTTTGGTAAAAAATTAACATAAAGTTGTAAAATAATAAGTTAAAAGTTGAAAAAAAATGTCTTTGTGAATCCAAAATTAATGAAAAAATGTTGCCTGAATAGTATAAATAGTGTTATTTTGGTAAAAAATTAACATAAAGTTGTAAAATAATAAGTTAAAAGTTGAGAAAATGTCTTTGTGAATCCAAAATTAATGAAAAAATGTTGCCTGAATAGTATAAATAGTGTTATTTTGGTAAAATAATAAGTTAAAAGTTGACAAGACACACTTTGTGTGTCCAAGATTTAATGAAAAATGTTTCCTGAATAGTATAAATAGTGTTATTTTTGTAAAAATACATAAAAACTTGTAAAAGATTTGACATAAAGTCAAAGTTTGGTAAAAAATAAACTCAAAATTAAGTTAAATAGCACACAGTAACATACATTTACTACCTAAATCAATAATCAAAAGGTCCTAGGTTCGTTACCCCGTGATAAAAGCAAATGGTGAAAACTGTAGGCCCCGTCCCTAATAGCTCTCCCTTCTTCATAGTACAGATAAAGAAAACCCTGCGCTAAAGCGTCCTGTGCCTTGGAGGCAAACCTGAGCGGAATATTAATTGGCGGCGGAAACCGCATAGCTTCAGAGATTTGACCCTTGCTGCGTATTTCCAGACATCCTTTGTTGTCTGGTTGAATCCCTCCCCTGCCCTACGGCATTGCATACCTTTCTCCTGTTCTTGCGTACTGGTTAACCTTGAAAAAACCGGTTCTGAAAATCTACCGACGCGTTCTCTGATTGGTCAATCGGGTTCCTTCTTTGTCCTGACGTTGTGACGTCATTTGACCTTGACCGCATATCTCCCAAATTCCTTTCTCGTCTACCCTCAGCGCGGAGCGCGGAGTTCACCATCTTCTGTCTAGCGTGTTGCACCACCGTGTTTCATACAATAATAACATACATTATTACATAGTACTAATTAATAACATTACATATCGCGGGTTCGAGTACCGGGACCGTCTTCTTTCGTACCATTACCAGCGTTCATAGCGGTTCATAAACCATAGAAAACTTATTTTCAATACTATAAACATTAATTATTATCGATTTATACATTACATACTTTGCAGTAATGAATATAAAAAGATATGCATAGCGTTTAGTACCTCTAATTACCTTCTATATACATATTTTTCATAAAATAAATAATTATATATTCATAAAAAGTTATAAACATGCAAATACATAAATGTAAAGTACTCTAAGTACTTGCTAATGAATTCTAAGTACGTGCGAATTAGTTCTAAGTACGTGCAAATTAGTTATAAGTACGTGCAAATGAATTGCGAATATTAAACGCCCGAGGGCACAAACAGCCACTGGCGGGGTCAACATCTACTAACGTGAAAGTTTGCAAGATAGCATCTTAATCTTTTGATATAAACGAAATGTGTAAATTAGAGCATGGCACCAGGATATTGCGTCTTTCGTAAAATCGATTTTTTTTTGTAAAATGTATGCAAGATTGGCAAGGTAATTTATGTACTCGTTACGTTTCTTTACGTAAATTACACGTAATTTACTAGTAATTTACATCGCGTAGAAAACTAGTTTTTTTACGCAGATGTAAATAATTTTCTCTCGTAAATTGGCAATATAAGAACTACATTAATTATGTTATATTTTAAACATGAAAATTCTTACATATTTAAGCACAAAATCATTATTTTCCGAAGATTGTGTGCGACCTTCTCATGCCCTCATCTTGATTTACAGATTTTTAAGAATAGAACTGTTTTTTCACATACAGTGTTTTTAAAAATTGAGAAACCCGTTAATGTATACGTTTCGCATTAGTACTTGTATGACAATTTATTTGGATTGAATGTCAAAGTTTTAGTAACAGCTTAGAATTCCTTTTTCCTTTACGCTTGCATAGGCTAATTATGATGTGAATGCGAATTTGGCAGTTTGTACAATATAATATAATATAATATAAGAACCCATACAATTCGTAAGGAAAGTTGTTTAAGCCTCTTTTGTTTTCTAAAACTGCCAACTATCATACTTAACAATAAACATCGCAGAAAATATGTTTTCTTTTAATTTGATTCAAGTTGTTTACGCACTTCACGTTTCGTACGTATTTTACGCGTAATTTACGTGTCATGTAGAAAACCTTTTACGCGTAATTGTATAACCCTGCATGTATGCACGCTGAAGGGAACAATGAACATGAATGAACAAGTAGCCCACAAAGAAAGTGGGGTCCAAGTGGTCCAGACCCCCCCCCCGCCGAAAGATTTACTAACTAACTACAATATTTAAATAATGAAAAATTATGAAGTTACAAAGTAGTAATTAAAATTAAATAATAAAAATATAATTGTTGTTAAATCGAGGGTTATTTATTTCCGCCGAACTTATTGTAAGGCATATTGGTGTCATACAACTTTGAATGACAGTATACCAAATAAGATTTATGCAAGTTTTTTAATACTTATAACAATATGCATAAAAAATTACCAGGAACTTCACTTTTCGTCACCTGGATCTAACATCCTTTTATATATTTAATAAATATTCAAACCTTTATCTATTTTACATTAATTTCCTTGCAAGGGTTTTTCTTACAAATTTTGCTGACCATAACTACACATAAGATAATGAATACCTGCTATTATATCACTATCCTTATACCATCTTTTTTTATGTAATAAAAATAACATTAATTAATTTTAATATTTATTTAATTAATGCTATTTATATTAATTTAATGCAATAATAATTATTTTAATTTAAAATTATTATTATTATTATTATTATTATTATTATTATTATTATTATTATTATTATTTTGAAACACTTGATTCAGACCCCCTGAAATATATTTCTAGATGCGTGCCTGCCTACAAGCATAGCCTTAATTAAAGTACCTTGCTTTGAAGGACTCTGTTGGAGAGTTGAAACTGTTTGTGTGCACACGGCGTGGTTCACCTTACTTCTGTTGTTCACATCAGCTTCCAATCTCATCCCCAATTTCTCTCCACTCAAGCCTCGTTTCTTGCCTGACCGGTTACCGGGCGCCGCTCTGCTCGGCAGCCAAAGTGAATAACAAGCAGAACTCGGGGAGGGGCACAACTATACGTCTTCTCTTTGAAACCTTTCTGGTTGAAAGTCACCACTAAATCTAAACGTACAAAGTATGAAGCGTATTTAATTAAATTCTTTCAATGAGATTATAAACATTCCCACTATGTCTCTCGATCGGTGATAGCTACGTTGTAAGGTGTGAATGAATGCATGAATTATTTTTGGGAAGGGGGTAAGTCGGCACGTATGGCTATTTTGCACCCTACAAAGTATCCTGGTTCTTTTAAAAGGGGTGTAAAATGCCCCTTGACAAAGGTTACAATTGCTATGTTGTAAAGGGATATGCACAGGAAAAGGTGAGGAGTAGAGTCCTGCTTTGATGCTTTTTTGCTCGATCGTCTAATAGTTTGCACGGATAAAAGGTAAAGTGTTCCCCTGTGCATAGCACCACGCCATGAAGGCGTATAGGGGGGGTGGGGGTAACGCCCCACACTTTCTTGATCCGGTCGTGAGTGGGGGTGATGTGATCAGCATCACGCCCCTGACCGCCTTTACCCCCCAGGGTTTCCCCCAGGTACCCATGTTATTCGACGCTGGGTGGGCGCCGGGGCCGCTTTCACCGTTAGAAAAGTTCCCGGATTTGAACCGGCCGGGGATCGAACCCGGGACCTTGAGCATGGTAGTCAGACGCGTTACCGACTGAGCCACCGCGGCCACACATGCACGGATGGCTTACGGAATTGAGAGTTTCTTCGCTTGAGCGAATAACGCTCGAATAGGCAAACGATCGGTATGCGCTCGAAGCCCAGTAGATCCCGTATATACGTAATTTGTCTGTGGTAGTGGACCCTCAAATGGATTGTGAAGTGAAAAACGCAGTGAAATTGAAGCTAACGTGAACATCGTCATCGTCTCCACGTTTATTTATTTATTTATTTATTCCGTCTTGTTTATCATGGCGAAGTTAAGGCTTTGTAGCCTTTTCTACCACTTAACCATGTTTACATCGAAATTTTATAATATGAAAATTAGAAAACAGCATTTAAACCATTACATAGAAAGGTAAATATTAAAATAAAGAAAGAAAATATAAAACTACAAAAAAGAGGATAAGAGAAAAAAATACATACGGGAATAAAAACCTAACCTATACTCACGAGCATACAACAAAACACACACATACACATACACACACACAATCACATATTCATGACAGTAGGGCCTCCCCCATGGCGCAGTGGTATCGTCATTGCCTTGTAATCAAGGGGTCCCGGGTTCGATACCTGGTGGAGGCACAAGTGGTTCGGATCCCACTTTAAACTGTAGGTCCAGTCCCGATTAGCCTTACTGTGCATAAAGTGGACTTAAAACACCAACTCAAACCAAACCAATTCATGACAGTAGTCAGGGATTTAAAATATTAAGGTGAATAAGGGTTTTCAGCGTTTTTCTGCGCTTAACTGTATTCAATTTATCACTAAAATATAATGTGCTAACTATCTGTGCCCAACAAAAAAATGTTTTAATTGTGTCTTAAAGACATATGCTGAAGATGAGTTCCAAAGACGAGAAGTAGAAACGGTGAAAGATTTTGAATAAAAATTTGAGTTATGAAGGGGGATGAGTAGTTGAGTTCTCCCTCTCTATCTGGTGTCAAGGCTGTGTGATTCGGAAAGCATTGAGAATCTGCTCGAGAGATAAGCCGGTTCCTTTGAACTGATTGCCCTATAGAGAAGGGTGAGGTTGTGTACCTTTCGCCGATCAATTAATTTTAGCTTTGTAAAGAAAACGGATAAATGGTCCCTATATTTCAGATCGAAAATAAAGCGGACGCAGGTGTTTTGTACTCGTTGAAGACGTTGAGCGAGATCATCTGGTAGGTCGGAATAGACAGAATCGCAGTAATCGAAATGTGGAAAAACAAGTGCTTGCACCAGTTTGATTTTAATGCTAACGGGTAAGGCTCTTTTACTAGTTAAATTTACGTGATCTGACCATGAGAAATGCTGATTGAACATTACGCCCAGATTTTTGGCTGTTTTACTTAATTTAATAGCTTTCCCTAAAACCATTATGAGCAGGAGGGACACATTTCATAGGTACTTACACACATAAAATATTGCTTATGGCAATCTTGTCCCCCAAAACCTCTGCCAACCAGTTTTACAATCACCGGTAATATAAATGGGACACATCCTGAAATACTAACTGTACAACGAGAAGTAGATTTTAGACGAATTCTGGCCTGGACATGTGTGCTATTTGTGAGTATCCCTTCTTCAATTCAATTTCATCACATATTCTCATCTTCACTATTAGTTAAAGGTGGAAGAAATGCGAAGTAAAGTATACCACATCAATCAATCAATCGATCAATCAACGAGTGGCATGTTGGAACACACATCCTAGAGCTCTTGTCATGCCAATAAGCAACAATTTCAACCGACAAAATCAACTACATAAGTACAAGGCGCGAAGTGTCGACTGAGCAGCTTAGAAGAAGTGTGGCAACCATGGAGGAGGCAAGGGAAGATTCGACCTTGACTGGACTGTTTACGTGGCGAGAGCTATAGTGGGGACTTATAGGAGCACCATTTGCATTTTATCTATGAACGTCACCTTTATGATTTTCTGCAATACAGAAATATTCGGATAACTCTACGAAACAATGTAATTTATTTTGATTTTTTTATAAAAATATTCACAGTTCAAAAAATCGGAGAAAGAGGTGGTGGCAGGCAACACCCCTGGGTAAGTTAGGGCCAACGTTATACGAGTTAGTTCCAGTGACAGAATTGGGCCGGTATGAGCCGGCAGCGGTGCAGGAACGGGGGGGGGGGGGGGGTACAGGGGTATATTATACCCCCTAAATTTTTGGAGGGGTATAGTACCCTCCTAAACAGCAGATTTGAGTTGTACCCCTTGTACCCCTCTCAAATAATTTGACAGACGCAAGATACTGCTGTTGAAAGAACATATTGTCTGATAGCTGAAAACAAAACTTCTTGTGCACTATTTAGTTCACTTGATATTTGCTCTTGGTAACATTTTTGAGGACATGAAAATTGTTTAAAATGAGTGTGAAACAATGGAATAAGATAAAGTTTAGCTTCGGGAAATCGCGCTGCAGGCTAATGCCTCTTTTAGTGTGTGTCGGGGGGTACACATTTCTTGAAGTTGTAACGACCCCGGCTCATCACAAGTCAAGACGGATCCACCTGCATGTTCATTAGTTCCTATATTATATGAGTAATTCAAATTTAATATGGTTTATCGTTAATATTTTGGGTTGGATATACTTTTTGTAGTTTGCGATTCTTACACTCGGTCACGTTAGCGTCGCCGAACCTTTATAAAGGCGAGATCTTGGCTAGCAGCTCCGTTGGCCTCCACCTTCGGCTGAGAGAAAACTACTGCACCTTCGGGTGAAAGAATCCACTCCTCTTGTTAGCGAGAGAAGCAGCTATGATTTCATTTATAACCCCGTCTTCTGGACGTTGGGACAGTAACTGCGATACCCCGTCGTATCGATGTTGGGAAATTCGCTTCATAGAACCTATCCCTCGTGGCACCCCGTCTCTCCGACGTTGGGAAAAAACCGCGTTTCCAAGGTTACCTATTAACATTTCATCTTAATACCACTATTAATAAAGGTATAGCTTAACTTCTGCTTAAAAGTAATTAAGTAGGGACTTATTATACTGGTATTGATAGCTATGTTGCAGGATGTTATCTGTTATGTGTTTTTGGTTATCCCACCTGCATATATACAGAAATGTTGTTATTTGTATATTCAGGTAATAGTTTTGATGTAGGCAAAAGTCTGTTGAAATTGTTAACCAGTTACGGATAATAGTCAGAAAGAGTAATGTTTTTGAGTACCATCTTACTGTAAGTCTTAAAAGAGTTGTTCTTGGTTTTATTTATATATATTATATTTTGTTAGAATAAAAATTAGATATAAAAGTCCTTCAAACTTTTTTTTTGTTAGACTAGTGTTATCTGCCCAATACATCTGGAACCTTCGGTGAATGCTCTTAACACCCGAACCCTGAGTGTAACAGATTTACATGCCGCCGCTGGAGTGAAAGTTAGCACTTGCAACAAGAGTTATCTGTGGTTGATATTCATGTTTGCCCAACAACATGTTGCATCAGTGGCGTCCTAAGTGCGGAAGCGACTCGCCGCGTGTAGGAATAAGGCCGGTAGTCAGCTCTAAGTTCTCTCCCGAGGACGCTGCAAAGTAGTGGATTGAAAAATATGTCCCATTCGAATTTTTCAAATGGAATTATTCGAAATTAAATACTTCCGCAATTGTCACAAAATAAATTGTGAGAAGTTTTATTACCTATGAAATCCATCACTAGAAGCAGAATGTTTTACATTTTCCTCATTTTATGCATATGTAAATTTATTGAAAATGTCATAATTTTATCAGAGTACAAGGAAGCAAATCAGCTGAATAGACTAGATGAATGGGTGTATTCCTGTACATGATGGTTCTCCAGTCGCTTATCTCAAGGGTTCTGTGATGCTTAGACTTGATATATTTTGTTGCAATTATTTGTCAGTATGGAAGCAATGTATTGGAGATCCATTTATTGAAAGTAAAAGCAGGTTTCAAAGTATCGCAACTTCTAACTGGTGACATGCACATGCTTTCGCTTACATTAAAGTTCACTTTTCACATAAACAATGGAATGACATGTCATCATAAAATACGACACTCATCTCAAGGTCATGTATCTGCATTTAATGAAAACAGCTATATCTGGATAGAAATCTAAGTCTTCAAAATAGCTATTCATGCTGTCTACCAAAGATTGAAAAAAATCGTTAGAATGTATGGTTTTCTTCTAACTTCTGAACTACCATCCTCATACACGGTGAATCAAATATTTTCAATGTTTCAGGAGTTTTGGACATGTCAATTTATAATTTGCTGAAGGCTTTCGGTTTTGAATATATAATGATAGTACGTTCCGTATTTGGACTTGTAGTGCAGCCAACTCCATTATAAATAACCACTTTGTCAAAAATTTTACCAACCCATTGAATTTGGATCCCTCGTGAGTCGATTGGAAATTATTGCCACTCAGTTTTTTGAAAAGACACAACAAAACACTACAGCTCTCAACACGCGCTCGAGCAGTGACCCAACATACCTCAGAAACACGACATAGTTTTAATATTCGATAGAAAAGTACTTGTGAAACACCCTTTATATAAGTGTCAGAAATTACGGAATACATGCTATCTAAAAGACTAGATATGGTACACATTCGCCATAAATTGCTAAACGATATTTTTTACATTGGGATCTAAAATTAACTGAAATGAACTGGAACTCCACAAGTATGATATATTTAATAATATAGTTTACATATCTAGTGAGTGCGAAATACGTAATTTTCCTTGGTTGGTAACCGGAGGTTCGAATGGTTCAAGACACAGGGTGGTGGAAATCTCCCCTCTATCCCCTCTTCAAATAGCACCCTGAATTAAAAAGAATAGATACATGCTTGTTCCCAACAAACTTTTCATTTTCCTTTCCATTAAATTCCAAATGAACCAAGAACGAGGTCTAGAGTTTTATAGAGTTTTGGAATTGTTATCTGTTTTCAAAACTTGTTTTTAAAATAACCATAAATTCAAAAAAATAAAAAATAAATGTTATTTATCCAAACTTCCCATTAAACTAGGAACTGTCTAAAATGGAATATCACCCCCCATATATGCCGGTAGTAAATAAAGATGCCAAAAAGCATACCGACAGTAAATTTTAAACTTATTTGTTGGAGCTGATCGCACAAGTAGCTACGCAAAGACCAACAATGTACTTGCTTATTTCTCTCTCTCTCTCTCTCCCCTCTCTCCCCTCTCTCCCTTTTTTTGCACGTTTGAGTTGTATCTTTCAGTAGCCCCTGAATATAATGTAAGACATTCAATCATAAAGACATAGAATCGACCAGTAGTCGATTCATGTCTTTATGATTGAATTGTATACATATATTGTAAAGGACGCTTTACAGACAGATACAACATCAAAGTGCAAAAAAACAATGTATCGGATGGAAGAATAAATCACAGTGATCATGCATGTTCATTTTGTGGCTGAGTTTTGTGGTAGTAGGAACTTCTGCAGAAGCGAGTGGTTTAATGTCTAATACGTTATTGGGGTGTAAGGGGTGACCTTCCACGTAGGCGCCCAAAAGTCAACCTCACTTCCACGTAGTGCACCCTGGACTAAAGACTAACGAGGCTCTGGCGACTGGCATTATGGCCAGTATAATTTCGTGTGTGTTGTCCTGTTTGTTGTCCTTGTGTGTGCTGAGTGCCCGTTTACGACCTCAGCTTTTAACAGAAGTCAGAACATTTTAACATTTTTAGTTATGCAACGCTAGAGTTGTTATTTGTAATGATAAGGGGCTGGGCCCCGTATAATGTGACGAGAGCAAAATAGCCTAAGTGCTGACGCTCCCAAAATTTTAAATTCAAAATCAAAATCAAATCAAATCTAATACGTTATTAGTTATTACAATTCCTGCATGGCACAAATAAAAATGGACCGCAATTTGTGGTGATAAAGGAGAGAACGAGAATCGATGTATTATTTTAGAAATCACACATACAAAAGGATTGTATCAAAAGATAGGTCTGTGCCTTTGAGCATACCGGCAGTAATTTTTTTCCAATTCGAACTCTGGTTAGTATTGTATGCAGGCTCGGATTTACGGGAGGGATGGGGGAAGGGAGTTGAAGTTTGATTTGAAAAGATCAAAAAAGAAAAAAAGGAGATATTTTTAATGTAGAAAAAAATATGAAAAATATATTTAACTACCTGACATTATTTGGCTTAAATGCTATATTGGAATTTCTTAACTCTTGTTTAAGAGTCTAAGGCTGCAAGCAGTAGCGTAGCATGTGGTGGGCGAAGTGAGCGACCGCCCAGAGCCTTGCGCCTAAAGGGGCCTTACATTCCATTGGGTTGATACGAAAATTGTAATAAATAGAAGTATGAAAAAAAAGATGGAAAAGCTATTTTTGTGGGCAATAAATTTAATACATTATACTTTTATCTGGTCTAAATTCTAGTTAAATGTTACAATTTGAATGAATACATCAAATCAGGGACGTAACATAACATACAGACAGACGAGCCTAAGAAGGCCAGAAAAAAATCATTGTCGCATTTCTCACATAAAACATTTACGCAAAAGTTCAGGATAACTTGCTTGGACATTTTTACCCATTTATTTATTCTTTTCTTGAATAAAAACAGTCTATTCTCCTTTCTCTTGACCTTCTACTCCGAATGTTAATATGTTAATAATAAAGCACCTCCAACTGCCATGAAGCCAGTGTGAATCATTTTAAATGCTTGCGTTGTTTTCAACTTAAGCAGTTCTTTCTTCATACAGCTTCAGAATTCAGCTACCGGAAAACAGAGAAAGACATTTTTAAGGTGATCGAAATTACTAAATACCATTTTCGTCAGTAATTTGTTGTTGTTATTATTTAAATATGATAATTTGCTGACGTATCCGTGAAGATTTTGTTTCGATTCATATTGAGATTTCAAATTGAAAAAAAAAATCGGATGGTGGTCTCGCATTCTAATATCGCCCAGGGCCTAGCGATATGTTGCTACGCCACTGGCTGCAAGAAGTAAATGGAAAAGGAAACGGATACCATGTTGCCCGTCCGCAAACAGTCTCATGTTGTCAGCTCATTCTTCTCGACCTTGCTGGGGATTTCCTCGTCTACTACGTCATTCATTTCGGTGACAGAAATTACTTAATCAAATAAGCGATTTGTAGCGTTAAGAATAATCGCGTCACCCTTCAGCTATGCTATTGTCTGTGCGTGTGAAGATTCCTATCTCGATCGTAAAGACAACGATGGGCGTGATTTTACATGGAGAAGGCGCCTGCATTGTCACAAATCTTTAGCAGTTGCCTCCATTGTTGTTCCTTGAGATAAAAACGCAAGGTCACTTTTCTTGAGCTTTCCACTTACCAACGCTCAGTCGTTATGGTAATAACAAAGGTTAAATTATGGAGATGGATCGGGACCTCACAGAAGCTGGTCAAGTGAGGAAGATAATGGCTTCAGAGGAACGTGGTCTCTCGTCTGCGTAGCAGTCGACGATTCGTCAGTTGGCGGGAGGCAAAAGGCGGAAATGAGGTGCCACAACATAGAACATGATACTAGTGCAGAAAACGTTGCGACGGTTTAATATGTGCAGGGCCGGATTAAGATGAAATTGGGCCTGATGTGTAAAATCTTCGGTGAACAATAAACACAACGACATTATAGTTACGTCACAGCGCAAAGAGTAATAGGAACTGTATAATAAGTAAGTAACGCTGTGTCTAGGCCTCCGAAATTGGGGCTCAAAATTTCATTCTAAGATTTATTTTCGGGTTAATATAGCAAAAGAAAACTGTTCAGCTTTCGGAAAATTCTCGTCTGTTTTCATCTGGGCCTAATGCTGCAGCATCAATAGCACCCACCTTAATCCGGCCCTGAATATTTGTGAAGAATTGTTATTGGAAGCAAGCAAAAATCTTAGAAACACAGTTCAAACAAATCAAGTGCAAGGGCGTCCGTAGGATTTTTTCTCAGGGGGTAGGGCAGAATCATAGAAACGTTTATTATGTAAAATATTTCTACAATTTCACCACTCGAATTATAATTACTCTTTCCAGAAATCTCAGGGGGGAGGGGGCAAGTGCCCCTGGCCCCACTTGCGGGCGCCCTTGCTGCTTTATAAGTCTCAGGTGTTGCAGACTGGTTGGGAGGCGTTACTATGGTATTCCATTAATATTACAAATTGTGTCTTATTTTGTTTGTAAATATCTGGTAACGTAGTCGTCTTGTAATCGAGGCGTCCCGGGTTCGATTCTAGTTGGAGGAACATTGTGAACTTTAAACTTTAGGTCTAGTCTCGATTAGCCCATAAGTGCATAAAGTGGACTTAAACAAGCTCAAACTCAAATTTTTGATAAACATTATTTTACAATTTTGTTCACATGAAATAGTAAGCAGCAGCAAGACAAGATAAATTTGATAGACTGGGACATGATTTTAGTACAAACGCAAAATGAGAATAATCTATTAATTAATGTAAGTTCATGTGTTAATTCACATAGGATCGTACCCATGATTTTTTTGATGGGGGTAGCCAGATCCGAAAATGTGCAGCAAAGATCCGAAATGTTGTTGGATTGAGAGAATTAGGTTATTTTAGGTCGCTTTTCTGGGCTAATAGCGACGATGAGTATTACTGATGATGATATTTATGAAGGAACACTCACAAAGAACAATGCCCAGGAAGGGGTTCGAAAACGTGATTCCTGGTGTAGTAGCCATGATAATTGTATGTTTAGAAAATTATATAGATATTTATAAATTAAATTAGTATATTATTAACCACAATTCTTACAATGAAGAACATCTCTGAATGTGAGTTAAATATAAAAACTGGGACATTTTCGCATCGCGACTGCACTTCAAAAGAAAGTCTGTATAGGGATTAAAAAGCAGAGACTGTCCCGACTAAATTTCGAAGTCTTCCATCAATGGTTGTAAAACTAAAATTACCAAATATTACAGACAGCAGACTAATGGAACCTGACTATGTCCACAACAAATCCATTCATTTATGCAAGGACGAAATCAAAATTCTTGCCAAATCTGATAAATCGTCAAAGTTATTTTCGTAGTTTCATAATAGTTCATAGTTCGAGGGGGAGGTGGGCGATGACCAGAGGCCTGCACAAGACCTGGAGCAGACCCGTTCGCGAGACATCGCTCCTGAAATGCCATGCAACCTGCGCAACATCCTCGCTTGAGCAGCTTGTATGCCCACCTGTCCAGATCGTTCCTGGCAGGCATTGTAGACCCGCCGGGTACCCGCAGTCTTACGATACCTAGTAGGTCTCAGTTCGTTCTTTCCATCAACTGCAGACCCCTCCCTCTGCATGACGTAGTTGCTTCGAGTAGAAACTGCACCGGGCCCACACCGTTCTGCAGTGTTGCCAACTGCAATAGATTTTTACTACTTAAAAAAGGGAACTCAAAGCTTCGTAAGCCACATCACCAATGAAATGAGATTTACGAATGTTGCTCCCCCCCCACACACACACATTGAAATAGGTTTTCCGTGGCACAGGATCCATAAGTATATGTCGTAAATAACCAACATACGTATATATAGTGATATAGGGCAGGACTGAAACATGTCACGTTCGACGCTGAGGTCGCGAGTCAAACAACACACTGTTCTACTGCGAACACCAGGGCCGTAGCCAGCCAGGGGCATTGCCGTTACCCTCGTTTGGGTGGGGGGGGGGGCAAGTACTTGGATAAACGTAACAACAACAACAATCACAATAATAGTAATAAAGTAGCATGAAAGGCATTATTATCCTCATAAATCACGCAAAAAGGGGGTAGAAGTCGGTTCTCACGCATTTGTGTTGAAACAGAGGATTAGAAATATTTTTTTCAACACGTCAATTTCACATTAGTTAATAATGGAAAACAAGCACACAAACTATTTTTGAAAGAAAGAAAGTGCATGATAAATGTATTCCGAATGTACATGCATATGGCATGTAAAATTTCCATCTACAATATTTTCTTTTCACATGGAGCGACGTATTACATAATTAATTCATCCAACTCGTAACAAACCAACATTAATAGCAAATAATATCACGGGCCGCCATAGCATTCTCTGTTTTAAAACTTTTCTCACTTAGATCGTTCGGCGCTCAGGGCCGACTCCCGCTACCCCTTTGCTACGGCATTGAACTCGATGAGACTTGTACTTTAATGTTTGACCCCCACCCTGACCCCTCCGCTAGACAATTTTCGTCCAAGGTTGTGAGCAATGCACCCTGCCCCCTCTGGTTGCGCCACTGCGTGCCTGGTTAAGGCACCATGCAATGAAAAACAATTAGTGAGGAGATTTTTGTTTGCTCGATCATTCATTTAGATAAATGAAGCTGTAATATTGCGTGCATTTCCTGGCAATAAGATAAAAACTGCTTACGCTGAACTGAAATCGCTAAGTATATAAATTCTCCTTCTCCTATTCTCTATTTCTCCTAGGACTTCGTAGGATTTAGTAGCTACGTAAGTAGGCAACACTGGCTGCAGCCGTCCAAGACCAAGAACCCGGGTAGAGACGCAAGTCGACTCGTTGCCGTGGGCAGGCGAGCAGGTAAACTTGTTATCGCGTGCAAGCGGGCAGTGGGTAGGTAAAAGGCAGACTATGCTGGCCTCTAGCGATGACCCCCATAGCCGGGCTGACCAGACGCCCTGATTTTCGCAGGAGAGTCCTTCTTTTGAGGGTCATGTCCTGCAGTCTGCGATGCTATTATATATATATATATATATATATATATATATATATATATATATATATATATATATATATATGTATGTCCTATTTTTCAACAGCGTCCTGCGAAATGTCGTGCAAACCATCCAGACGAATTGTTTACCTCTGTGAAACTGTTAGTGCCTTTAAAATTAATAGTATTGCTATAGCTTGCATAGAAATACTTGTAGATCTAAAAATTTTCGCCCTCGCTTAGCTCGCGACCTTAGTTTTGTTTTAAAGCTTATATTTATTCCTTACAAACAAATAACGCATGCTGTCTGTTCATGATACCGAGTGTTTCAACAGAAACGCCTTGATTTCAAATGACATTTTAAAATATTTATTAGAACTACACAAAATAAAAAAATACATAATCTGATAGAGAAAACTGAAAAGTTTAATGGAAAACATGTTCGAAGGGTCCACCTTGGCGATTTATCACTTTTCTCACCTCGTTGCACATGTTGTCAAATACCTGAGAAAGGGTTGCACGACTTACTTGTACAGTACACTGTTCAATGTTTGCTTTCAAATCATCTAGTGATCGCGGTCCTCGTTTGGAAGCTTCCTGCTTTAGGAAATCCCACAAGAAATAAGCACATGGGTTTAAATCAGGGCTAGTTGGAGGCCACTAAACCATTTCGAAAGAAATGTGTGTAGGGATTTGAAATCACACGATCGTTGAATTTTGAGTAAAGGAAGGTCAGGACAGCTCCGTATTGCTGGAAGCATTTCTGACGAATAGGACAACGTTTTCGACGAAGACCAGGACACGTATTCTCCAGCCGGAATCGTCTTTGGACAGAAACAAGAGATCGTGACTCAATAGACCAGGTCACCAACTGAATCTTCTGCTGAAGTGTAAGTCTCCTGTCCTCTATTACTATACTACTGTACTACAAACACCAGACAAACACAGATAGAAAAATAAATTTAATTAAATTTTAGACTTTTGTCAATCACAACATATACAAATTATTACTGTGAATATACTAAATATTTTTTTAGGGTCATTTGAAATCACGGCGTTTCTGTTGAAACACCCGGTACGATATACAAGGTACCAAATGATGACTAAGAGTATATGCAGATGCGCTTTGAAAATTAGAAATTCTGGGGTTTTGCATGTTTGATGCATTGATGACTGCGGCAAGAGACAAATATATTTTTAGTATTAATTAATATTTTAATATTATTTCACAATGTATGGATGTTTTATGGTAAGAAAGTAAGGAAACACCCACAATAAACAATAAGGACGACAGATAGGATAAGATTAATCATTAAAATTAAAAAAAAGATAAGCAAAAGGAGGAACAAAAAAGAGAGAAATGAAAAAGATAAGACCTGAGTTGAATGTCAGGTGTCCTCGGGTCGAATCCCAGTCTGGGCATGGATGTTCCTTGTAAGTGTCCATTCAAGAATTGAGCCATACGATCATTCATCCTAATTTTCGCAATTAGCCAAAAGTGACAGAATAAAGACGTTAAACAACAATCAAATCAAATTAAGAAGAAAACAGATTTAATTGTGTAATATGTCAGAGCACAAGCAGCATGACTTTTCCTTTCCCACTCGATGGGTTGTTTTAGTTATAGCTGCAACCCCTCCCCCTTCCAACCCCGCACGCATCCACGGATGTCCTGCGTTTCGTTTCAGAAAATCTGGTCACCCTACCCATAGCCCCTCCCCTTGGTGTAGCCCTGAATTCACTTCATTAAGTATTGTGACCTGAGGGAAAGAAGCTTTCGAATCCAGACGACCACACACGCATCTACTGTACCTCTTCGAACTCTGTGAACCGGACCAATAAATAGCAACACTTGCTAAGAATAGAATCCTCCACTCTCTTCACGTGCGGTCAGAGATGTGTGTACAAGATCTTCGTATCATCGGAAACCCGTTATGTGTCTCCTTATTAATTCTTAACGTCCCTCACTTGTTTATCGAAAGGGGAAATCCTGGGTTATTGAAGCAATTGAACAATATTGAACCAGCCTCTGCTTCACGAGTAATCATAAGCAAACATTTCCAACGTCGAGATACGTACAAGGAGATTAAAAAAGAGCCGCGGTAGCTCAGTCGCTAGTCAACCTCCTGGCGGTGTGGTCAGAGCAGCGCTCTACGAAGCCAAGGGTCCTGGGTCCGAATCCAAGCTAATACGTGGCTGTTTGTGTTTGTCAGTAACGAGAAAA
This sequence comes from Lepisma saccharinum, assembly GCF_977018435.1. Lineage (NCBI taxonomy): Eukaryota > Metazoa > Arthropoda > Insecta > Zygentoma > Lepismatidae > Lepisma > Lepisma saccharinum. The sequence continues at coordinate 17,509,607 of NC_139255.1, forward strand.
ACCGAGAATACGGTAAAAATTGGTATGTGAGAAAATGGTGAACGACGGGGATACTACCGCGTAGGTGTATTCCTTTTACGTATAAATTTTCAGCGAAAAATGCATGCTCGACCAGGATTCGAACCCGGGTGTCTGGCATACCGTGCCATTGCTCTAACCACTTTTTTTCCTTAAAAGGAAAGCCCCTAAGAGGAAGCTTCCCCCATCACACTTCATTTACTCATCATTTCACTCAATCTCAATTTCAGGACTATTCAGGACAGACAATCACAAACATCCACGTCCGAGCCGGGATTCGAACCCGGGACCCCTGGCGTCGTAGTGCGATGTGCTAACCACTACGCCACAGGGGCCCACATACCACTGAGCTACCGAGCCGGCCTGGCCTCACCTGATCTTTCGCTATCGCTGTTTTACCTGCGTGGAATCGTCTCTGCCAGTGCTACTATGTATTCGGGTTCGATCCCCAGCGGGATTTTTTCCACCTGTTCAAGCGGCTCCGGCGTCGTATAAAGTGGGTATCTGGAGGAAACGCAGGGGTAAAGGCGGCCAGGGGCGTGGTGCTGATCACATCACCCCCAACTTCTGCTGTGATGAAGAAAGTGTGGGGCCCTAACTCCATACGCATTCATGGCGCAGTGCAAAGCACAGAGCACTTTATATCTTGAGCATAGCGTACGTACCTTGGTTGGAACATTTATTGGTTCTGATTATTGCTGCCACGTAGCGGGCTCAAACTCAACTAAGTTGTAGAGAATGTCGATAGATAGCGCTGAGAGCAAATATCGTTTGTTTTCTTATAAAGCGTGGATTCCCTGGACGAATCAAATTTCTCAGTGTCAAAAGTAAATATTTTATTGGTTCTATCCAAGAACGTAATCGCCTTTGCGAGAATCGTGTACGTACAGCGTGTTCCTTATCATCTGGTGAGGAAATAGGTACGCTAACTTCAGTGATTTATTGTAATATGTAGCTCAGGCTGTGGAAGTAAGGGGCAGCGACTGGAAGGAAGTGCAAGATTTGGTGCAGGAGAGGAACAGATTGAAAACCTCTACACCGTAAGTAGAAGGAGACAGATTAAGTATGTAGGTAAATGAAGTAGAAGCACGAGATGAAATACACTGTATTATACTCGTATAAAATTGTAGATAACTATTAAAATGCACCCTATACCATTTACACCAATACATTGTCGTAAAATTGAGATACATTAAATTGAGTGCTGTGAATTTTAAAAATGAAATGTAAAATTTAAGCAGAAAATAATTTACAGCAGGATAAGCACTCCAGAAGGGTTGAAATCAATTACATTGTTGTGGTGAGCCGTGGAGAGCAACGAACTGCTTCCGCCCTGCCTCGTGTTTTATAGCCAAAGATCGTGCTGCATCGCTGGTTGTGGGGTATCATCGGGGCGTGGGCGTGGGCTGGAGTGGAGACACGACAATGGCACCTGTGAATGCATCCATCACCCGCGGCCCACGACGGTCTCCAAGGTGCCTTCGAGAGAGGGATCCCAACAGCTAGACTCGACAGTATTCGATTCAATTGCACTAAGGTGTACTAGGGCTGTAAATAAAGATTGAATTTTGAATTTGAATTTATGACTTCATAAACCACATACACCCGACTTTGTCTAGCTTTGTCTTTCCTGTAGGGTACAGTAATAAGGTATTGGCTTTAGTTTTAGTTTTAACTCTGCAATAATATTGTGGTTTTAGATTTTACTCTGCGTAATCAGTACATTAATAGTTTATATTTCTAGGTATATATCTATTATTTTTCTATATGTTAACATTTCTACTGTAGAACTGGTTATGTAAGTACCAATTGCCATATGTATTTGACAAGGGTACCGTAAGGCCGAAACAAAGGCGATTTCATACACATTAATATTTGGAGGGTGTAGTAACAGTTCAGACAAAAAATGTAATTACAAAATTTCTATAATTTATAATTTAAGTATTCACTAACGCTAAAATATTCCTTTTTCATTAAGAGTTTTTACAATTTGTTTTTTAACCTTGTCATATTTTCTGCTTTTATATAATTTGGTAGGTTATTGAATATTTTAATTGCCTTGTCCTTCTTGAACTAATGTGAGCCTGCTGAAGTATGGTTTTAGAAGCTAATTATTTTGGGTGTTTGTATGTTTTATTGAGCTTCGTGGCGTAATATTTTTCTTGTATATAATGCCATTTCATATATGTACAGTGAAAGGAGGGTTAATATTTTGTATTTTTAAACAACGTCTTGCACGATTCCCTAGTCTTTATTCCTGCCATAATCCTAATGGCTTGCTTTTGTTTTCTAAATGCTTCTAAACTTGCCGCCGAGTTCCCCGAAATATTTATTTTAAACATTGGATAATATACCTGAATTAGTGAATTTGTATTAGATTAAGTGTTTGTTTTAATATCCTCTAAATTTTAGAATTTAGTTTTTTAACAAGCATTTTAAATGGTTTCACAAATTTAGATTTTCATTTATAGTTACTCCTAAACATTTTGTTTCGCTAACTAATTTTACTGAAAGATGACTATTCTTTATTATATCTTTAGTTTTACTGCTTTGCTTAGTGTTAAAAGGCAGGTAATTTGTTTTCTGTTCGTTCAATAGTAATTTGTTACTGTTAAACCAGGTTTTCATTTTTTTCATTGTTTTTTCAATGTCGGTTTTTAACTAGTTCACATCCTTTACTATTGCACTAGTATCGTCTGCATTTAACCATGCTTGACACCATGCAAATATGTACAAAATGGTACAATATGCAAACGAATTTCAGGGTTGTATTCAGGTTGAGATTAAAAGTCTGTTTAAAAATCAGGTCGTTCAAAGTTTAACAGGATTCCTGCATCGGCATCACGTGAAGATCACTCGTTACTGACTTCTGGGGAAAGTCGAAAAACTCGGTGACATTGACTCTCTTATCACCACATAATGTTCTTTCCAGACCAACTTATAATTCATCGTCTTATAATTAACACTGCAGTGGTTGGGTTGAAATAAAAAGAAAACTCCCGTCCTTAATAGCGCGGATCACTATTGTAATCGGGCCAATCCATGACAAAGTGATCGTACTACTGAAAAAGTAAAATTGGTCCAAAAACTTTTTAAACAGCATTAAACTTAGGCTTTAGGTTTAGCTTAGTGCGGAACACTAAATAGTTACTAATTTGATATTTACATGTCCTTAAACGGCTTTAAGAATAACTTTAAGGATACAGATTAACAAAGAGAAATTGAAAATGTGATAAAGGTTTTCTTTTTACGTTAAGACTTGAGTGTATAAGCAATGCTCAATAGATTTGTAAATTTCACAAATAAATTTGGTAATTATTAAAATTTATGAGTTGATATTGTTCAATTATAGTACTAGGTGAGTAATATGGCAATAAATGGAGTTAATTAATGAGGTATTCACATAGGTCACACCCGAAACGTTTTTACAAAATTAATAACAGTAAAAATAAAAATGTTTTCGCTGGAATAAAAGAAATGAAATGAAAGATTACAATCTACATTCCCCCCCCCCCAAAATGATGGATCAGAAAGTTGTAAAAGATTCACAGTGTTTTCAAGTGTTATGGTGGTAGGGGAAGCTTTTTCCGCTGTGTGATTCACGCCCGGAACTCCCGTTGTTCTTGAATTGCCCAAAAACAACGTTGTTCACAGAGCTCCCTCTTCAGGACAGTAACAATGTCATCATTCTGAATACTATAATGATCATACGAATGAGCTCAATGTCTTTGTTCACAAAATATTTAGATTTGAAGCATGTGATTGTCACATTTGGAACTCATGGATTGGCCCAACCCTTAAAATATTATCTTTTTTACCCATTATTTGTCGAATTTTTTCTGAATTTATACATACATTCTGTATGTCCTTTTTCAAGCATGCTGAGTCACTTAACAGAACATCATTAAGTTATTTCACTCAACACATTACAGTAGAGAGGAAATTCTAACTCTAGTGCAATTATCGGATGTGATAATTGTTTGATTGATTGATTTGGTGTTTTAAGTCCACTTTACGCAAAGTAAGGCTGATACAGTTTAAAGTGGTATCCGAACCACTATGTGCCTCCAGGATGTGATGAAACCAAAAAATATTAATATCTTAGAATCTTTCTTTTCTCATTTTATTTCCCAAATCAAAAATTATATAGAAATACTAGGTATACTAAAACACTCCAATCAATGGCTGCGTGGATCACTATTGTGCTCAATTGAAATGAGCTCTAATAACAAGTCAGCAATGGATATATTTCAAATTTGATTTATTTGATAGTACTGCTTAAAAAACAGAGTACATGTCTAATACATCAGCCATTAGCTTGTGATGACATATGACATATACACAATATTACAATTTAAAATAAAAAAATAAATGTGTACTACATGAAAAAATATAGTGATAAGACTAATTTCGTTAAAATAAATAAAAATACAAATTTGAAAAGTACAATGTAATCAAAGAAAATTAAAATTCCTATTATGTCTAAAATAAGAAGTGACAGAAATTGCATAGCACTTGTTTCGGAATACATGTAATTGTAAATGTAATTTTAGACAATAAATATGGTACATTAAGTTTTCCATTAATTTGGAAATGTAATTGCAATCGTTGATATTTCTTCTTTCAAAGAGACACGAAATATTTAGTTTGTCTAACAACTTATAATATTCATAATAAAACCTAAAAAGTCTGAATTTGAAATATAGAAATGAGACAAATCTTTTCTGTACATTTTCCAGTATGTCTTTCATATTATTATTACATGCAAAATTCCATGTTGTTGTACTGTATTCCAAAATAGGCCTTACATACAAAGTGAATAACTGAATTAACAATAATAGATTGTTTGAATTCGACCAATTGTTAATGAAGTAGCCGCTTTTCTTTCTAGCTTTCCTTGCAATTTCATATACATGATATTTAAAAGCAAGCCTCATGTCTAAAACGACACCCACATCTTTAATAATTTCAACTCTTTTAACTACACATGAGTCTAATTTATAATTATGACTGCGCCACTGAATTTTCCTTGTTAAAGTGATAATAAAGGATTTCTCTGTATTCATTACAAGTTGGTTACTAGCCACCCGGTTACTGACTGCATTAAGATCAGATTGCAACTGAACATGTCTATCGTCAGTGTCTATTTCAGTGTATATCTTGATATCATCAGCATAAAATATATATTTAGCATGCTTGCTTACTTTTGAAATATCATTCAAATAGATAGCAAAGAGAAGAGGTCCCAATGGAGATCCCTGGGGTACTCCTTTGTGTATTTTACCTGGATTAGAAAATGTTGATTTAATACTTACACAGAAAGTTCTATTACAAAGATAACTCATGAACCAAGCACAATAGCTAGGAACACAGCCATAATTGTTAAGTTTCTGCACTAATAAATTATGATCGACACTATCAAAAGCTTTGGATAAATCAAGGTATATAACATCTAGTTGACTCTTGTTAAAGAAGGATTGAAAAGCATCAGTTATCAGAACTGATAGATTTGTGCTTGTAGATCTTCCTGGTATAAACCCATGTTGACATTCATTAATTATACTCTTAGTATTACAATATAAAGATTTGTGCATAAGAGATTCGAAGATCTTACTAAAAATATTAACAATAGTAATAGGCCTGTAATTAGAAATTTTGCTGTTTCCAGTTATCTTCTGAATTGGCACCACAGTTACTCCTTCCATAAATTGGGGAAGATGCCAGTTTTTTATGATTTGTTAAAAATTAAACACAAGACAGTTTGCAAGTATATCACTACATCCTTTGAAAATATAGTTAGGTATATTGTGGAGACCAGAATTATTTCTAGCCTTAATTTTCTTGAAGATCTCAATTATATCTTTCTCACAGATTACAGGATTAGGATATAGGATTAAAATACCAATCAGATTCCTGAAGATCAGTGTCTTGCAGTTTAGAAAAATTACCCTCAAAATGTGGCCGATGTGGTTCAGTTCGGGGGAGTTCCGTGGAAGCCTTCAGAGAGAGCGGACGCGGAAACTAGTTGCTCCGTGAAGGTCAGTCAAAAGTTACCTTCAGGAAACAACGAGCGGGAGTGCCGTGTGTATGTTGCTTGTGGCGTTTGGTGCAGTTGGCTGGCGAGTAAGTAGAATTGAAAAAGTACTTTAGATTAGTAAAAAGATGAATATCATTAGACAAAATACCATACAGATACGTTTTCCGTTCGGGGCACCGAGGGCGTCGGCGCGAGAAATTCATGACTTTACGAGGACAATTTCAACTCCACGTAGATGAGATCTTGGAAATACCTACGCATTTTCGATGTGTTTTCGTAAAATGTATCAGAGAAGCAATAATGACGATAGTATTAGAGAAATGTGGTCCGGAAACAAACTTTTGCTATGATAATGGTGAAACTGTAAAAGTGCATTTGAGTGATGCAGGGAGGGAAAGAAAAGCGGTAAGAGTGTTTAACTTACCACTAGAATTAGATGATGACTGTGTGAAAGAAAAAATGACGGAATTTGGGAAGGTGGAATGTATAGACAAAGAAACGTGGTCAGAAAACTTTAAATATCAAGTTTACAACGGGGTGAGAATAGTGAAAATGGAACTTAAAAAGACGATTCCGTCGTTCATTACACTAAAATCTCATCAGTGCCATGTGATATACGATGGACAGCCGAGAACGTGCAGGGCGTGTGGAAAAGAAGAACACGATAGCTGGCAATGTGATAGTCGACAGATAACAACGCTTCGTGTGAATAAAAACCGCGAGAGAAATTATAGTGATGTAATAGTGGAGAAGGGGAGTTCCTCGAATGTGAACAATCAGTTCCAATCAGATAATAATCAAAACAAGTCGGAAGGTCTACAAAAGGTGATAACAGAACAAAAGCAAGATAAGGGGATAAAGAATGTGCCAAGTGTCACCCGCCCGGTGGAACTGTTCCCACCGGTAAATACGGAGACCACAAGGGAAGAACATAACCAGAAAATCTTACCGATGGACACAAAACAACCGGGAACTTCCCACCTAGACAAACAGGAGGAAAAAGGAAGTGAAGAAATGCAGGATGCCCAGATGCAGGACGAAGGGAACTTAGTTGATCTTCCTCCCATCCCAGCGGCAAAGGACAACGTCCCAAAAGAGGAGGACAAGGGACAATCGAAAGACTGTGAGCTGGAAAGTTAATTGAATACATAAGAAGAAAGTGACGAAAGTGCCACTTCAGTGTCAAAGTGGAAAAAGTCTCAGCAGCTGGGTGCCAAAAAACGGACGAAGAATACTTCGAAAGGTTGCGAGAACACAGTAGCGAAGAGGAGATCAGTGAGAGAGGTAGGAGGTATGAATAGAGTAATGAACAGAAGAAGTAAACCCTAAATATGGAAATTTAATTCGATATTTCATTTGTTATTTGTATATTTCTTTTAACGTTTTGAGGGACGATCGGAAAGTACTATTAACTGTGTGCTACATTATTAATTTATTAATGGTATATACCACTAGAATATGTACTATTAATATTAATGGAATCTCTTCTCTTGTAAAATGTAAAATGTTAGAAGAATTTGTACGGGTACACTCCATGGACGTATTGTTTTTGCAGGAAGTTTGTATGTGTAACTTTCCATCAATATATGGTTACGAAACCATAGTTAATACTGGTATCAATGGCCGTGGGACAGCAACACTTGTTAGAAACGGCCTAACCATTAATAATGTAAAAAGGTTAGTAGATGGGAGAGGCATTAGCTTTCAAAGTACCAACTATTCATTTGTAAATATTTATGCCCCATCAGGCAATCAAAATAGACAGTTACGTGAACAATTTTATAATCAGGACATATTATATTTGCTACCGTTAAATGAATCTAATATAATACTTGGGGGTGATTTTAATCAGGTAATTAATCCCAGCGATTGTTTAGGAGCTTATCAAAAGAGTCCAGCCCTTGCAACATTAATTGAAGAATTGCATTTGAAAGACATTTGGTTACAGAAGAGACAGGATATAATATTTACATATTTTAATAATAAATCTGGATCGAGAATCTATAGGTTATATACAAATACAGATCAAATAAAAAAATATAACATCAATCGAAGCATTGCCAGCGCTCTTTACTGATCATATGGCAGTAAAAATGGCAATAAACCTGGAAAAAACAAAATTAGTCAGGGGTCCTTGATATTGGAAACTAAATATACAGTTATTAGAGCTTCCACATATCAATGGAATATTTGCACAAAAATGGGCGGAATGGTGTAAACAACAAAAGCATTACAATAATCATAATGACTGGTGGGTTCGATATGTAAAACCAAAATTGAAAGCTTTCTCCTGCTGGTATGGAAAAGAAAATGCAAAAGAGAGAAACGGATTGATCAACTTTTATTACCAGTGTTTACACGAGGCATGTCAAGGGAGAGATGTCACCAAAAATTACCAAGCCATACAGCAGTATAAAGCCAAAATATTAACACTCCAGAGGCAACAAATGGAAGGCATAACAATAAGAACCAATTCCAAGAATTTAATTCAAGATGAAAGAACTTCGATGTATCACTATGTACAGATGCAAAAACAACAAAAACACTCATGATAAACAATCTTGTGGATTCAGGTGGAGAATCGCATGTGAGTCAGCCAGGAATCATGCAAACATTTTATGACTATTATGGGGAGCTTTATCAGACCGGAGAGGGGGAATCAGAAGCAAGAGAGACAATACTGAATTCTCTAACTAATGGTTTGCAAGAAGAGGATAGACAACTTTTAGATACTGAAATAACAATAGAAGAAGTATATGAAGCGTTACGAACATGCAACCTTAAAGGAGCACCAGGAAAAGATGGTATTGGTTACAAGTTTTATTTGCAGTTTTTTGAGATTATAAAATTTGAACTAATCAAAATCATACAAGATGCCTTTAAAAATGGAAAAGTTTTACAAAATGAAGGCATCATCATATTGATACCGACAAAACCACACGCAAAACAAGTAGACGAATACAGACCAATAACATTACTAAATTGTGACTATAAAATAATGGCAAAGATCTTAGCAAATAGGTTAAAGTTAATTTTACCACGGATACTCAGCGAGAAACAAACATGCTTTGGCAAAAAGCATAACATATTCAGTGCCGTTGGAGGGATTCGCGATCTGATATCCTATTATATGGTGCAGAAACTTGATGTATGTGTGCTTGCTTTTGATTTAAAAAAAAGCGTTTGATTTAGTGTCGCATGACTACCTGTTTGAGGTGCTAAAGGCATATAGATTCAGTGATAAATTTATTAATATTTTGAAAGGTTTCTATCAACAGGCAACATCTCGGATAATGGTCAATGGATTCCTGTCGTCCCCAATAAATATAACAAGATCAATTCGGCAAGGATGTCCACTAAGTATGCTCTTGTTTGCTTTAACCCTGGATCCTTTGCTGCAATATACCAGGAAAACTACTCCCGACGAGATACATGCATTTAAGGAAAACCAAGTGTTTACTTTTAGATGATCTATCCGCTTGTATCACCACAAACGAGCAAATGCAAAAAATGATGGCATCGATACATATATACTGCCGTGCTAGTGGGGCCAAAATAAATATGGAAAAATCAAAGGCGCTACCCTTTGGCAAATGGGATCAAAAAAATCCAGATATAGGTATCCCATATGTACAGGAAATTAAAATATGAGGAATAATTTTTCACAGGGACGAGGAACAAATGATAGAATCCAATTGGCAAAAGATAGCGAGAGACATTCGCATACAATGTTATAAAATGCGAAGCAGACAGTTGAACATGATACAACGAGTGTGGTTTTGCAAACATATATGTTTAGTAAATTAAACTATACGACCCAAGTGATCCCAATCAATCAAAAATATCTCAGAATAATGAATTCAGCAATTGGTTGGTTTATGTGGTACGGACATTTTTTTCGAATACCACTATCCAATCTATGGCAAATGAAACTAAAGGGAGGATTGGAGCTCACAAATATTGAGATCAAATGAAAATCCCTATCCCTGGCACGATCCTATACGCTCTATGGCATTGAAGATTCAATTACATCATTATGGATACAGTTATGGACGGAGGAATTCCCACCCCAAAATCCGCCAGATCTACGCAGATTGCAAAAAGGACCGATATATCTACGAAGTTTGATGTAAGAATTCAGTTATGTGGTGCTTCCGCCAAAAGGTGAAGATGTAAAACTCTCTGAATACTTATATACACTGTTTCACAAACAGTTGCAGATACCGACTCACCGCATTGAAAAACTTTTTCGCAATAACAGATGGCAAAATATTTGGAAAAATTGTAATAAGAAATTTCTGGATACATCAGTGTATAGTGTTTGGTACAATGTAATACATGATATTATACCAACTAATGAACGCTTACATAATATCAATAGACTAACAACTAATAAATGCCACATATGTGGAGAGATATACACCACTGAACATAGAATAGTAACATGTAATGGCGTAAAGGGAATTTGGAAGTGCCTAACGACATATCTAGGACAAATTTGTAGAACAGCACCCCAGTACTTTCAACCGTCGATGTGTACAAGACCAGATTTCAAATATTTTCCAGAAAAGAAAAACAATGCAGTAATTTGGTTAATAGCTAATACAATATGCTATGTATTTTGTAAACAGTATGAGAGCAATAGCATTTTGTTCACACAGTATTTAAAAAGAACTAGATGGAAATTGTTACAATATCCAAAAATGTATGAGTATTTTGGAAACTACCTCAGTGTTGTTTAGAAAACAATAATTATGTACTTAGGGTGTGAAAGTGTAAACAGGTATTTAATATATGAAGAAATGTATATTTATATTACAGGTACAAATGCATGTTTACGCCAAAAATCTTGTATCAGATAGCGAAAATGGGACTCTTACAATAATACTTACTATGTTAAAAATTCTATACAATACTTTAACAGAATTTATGTAAGAAAACAGACCTATTTTGTATATATGCTGATAAAATAAAATTGTGTTAAAAAAAAGTCGGTAACGCGTCTGACTACCATGCTCAAGGTCCCGGGTTCGATCCCCGGCCGGTTCAAATCCGGGAACTTTTCTAACGTTGGAAGCGGCCCCGGCGCCCACCCAGCGTCGAATGACATGGGTATCTGGGGAAACCCTGGGGGGTAAAGGCGGTCAGGGGCGTGATGCTGATCACATCACCCCCACTCATGACCGAATCAAGAAAGTGTGGGGCGTTACCCCCACACCCCCTATACGCCTTCATGGCGTGGTGCTAAGCACTGGGGAGCACTTTACCTTTTTTACCCTCAAAATGACTCCTAAATGCATCAGCAATTTCCTTCTCATCATGCAATATTTTATCATCAGATGTGACACGAGCTTAGGAGGTGACCCATTCATTAGTCTCCAAAAACGAGTTTTGTCACTAGCGAAACAAGAATTTAAATAATTATAATATCTACACTTAGCATACTTGATCTTTCTCTAAATTTCTTTCCTTAATAAATAAAATTTGGGATACCAAGTAAGTTTATTGGTTTTAATGTACTTATAATAAAACCTTTTCTTCTTGTTAAGAATGCATTTTATACTACGTGTTATCCAAGGAGAACAACTTTCTTTCTTATGATCCACCATCTTAGGAACATTTCTGTTTACAGCTATTAGTACAGAAGAGTGTAAGGACTCGACAATAGTATCCAGATCATTAGAAAAATCAATAGTTTCAAGGTTACTCTTTAATTCATAGTAAAGGTGTAAAAAGTCGCCCTTGCTAAAATTATATCTCAAAGATGACTGATGAAATAACGGCTGAACGAACATTGTCCCTCGACTGTTCCAGGAAAGTAGACTCGGAGCCAAGGTCAAGAGTGTTGCCAAACTGCAGCAGCAAGTGAAAATATGCGAGTGGATCAATATTGTGATTCACGCGACCTCTGCAGTGTTATGGTAGCCCATATCTCACAAAAGGAATTTACTCGAATTCCGTCAATAATACTAATGGCTGTACACGAACATATATGGATGCATTATCAAATCTATAATATATTACCTTAAACTCAGTGGCGGCGATAGTGGTACAGTTAACCTTCCACCTCTTGCCACTTTTGCCCCCTCACTATGGCCTTTTAAGGACATGCGGAACAGTTTCCACGGGGCTTGTCGCAAATTTAGCTCTCTTGGAGACAGATATGGCTCTTTCGTGCACTCGTTTTCCTGTGAACTAGGGCGCCCGCCCCACTATGATGCCATCACTGGTTCCGGCACACATAGACAAACTTTTGCCATGATTATACATTTTGCACGTGACGTGATAATGTTATATTGGCTGCGTCACCCCACCCCTCTTATCTCCTCAGCTGCTTTTTTATATAGCGCCGTATTTCACCTAAAATTGCCATAATGTTGTTATCAAGGACCCCTCTATTTTCGATTTCATACGACCATCGGTGAATTGTTGAGATGGGTGATGCCGCCGGATCTAGATGCTGAAAACTAAGAATAAATTGTCATCAATTTAGAGTTAACAGTAATAGCAGCGCCCCCACCCCTTTGACAACTAACATTACCATAGGAGGCACTTTATCCAGCCTTCGTTTATCTAGCTTCTTTTAACTCCATTTAAAGTGAAATTTAGCTCTTTTATGCGCATCAGGTTTGGCAACACTGACAGGATGGTCGTAAGAGGCAAGGAGAATTGCATTGCGTTTATGGGAGTATTCTTTGATTTGTTCTCTTGGGAATATCAAACTTCCGATGGCATAGAAAAATATATCAAGAGGACAGTTCATTTGACCAGCGGAAAAGTTGAAACTTCCATTTGTTTAGCCGTAACTTGATATTGAAGTCGATTCCCCATAAGGAATACATGGGAATCCGAAAATGCTTATTCATCATGTTTTTCAAACATCGAGTCTAGCTTAATAATCAACATAAGAAAAACGCTTCCACTTGCAACATGGGGAGAAATTCATACTCTTGCATGCATCCAGTTTTTCTTTAGTAGCAGTGCCCATTCGGACCATATCGAAATAAATGCACAACTTGTGCGCAACTGTAACTCCTCACCTTGTCTACCAAGACCAAGAGAGAGTAAACTGTCCATGAAGTTTTGGCACCCAATCACTGCTACTGCTTAAGCGATAACGTTGGATGTGACATACCCCAATGGAATTTCATTAGCCAGCCATTTTGTTCTACAAACTGACATGGCGCTCCCCCATCTCATGGATTCCATGACAGTTGTCTTACGTTTGCTGTGCTAAGTGGATGAGCACAACCCCGTTTGCTCGGAGGTTTAAGAGCAGTCCGACGTGTAGATATGGGACTCCATTTCTGGGGCCTGTAACGAACTTCCAATTCACCAGCTCTGTATCGAATGGGACTCGAAAGTGTCCGGAGAGAGGTCGGCCTGACGGTCAAACTAGGTAGCCCGGTTGACGTTGCCACACAGTGCGCAGGAACCAGCCTTCGCTATGCTCTTCCCATATGTGGCACCAGCACAAGTCTACCCAGACGCCTATTTACATGGCCGTGATTTTAAGTTGGGTTGGGGTCTGTAGAACCTTTCCAATTGTGTACCAGTATTGGCTTCTCTTTAAAAAGAAATATTTAATTTTTCATTAAACAGAACTGAAAAATATTATTATCGTATCTATTATTTTCCTCTATATTTTCCTTTAGCCTAAACAGGGGCGTAAGGGGGTGACCAATGGCGTAGCAACATATTGTCGAGATTAGAATGCGATGCCCGTATCCGTTATTTAAATTTGAATCAGAATATGAATCGATATAAAATCTTCAGATACGTCAGAAGATCATATTTAAATAATAATAATAAGTTACTGACGAAAATATTTAATAATATGCGACGGAGAAATTTACACTTAACCTTTTCCATCTATTCTTAACACACTGATGTAATTTTCTTTAACCAAAGTACTAGTAAGAGTTTTTAAAGATGTTCTTCAGGCGCTAAGTCATATCTGAAATATCCTTAAATATGTTATTTTCTTTTTAATCAGAAATGCAAGCTAGGAATCTTTACATAGTATAATCTATATTATTATTCATGATTTTTCTTTGTTTCCTAATTTCAACATTTGTAGGATGTAAATATCACCCCATAGGATAAGAATAAAATATCGACAAACATGGGCCTACCCGATGGCGCAGTGGTAGCGTCGTTGCCGTTGTCGTAATCAAGGGGTCCCGGGTTCGAACCCGGTGGAGGTACATAGTGTTTCGGATCCCACTTTAAACTGTAGGTTCAGTCCAAATTAACCTTACTGTGCATAAAGTAGACTTAAAACATCAAATCAACCAATCGAAGGACGAACGCACAGATGATGGTGCAAAAAGAGCGCAAGAATTTTAATTCCTTACACCTTGCTCCGTGGCAGTTGGAAGCGCTTTATTGTTAACATATTTAAAGCTCGAGTGCAAGGTCAAGAGAAGGAAGAAAATACAAAACAAAGTGCTTTTTATTCAAGAAATGAATAAATGGATAAAAATGTCCAAGCAAGTTATCATCAAGTTTTGCGTGAATGTTTCAATGAGAAATACGACAAAAATATTTACTATTTTTGGCCCCCTTTAGGATTAGAGCCCAATCGCATGTATGTTGGTATCTTACGCCTCTGATTTGACGTATTCGTTCAAATTTTAATGTCACACTAGAATTTGAAGCCAGGTAAAAGTAGAATGTTTCAATTTTATTGTCCACAAAAGTTAAGCTTTTCCATCTAGTTTTCTCACTTGTGTTTTTTACATTTTTCGTATCAACCCCATGCTACGCCATTGGGGGTGACCCATTCTGGAAACACCAAAATGCCTGCCACTATTTGCACGTATTCCCTGAACTTGTACTTTTGCAGACTAACGGGGCTCTGGTGTCTGGATCCACAGCCAATATAATCCTCTGGTTGGGTGCTTGGTTGGGTCCTGTTCTCTCACTACTGTGCCTGAAAACCATCTTCTGAAATATTTCTCGATAATAAACATTCTTATTCATTCATGTATTGTTTTCTGTCCAGATGCAGGTCATTTCTTACAGCGTTCATGCTGTTCGATCTTCAGCCTTTCGCTTTGTAGCAGCGTAGGACCCATTTATCTTGACGTAAATTATTTGGAATCTTCTTCTTCCCCGGATCTTCTCTCTCTCGACCATTCCTTCAATAGCATTCCTTAGGATACAGTTTCTTCTCTTCCAGTGGGCCAACCAATTTCTTCTTCTCTTCATGACTATCTCCAGCATTGATCTCTTTCCCCCAACCTTTTCTAGCACTGCTTCATTTCTTACTATTTCTGTCCATTTCACCCGTTCCATTCGTCTCAATAACCACATTTCCAGAGCTTCCAGTCGCTTTTCCTCGCTTGTTCTTAGTGTCCATGTTTCCGTCCCATATAGAGCTACACTCCATACAAAGCATTTCATTAGTCTTTTCCTCAGTTTTTTGTTCACAGATCCACAGAAAATATTTCTCTTTCTATTGAAGGCTTCCTTCGCCATTGCTATTCTTACTTTTATATCTTGGCTGCATTTCATATCACTGCTGATGATGCATCCACGATATTTGAAGCTGTCTACTTGTTCCATTCTCTTACTCTGACATTCATTTACCTTCCTCAGCTTTCTTCCGATCAGCATTGCTTTCGTCTTATTCGCATTTATTTTCATCCCGAACTGTTCACAGGGTTTTCATTTCTGCTAGCATAGCATTTAAGGTTCTTTCATTTTCTGCCAACAGGACCATGTCATCTGAAAATCGTATGCAAGATATCTGATATTTTCAAGATATTTTATAATTCCAAATAAATTAAGAAAGATTTAACATATATTCCGAGAAAACTTTTCATGATGAAAATGTACAAACATGGCAATAATGTTGCTTGTAGTACCAAGCTTCGAACTGTATCAGCTTCCACGTGTGGCGAAAGTGTTTGAGAAGGAACCTCGGGAGAGGGGCTGGGGGAGTGGCAGTCACGGCTCCTGAGGGAGGATAATTTTTATCCAGGAACGTCACGATCTGACCTGTTGCCATAAACTGCGATCTTCCGTCGGTAAGTAGTCAATTATCTCAGGCAACAGAGAACGATAATCTACGAGAGCACAGAAGTCGATTGCTTTAACCCTAGCTTACCTGAGGGGAGGGCTATGAGGCCCACCACCTCTAGTTTTTCGATTTTTCAACTGTGAACATTTATATATATATATATAACATTGTTCCCTACAGCGTTTCAAATATTTCTGTATTACTTTTGTTCATAAAACATACATGTAATGTAAATAGGGTTCAAAATGCACTGGGTGGGCCTATCAGGAGCCAACTTTCAATGCATGTTATTCGAGACACTAATGGGAGTGGCAGTGCACAATTTGTTGTTAATGGTGTAATTTTTGTAATTATTATAATGAATAAATAACTGTACATGCATAAGCAACAACAAAGTGGTTTCTTCAATTATAGTGATGAAAATAATGTGGGCCTGTGATTTTGACTTTTGATTGAATGATTGATTGATTGATTTGGTGTTAAGTACACTTTATGCACAGTAAGGCTAAAGCTTTATTGACATTGAAGAGTTTATCTCCGTAGATAACAACCAGAAAAAAATCCTAATGTGAAACTGAGCAGAAAATAATCGAAGTGTACAAACCAGATAGTGTGTTCGTTAGGCACCCAACACATAACAATAAACACTGATCGGAGGGTGAAGGGGGTGATAGAGGACATTGGTTGATTAATTTGCTTTCTTTTACTTGGCTTTTCTACTAGTGTTGCCCACGAGACGAGACGAGACGAGACTTTGGTCTGTCCCGTCCCGTCTCGTGAAAATGCTGTCTCGTCTCGTGTCTCGTCTCGAAAATATTCGTTTGTCCCGTCTCGTGTCCCGTCTCGAAGGGTTCTGTCTCGTCTCGTCCCGTCTCGTTTTGTCTCGTCTCGTCTCATAAAAGTGATCCGGGAAATCATGCCAACAAAAGTCAAAAGTAGCAGAAAAACAATATTTTTCCGGAAAGTGGGATAAAGCTCCAAATAGTTTACCCATTGCGTGGTGAGAATAAATAAGGTTCGTTAATTACGAGGACATTAATATTAAAAATGCAGTTTGTTGGTTACTGATTGCTAGGTATCTTATGAAATCTACCTTGTGTTTTTTTCTCGCTTCCATACAACTGTCTATGCATCGTACATAAGTGAGTGCTCTTTTTCATTACTGCTATACCTTTTGGAAGTCTTCAAGTGTTTCCCACTAGACCTTCTTTCTTTCTGAATGTCGAACTTCCGTGCACTATGAAAATGTACATTTTTTCTTTAAATTCTAAGCTTGGCGCTGGGAGCAACAAAAAAGTTTTTAAATGTGTAGTACGAACACAAAAGACTATTTAAAATGTCAATACTTAGTATATTACAAATAGAAAGCATTTATTGTTCTTAATATTGTTAAACATCTTCTATGATATAAGTTTCAAAAAGTGTTTCTTTGTGATATTGTGCTGTTTCTTACGCTCAGCTTATGACGCACATACTTTGTTTTCCCTTTAGCCTCTAAGTCCGGTACCACCACCGCTTGATCTAATTTATCCTTCGGCAGGCACGCATCTAGAAGCATATGTCGGGGAAGGTGTCCGAGCCAAGTGTTTCAGAAAAAAATGATAATAACAACATTAACGACAACAATTAAGCAAATTTTTAAATTACTACATTAATATAATTCATAGGTCTATTCACTTGAATATGTAAATTAATTAATTCTATTATTGTTATTACATGCAATGTTACAAAGATGGTACAAGGATAGTAATATAGCAGCACGAATATTAGCTAATATCTAGCTTACGCAGATAAGATCGCCAAAATTTACATAAAAACAGCTGTCCTGGCTAGGAAATTAATGTCATAAAAGGTGATGAATTGAATATTTGCTGAATAACAAAAAAGGATGTTAAATCCAGTTTACGAAAAAAAAAAGTTCCTAATTAATATTTATGTACATAAATCTTCATTGATACTGTCATGCAAAGCCGTATGATCCCAATATAATCCTTGTTTTCTAGTAAGTTCGGCAGGAATAAGTAACCCTCAATTATGCTAAACAAATATATTTTTTTGTTTAGCTAGAGCAAGGCCCCAGGTGGATGCAAGAAGCTGTTCCTGCAAAAGTGTATGTTTTACGAAGCGAAGAAACGTGACAAAACCACCACGTATGGAAGGCAAACCTGCATTTAGTTTATATCGCCGTGCCTCCTGAAGTTATAAAAATCCCAACTTGATTGATTCTTTTAGACATGCTATAGTTGAAAAAATATGTTTAGATGCACCAAAAGTGCATCATTATCAGATTATGCATATAACGTGTTATTGGAATCAACATATTTGTTTAAATTGGGTGCCTCCCCGATGGCGTAGTAATAACGTCGAGGTCTTGTAATGAACGGTCCTCGCGTTCGATACCCAATGGAGTCACAAAGTGGATCGGATCGCACTTTAAACTGTAGGTCGGTTCGCGATTTAGCCTATTTGTGAATCAAGTGGACTTAAAAAAAAAAAAAAAATTATGAATCTTAAGAATATTAGAATCCACTAATTCACCCGCAGGTAAGTCAAATTTCACGTATCCCTCTTCATCCTCGTTCATAAACATCCTGCAATACCTTGTGAATGTGTGTTATATCCCACCAGGTACGAGAAATGTGGAGAGTTATTCTTTCCCTGTACTGCGTTACTTCTTTTCATAACAGTAAGGCTAAATTGTCGCTTTATCTGAACTTTTAAAAAATGTGCAAAATACGTCTCTATCTTTAAACAACCACCCTTTCTCATGTATGTAGGGCCTCCCCCTCAAGGGGTCCCGGGTTCGATACCCGGTGGAGGCACAAGTGGTTCGGATCCCACTTTAAACTGTAGGTCCAGTCCCGATTAGCCTTACTGTGCATAAAGTGGACTTAAAACACCAATTCAAACCAATTCTCATGTATGTGTAAAATAATCCCACTCTGTCTCAGAAAACCTCTTCCTACAATCAAATGGCGGAAACAACTCTCAAGTCTCAACAATTATAAATTTATGCTTAAATTTCCTATCATTTATACAAACAGTAGCACATATCACGTCCTTTGGTGCAACACTTTCAACAGCTAATGTTACTTTCCTCGTCCTAATCAATTTACTTCCAACCAGTGACGGCGCCAGGGAAATGTGACTGGGGGGCGGAAGGCTGGCAACAAAATATTGTAAGGGGGCAGTCACATTAAAACGCCAGAAGACACTACACATATATACATATATAATAATACTTATAATAATAATACTAATTATTATTATTATTATTATAATTATTATTATATTCATGTATGGTGTTTTGTGTTTGTCTTTTATTTAGAGTGGACGTTTAGTGCCTAAATTTACTTCTTGATTACGAGTTTATCTCCACATGATTCGTTTTAATAAAGGCATTAATTCTTTTTAATTGGTAAGTTGCGTTGTCTCTAGTGGCCTATTTCAGTATTGGAAGACATTCATAATTTTATAATTCATCGTCTTTCTTGAGATGAAACTACTGATATAAATATTTAAGTTATAAGATAATAATATAAATGACGAAAAAATGCTTCGAAGAGTTTAATTTTCTTGGAAAATAAACGTTACGTTGGAAGAAATTAATCTTCTTAAGTATTAGAAACAATGTGAGGCACTTAGTGAAGTGCAATTCTCCTGTAGGAGAATTCTGCTCTATGTGCTTTGGAGAACACATTGCCCACCCTTGGTACGTCCAGGACTTGACATTTCTTCTCAATGGCAAGAACAGCCAAATGAGGCAGTTTGCATCCAGCATCCTGTTTCGAGCAAGCCTTTTCAAAGGTTTTAAGGACAACCATCTTCGTAACGCTGAAGAGTTTTGGGCAAAATTTGTGTTTCACCTTTCAAGAAAATATTATCACAGGATAAAAAATCAGACAAAGGTTTCAGTTATCTCATAATTCAAGAAATATTCTGACCCTGGCATTACTTATTCATACTCTACCATTCCAACGTATGTTTGTGCTATCCAATTACAGGCACTTATGGAGTTCGTGGGAAGAAGTTCTTCGATTTTGATATGTACGAGAAAGAGCGAACCTGCATCTAATGATTGAAGAGTGGCAAATCCTAATATGCGTTCTTTTACCTGCCCGCGATATGTTTTGATTCGAATTTTAAGTGTAATTTGCATTTTAAGGTTCACGTTCAATACATTTCCAAATAATATCCCCACATTAGCTTCAAGAGTATCGAAGAAATTCCCTTTGTTAAGGTTTCCTCAGACTCATCATCTCGAAATTCAAGTCCCTGAATAGTAAGAAACCGCGATGAAACCACAACAACTGACATGTAGTGTTGGGTTTTCTTCGATCACCTTTGGTCCTGGGTTCGATACCCAGTGGAGGCACTTTAAACTATAAGTCCAGTCCCGATTAGCCTTACTGTGCATAAAGTGGACTTAAAAAATTAAATCAACTAACCAACCAAATCTTGAATCAACTTTGAATGTGGCTTCCCTGACGGCGCAGTGGTAGCGTCGTCGCCTTGTAATCAAGGGGTCCCGGGTTTGATACCCGGTGGAGGCACAAGTGGTTCGGATTCCACCTTAAACTGTAGGTCCAGTCCCGATTAGCCTTACTGTGCATAAAGTGGACTTAAAACAATAAATCAACAACTTTGAATGTCTTTTAATAATTAGCTTTGTCACTAACGACCACGATTAGAATAATTTGCCCGTACTACAGATGATGTCTTGTGGTCCTGAAAATATTCGTGATGTTTTAAAACCATCCACATTCAACACTTTTCCCAGTTCTTAAGACTGGTTAAAACTTAGGTTAATCTCGGCTATTACAGGACATAAATGAATGAGAAATCACCTATGTCCAGGTCGGCGCTCGAATCTTGAAAGAAAGTCACAAACACATAGCTATATACGTATATACTAAAACAAATCAATATTTGTTAATCAAGTTGGTATTATAAGCAGGAAAGTGATATCATGCAGAATACACCACTTTGAAAAGGTGAAAATCATCATACTCTTATAAATGAACTCTCTTATAATTCGATATTTCATTAACTTCAGTTGGGGGGCGGGGCGAAGTGTCTGACATATGGCGTCCTTACTGCTTCCAACCCTCTATTAACTTCGCTGCTGATAGCCTCACCTTCGAAATGGAAGCTTGTGTGTCGGCGAATAATACAAAGAACTTGTGTTCACTGTCCCTCTTTCATTCAAAGTCTGCCGTTTTCCTTTTCAGTTTTTCCTGCAAAACGTCGCCAGCAAGAAAACCAAATTACAGAATTTTTATTGCCCCTCCCTTGCATCAACCTTCATTCCTACTTCAGGCCTGGATTTATGGCAGTTACCCGCTACTGCGGGTCAACCTCGCCCCTATGTTTGATGATTTCCCCCTGAGGCAACAGTGTCCATTGTTCAAAGCGAAACCTCTGTCAGTGGGGAACGGCGAAAAATTGTCTCGGAATACACCCTGGCCATAAACATGCTCCCGCCATCCTGACATTGCTGTCAGCTTCCCTCTGAAATTTGATAAAACTACTTTGTGAAATTTGTTTTGAAGGCTATACAGAACTCTGTGCTCTTCTTCATTTGAAATCTATTATATATCAGACTCGGTATTTTGTTATTACATTCCAAGGAATAGTATTCTCCTTAAATAAGAAATAAAAAAATAAAAAAAGCATTGGAAATAATCTTCAAACGGACGTAAAGAAATCGAATCCAACCACCTGTAGATTGCCTGAGGGAAACAACAAGAATTTTCTGAACAAAGACATTTCCGA
The DNA here is from genome assembly GCF_977018435.1 of Lepisma saccharinum. Classification (NCBI taxonomy): domain Eukaryota; kingdom Metazoa; phylum Arthropoda; class Insecta; order Zygentoma; family Lepismatidae; genus Lepisma; species Lepisma saccharinum. The sequence continues at coordinate 17,531,464 of NC_139255.1, forward strand.
AATTTCCATAACATTCTAATAATTTCGCAACCCGTGCAAATAATCATGTGGTAAAATCTTGCCATGGTTCCCTGTAAACACTAAAATCACCAAATTAGTTCTTTCCAAATTTCCTGTATTTTCTCCTCCTCTTTAGCTCTCAGCTGTTCGGAGTGGGATAATGCAAGATTATTTGTCCTTAATTATCTCCTTCTCTTAGTCTTGCTAATATCTTGGACTCCTTAAAAACTTTCCCAACAACTCCTTATCAATTTGTACTGCCATGTTTCCTAAAATGTTTTTCCTACATCCTAATAACTTCACTTCTGTACACCCTTTGATGTAAAAATTAAATAATAATAATAATAAACCCTATTCGTCGGTCCGTTTATCTTTCCAACCTATAAAGTTGAGACTATTTTTACAAGATAAATCTCGGACTCAGACACTCCACGACGTTTTGTTCCCTCCTTCCACCTTCTTTACCTGCCCTTTTCTTGATGTTATTCAGAATTGTATTAGTATCTGGAGTACTATCGTAACATAAAGTTATTAACCTGAAATAAATTGAAAAAATGGGGAGTAACGTTGTGATTCGAAAGAGTATAGAAAATAAGTTTAGGTATTCAATTCATTCATTACTCTCTCTAATAGAATAGTCTTATTTCTAATTGAAATACTTTATTCCAAGCAAACAAGTATTTGCAACTGATCAAATATTTTGCTTTTATTTTTTCGAGACATTCGAGACGAGACGAGACTTTTCAAAAGCCGTCCCGTCCCGTCTCGTGTCTCGTCTCGAAAACGAAACGAGAAAGGCATTCCGTCTCGTCCCGTCTCGAATTTCAAAAGGCTTGTCCCGTCTCGTGTCTCGTCTCGAAAACGAGACGAGACGGGACATGTCCCGTCCCGTGAGCAACACTATTTTCTACCAATTTTGGTAATCGCGAAGATGACTATGAGTGATGATATGATGAAATTGACGAAGGGGAACTAACAAAGAACACCCATACTCAGGCCGGGATTCGAACCTGGAGCCCACGGTAGAAAATGCTACTACTTCCACTACGACTGCACACACGAACGCTTCTTACTATCCCTTAAGAGACATGAAATATAATTTGCCCTCTTCTCCCAGGAATATTCTTGCTTGTATCTCTTCCATCTTTCTTATATTTTTTCCTGTCTGCCTTTCTGCTTTGGAATCGCTCATTTAAATGTTGAACTTTATAAAATGTTCAGCATCCGTTTACTGAAGCTACAGATTTTATCACAATTAATAAGTACATTATTAAATTTCATGTTAAGCAGAACGCACAACTATTTACATTCACATTACAAAGTTAAATGAGAGGAGAATTATGCATGATTCAGACTTGCCATACTCATGTGGCAAAATCTAAAATCGAGCTTCGTTTACAAATGTAGGGGAGAACGGGGGAATGACGAACACTTAAGCTTTGAGCTTTGTTACAGCTGAGATTTTAATTTTTTTATCACAAATAAAATGTTGAGTGGAAAGTACCTTCTTTTCTTTACCAATCCCCCACTGCGAGAAGTTTAAAATTTTAGTATCTTAGCTGTTAAAAAGAAAAAAGTAAAAGAATACACTTTTCGGTATTACCCCAAAGTTCGGGGTAAGAGCAAACATGTTGATCGCCATTAGCCCTTATGAGAACTGCCATGATACAACTGGATATACATTTTATTTTTAATTATAAGGCCTCTACATGTTTTCTTGAAGTAATAATTCGTGATACGAAGTAATTTGTATTAGCAAAATGATATTTTTTTTCACTTTACACCTGCTGAATCAAGAAAAGAATTTGATGTTAATTTTCACAAAAGTCACAAAGATAAGCGGATGCTTTTTTCTTCCATGAACTGCAATCTTTGTGAGTCCAATTTGTACATGTGATGTTTGAACACTTATATCATATTTCTTTGTCCCGCTCAAATTCCCCACAAACACAGCACACTTCTTTTGTTCTTCTCCATCCACATTTAAATCAATCAAGTCTAGATCTTCATCACTGTAGCAGATGTTTGAGACATTTACACTTCGCACCACATCCTCATCTTCTGAAGGGTCGAAATCATTTTGTATGTCAAACAAACGCCTAAGATTATTTTTTGAAGCAATAACTTTCTTTCTCTTCTCATTTATATCCTTTCTCTTCTTCTTGTCTTTTAACTTGTGTTTCATGGGAGTAGAAGTCAAATGTTCCGAATGCTGTTTCTTACGACCCTTGTTTGTTTGCTTCGTGTTGTTGTTTATTCCTGAGGGGCTTGGGATTGGTGGAATATCAGCGACAGGAATATGTTCCCCTTTGTTAGGTGCATTTTCTTCATGACCACACCTTATGTTAGCACTAAGGAAGTCTTCTTCGCTGAAAATATCTGGATTGAAAGGGTAGATTCCAGTGGTCCTAAAACCTGATACCCCCTTTTCCATATTCGCTACTTTAAGGTAAGCTTTTTTGAAAAGAACAGGAACATCAGATGGCAATATTCTGTTATATTCTCGGACATGTATATCACACTCTTTATTAAAAGCAAATTTAAGAGGGCCAAAAAATGTGACGTCCAGTGGCTGCATACGATGGGATGTATGCGGAGGTAAGGATAACATAAACACTCCATTGTCCCTACAAAAATTGTATGATGGCAAGGACACGTGACTTGATTAGTTGTCCAGTTAGCAGAACTAGGTGTGACGTGGATGATTTGACAAAAGCTGCAAAATGTTTGAGCCAAGTACAAAACAATTCTTCCGTCATCCAACCTGATTTCGAGGTCCAGCTCGCTGGCACTGCGCTTGAAGTCGTACCCCTGGGAAAATCATCATAGGTGGAACGTACGTTCCAACAGCATTCATTGAACAGCAATTGTAATGGTTCTTCCCCTTTCCCCACTTGTAGGTGCACCAACTTGTTTTTGTCCTTTGGGAGCCAGAATGTACCCAGGTTTTTTAACACAACTTATCCCACTTTCATCGACATTGAATATGCTTGATGAACTGAAGTTGTAGTTATCCATCAAATCACTCAAGTTTGAATATAATCTATCTACTTCAACTTTATTGAATCCTTTAATGCGATTTAGGCTTGTAGCTTCTGGTTTCCTAACACTCACGGAGGAATTTCTTTTTAGAAAACCAGCCAACCAGTCTTCACCGGCTTCACATTTTGTTTTTGAAAAATTATTTGCAATTTGACTTTGCTCAGCATATTGAAATGCAATGCGTCTGAGACCAAGAGGAGTAATACCATAAAACGAATTAGCCATTAAAATCACATGATCGGCTATTTCTTGTTCTTGATCTTCTTTGTAAAAACAGGTTTTCTACCCATGCTAGGAGCATCGTTGTTACCAGATTTCAATCTGTCATGTAGAGTGGTAATTGGAATTTTACATACTTTAGATACTTCTCTCAAAAACTTCCCCTCCGACCCTTCTTCGCTTTCTCCAGGTCTTCCTCCATCCATTTGGCTCGGTCTGTCTTCCGTTTAGGGTTTCTCATCTGCACATATGATGACAGTGAATTAGAATTGTGTCCAATGGCGTAAAAATTCTGGTTCGAAAAGAATGTCATTAGCCATATAATACAGAATTTCCTTAAAATATATTGTATGGTGTCCCTGAGATATTTTTAGCTTTCAAAAACAAGTTTTAGGCTACACAGTTTTATGTTGAAAACACTAAAATGTTCTAATAAAGGTTTAAAAGAAATAAAATGAAATTTTCTTGAATTGTATTAGTTCAATTTTCATTTATTTCGTATTTTTTATATTATGTTTGGAGCTAGTGGCCTTTGTTGCTGAGGCTCAAACATAAATCAAGTATGCTAACTTATTCTTTGCTTCATACGGTAATATTAAAACCATATAAGGGGCAATACCGAACATCTTGGGGTAATGCCGAACATCGTGTTCGTCAGTGCCCCTTTACACGCCATCATGGTTTGAACTTTGTAAGTCGTGAAGCGAATAAGTAAAATGGAAGCTACCAAAGTAAAACATATACTAAAAACGTTTATACTATATGTGCATTATAAACAGCTAAGATAATGTAACAAAATTAAACTTACCTCACTGTAAAGTAGAGTGAATTTTACAAGGAAATTGGCGGAATCACATTTCGCACTTCCTCTTCCAAGCCGTGCAGCCAACTGACCTTGGAGGCAGTGGAACTTGTTCACGCATTACCGGCGCAGGTGGCAGCACTAGACGTTGGCTTCAAAAGATTGCTTTTCGTTCAAAAACGGGATGTTCGGTATTACCTCAGTGTTCGCCATTTCCTCGTTCTCGCCTACGTATAACATGGCCTCCTCGACGGCACAGTGGTAGCGTCATCGCCTTGTAATCAAGGGGTCCCGGGTTCGATACCAGGTAGAGGATCATAGTGGTTCGGAAAGCACTGTATATCCAGTCCCGATTAGACTTACTGTACATAAAGTGGACAACTCAATCAAAAAAATATAACACTTTCAAGTCACTGATTTCGAGAAATTTGGTAGTCTGAATTTTAACAAATGACATTATACATACTACATGAATGGAAAACATGTTTGTGCAAAACCACTACCCTTAACCGGGCAACCAGTGTCTATCAGGCACTGTTGCTTATATTTTTTGCACATACTCCAAACGATACTTCCTGCGAACATTATATTTTTTGACTTTCTTTGTTTCTCTCTTTTTTCTCATTTCACAATATTTGACTTCGTTTGATAAAGAAGGTCAAGCGTAAAAAAAAATATTTTCCATTTCACTTACGTAATTATTGAAGCAATATTTTAATTCGAAGTTTGTAAACATATAAACAAAAGTTGTAATATTACTTGAATATGTATTAACAAATGTTTAATAAAAATAAAGTATTTAATAAGACATCACATAAAAAAAATTATTAACGCTAAAATAGAAAAAATGAAAAATATATGAGCAAATAAAACAATTTCCTCACACTAAATTCCTACCTAACATGTTTCATATACTATGCTGAAAAAATGCAATTACGATGATGATGATGATGATGATGAATACAAGAAGTATAGACATAACAATGATGATTAGGTTAAATATTATGTTACTCGATTGTTTCCACAGCGATGAAACATAAAAATCTCGCATTAGAAGGGCAAGATCCATTTAAGACAATGCAGTGCCCGACAGACTCTGCTTGCCCGGACACGTTACAAAAATAGCTTGCCCGGATAAGGGTTAAGAATATACAAGATTTAGTTATCGTACATTTAGTATCTGTGATGGTTACGAAAAAATACCTGATGATATACGTGGTAATTAGTATGTTCGAAACTGGAATGCTGCCTTGTAATCCTGAAATAGTGCGAACATGGAACAGTTTTCAGGCACGTGATACACTATTTATACAAAGCTACGTTTGCAAATGATGATATATCAACTAAATGCAAAGTGTAAAAATAATGTCCAGAGTAGCTACCATTTGAGTGGCCTGGTTTTTCCTCGTCAGGCATTCACTGGAGGAGAACCTGTTCCGACGTGTAGGGTGTCTTAAATTAACCAGTCCCTCGCAATTCTAATCTGCGCAAATGTATTTGTTGAGTCGCGCAACGTGAAAGATAGAGACAGATAAAAAAGTTTGAAGGTATCTTTATGGTCCCCAAAACAAAGAACTTGCTTTAGAATTGACAGACACAATAAATCTGGTGCAAAAGTGGCTGAATCCTCGTTAAGCTACGACGCCAACACCCAGCCCTCGCACAAGAAGCCTCATTGAATAATGCATGTGGACAAGATACATTGGATAAACATTAGAAATTAAAGAAACTTCGTCACGTTAAGACATTCGAATTTCCACGAGTCTTGCTTGACTTTTTTTAGGGTACATTATTTTAGCAGAAAAGTGTATCAATTATCTTAAAAACAACCTCATCCCAAGTTTATGCTTTGCAATCAGTGGCGGCGATTAGGAGGGCGTGGAGGGCAGTTGCTCCCCCCTTTCAATGTTTGCTTCTTTTGTCCCCGAACTATGTTAAACATTATCTACCAAAGAAAAGTAAAATGCCCTTAACCCCCTGCCCCTCCCAGTTTTGGAACCCAATCGCCGCCATTATTTGCAATATGCAAGTTTTAAGTATCTTCGTGCCGGGGCGAAACTCAACTGAAACAAGTGTAATAACATGTAATAAATGCTACAATCAAGCGACCTTGATTTTTGACAAATGAGATAAAACAGAACAATATTAATTGCTACAAAAAAGTGTTTATACATGTGCAGTGAGATATACATTTACATGAATATAAAATAAAATATTCCGGAGGTAAAATAGTCCCCCGTTCGGATCTCCGGATGGGGACTACTTTGGGAGGTCTCTGGACTAAGGATAAGATCTACATTAGGAATAAATATATTAAATTAGGCACTTGGAATGTTCTCAGCCTTTACCGGCCTGGGGCATTTCAGTGTACAGTTAATGAGATAGTTAAGTATAAATTAGATGTAGTAGCTGTCCAGGAAGTTAGGTGGCCAGGAGAAGGGAATTGTAAAACTAAAAATTATACTTTTTTCTATGGTGGTACTGAAAATCATAATTTTGGAACAGGCTTTTTCATAAATAATAGAATTATCTCGGCTCTTAAAACAGTAGAATTTATTAATGATAGATATCATATGCAGTTTTACAGGGTAGGTGGTGTAAAATTATTTTAATAAACATACATGCACCAACGGAAGATAAAGATGATAATACTAAAGATGATTTTTATACAGAGTTAGAACAGGTCTTTGATAAATTTTCTCAGTATGATATGAAAATTCTGTTAGGTGACTGTAATGCACAAATTGGCAAAGAAGAGACATTTAAACCCACAATTGGTAAAGAAAGTCTTCATGAATTAAGTAATGATAATGGTATAAGATTGATTACTTTTGCAACCTCAAAGAATTTAATTGTGAAAAGTACCACTTTTAAACATAAAGATATCCATAAATATACCTGGTCTTCTCCAGATGGTAAAACTCATAATCAGATAGATCATATTCTCATTGATAAGAGAAGGCATACTAGTATAATTGACGTTCGTACACATAGAGGTGCTGACTGTGCCAGTGACCATTATTTAGTAATTGCTAAATTAAGAGAAAGACTCTCAGTGATAAATCATAAGCAACAAAATCTAAAAGTTCTAAAATTTGATACAGGAAAGTTTACTGATGAAAGAATTAAGAAAGATTACCAAATTAAACTGTCAAATAGATTTGATGTTTTGCAGGATTTAAATGATGATGAAAATATAAATGAAACAGACGTAAATAAGAATTGGCAGCACATACGTAATGCAATAGAATCAGCAGCTAAAGAAAGTATAGGATACCATAAGCCGAGAAAAAGTAAGCCATGGTTTGATAATGAATGTCATAATCTAATAGAAATAAGAAATCAGGCTAGACTTAGGTGGTTAAATAACTCTGATGATACAAATCTAAACAATTATAATAGAATAAAGCGAGAAGTTAACCGCACGTTTAGAAGTAAAAAAAGAGATTACTTGAAAAGCAAAATTAACGAAATTGAAACAAACAGCAAAAATAAAAATATCAGAGATTTATATAAAGGTGTAAATGAGTTTAGAAAGGGGTGGCAACCTAAAGTAAACTTGATAAAAGATAAAGACGGTGATTTTCTAGCTGACCCAAGTGATATTCTAAATAGATGGAAGAACTACTTTAATGAACTTTTAAATGTCCATGTAGGAGATAAATCAGAAGTGAATGAAGTACACACAGCAGAACCTTTAGTTCCAGAACCTAACTTGACTGAAGTTAAAGATGCTATTAAAAGGCTAAAGAATAACAAAGCACCTGGCATTGATTTAATACCAGCTGAGTTAATTAAATATGGTGGAAATTCATTAATATGTCAAATTCATAAATTAATTTGTTTAATATGGAATAAAGAAGAAATCCCTCAACAGTGGAAAGAATCCATAATTGTTCCTGTGTTTAAGAAAGGTGATAAAATGAACTGCAATAATTACCGTGGAATTTCTCTACTCTCAACAACATATAAAATATTATCTAACATTCTTTTAACAAGACTAACCCCATATGCTAATGAAATTATAGGTGATTATCAATGTGGATTTAAACGTAACAGATCAACTACTGATCAAATTTTTCACATCAGACAGACACTCGAAAAAAAGTGGGAATATAATCAAAATGTCCATCAGCTATTCATTGATTTTAAAAAAGCATATGATTCAGTCAAAAGAGATAAATTTTATAATATATTAGTCGAGTTTGGAATACATAAGAAGCTTGTTAGTATGATAAAAATATGCACCAGTGAAACAGAAAGTAAAATTCGTGTGGGTATTAATATGTCTGACAAATTTACAATTCATGATGGGTTAAAACAAGGAGATGCAATATCTCCATTGCTCTTTAATTTTGCCTTAGAATATGCTGTAAGGAAGGTAAAAGAAACTAAAGAAGGACTAAAATTAAATGGTGTGACTCAGTTGTTAGCATATGCAGATGATGTAGACTTATTAGGGGATGATGTGAATACAATTAAGAATAATGCTAAAATATTTTTCAAAACTGCTAAAGAGATAGGTGTGGAAGTTAACAAAGAGAAAACTAAATATATGCTTACAGGCCGAAACCAAGTGTTAGGTAATAATCAAAATCTAATTATTGATAACAACTCGTTTGAACCAGTTTCCAAATTCAAATACTTAGGAGTAATATTAACAAATGAAAATTATATTAAAGAGGAAATAAAAAGTAGGCTTAATTCAGGAAATGCATGTTACTTCTCTCTTCATAAACCTTTGTCTTCTCGTTTAATATCTAAGAAACTAAAAGTTAAAATATACAAAACAGTAATTTTGCCTGTAGTATTATATGGATGTGAAACTTGGTCCCTTACATTGAAAGAGGAACATAAATTGAGAGTATTTGAGAATAAAATTCTTAGGAAAATCTTGGGACCTAATAGGGATGAGGAGACAGGTGAGTGGAGAAGGTTACATAATTTAGAACTACATAATTTGTATTCATGTCCAGATATTATTAGAATAATTAAATCAAGAAGAATTAGGTGGGCAGGCCATGTGGCACGAATGGGAGAGGAAAGAGGAGTTTACAGGATTCTTGTTGGGAAACCTGATGGTAAGAGATCTGTAGGAAGGCCAAGACGAAGATGGAGGGACAACGTTGAGATGGACCTAAGGGAAATCGGTAGGGATGGAAAAGAGTATATACATCTTGCTCAAGATAGGGAAAGATGGAAGGCCTGTGTTGCTGCAGCCATGAACCTTCGGGTTTAAGAAGGCTAGGGAGTTAGTTAGTTAGTTAGCAGTGAGATATACTATACCCTGTCTTAGCTAACTGTGGAGCAAAGCCGCGCATAGTGTCAGAGAAGCGAGGGAAATCTATTGGCCAGAGAGAAGCAACGCTGATGGGAAGGCTGATAACTCCAGTCGCTTTCCCCTTCTCCACGCAATCCCGTTCCTCTTACGTGTTCATTGGTGGAACCGCCTCGTGTCACAACTTGCGCATAGACTTGTTTTCGTTTGTCTGCTCCACAGTTAGCTGGAACGGAGTATAAACACATTTTTCATTCTTTGGAAATAGAAAAATAACGTAAATTTGGCATAATATGTGAAGTGTATCTTTGTTTGCGAATTTCAAAACATTTTCTCCCGAATTTGAATATTAAGTTGACTTTATGCACACACAAGCTAATCGGCACTTGGCCTACAGTTCAATGTGGGACCCGAAATACTATGTACCTCCACCGGATATCGAACCCTGGAACCCTTGATTACCACGTGACGACGTCTACACATTTTGTGCTTAAAAAACGAAATATACAGCGAAAAATACATTATTCTTGTGTTTTAGGTTTTTAGAATAAAACATACCATATTTACGCATAAGTAACGTGTACGTTTACCAAAATTCATCCAAAAGAAAATTGTGGTGCGTGTTTTAAATGAAATAATTCCGACTGCTACATGAAACCACGTGTAAATAGATGTATCCCATGTCTTTTACCTTTTATGGGATCGTTTTGCATCACCGAGTATACCGTAACACAGGCTTTTGTCGCGCAGGAAACATTCTGAGTGCTCTTGCGAAATAGTGTGATTTTGGCGGTTATCGGGTGACCCACCTACCTACACAATGGAGCCATAAGATCAGTATTTTTCGCACGAGAAATGGTAAAAGGTAAAGGTAAAGTGTTCCCCTGTGCATAGCACCACGCCATGAAGGCGTATAGGGGGTGTGAGGGTAACGCCCCACACTTTCTTGATCCGGTCGTGAGTGGGGGTGATGTGATCAGCATCACGCCCCTGACCGCCTTTACCCCCCAGGGTTTCCCCCAGGTACCCATGTTATTCGACGCTGGGTGGGCGCCGGGGCCGCTTTCACCGTTAGAAAAGTTCCCGGATTTGAACCGGCCGGGGATCGAACCCGGGACCTTGAGCATGGTAGTCAGACGCGTTACCGACTGAGCCACCGCGAGAAATGGTGGAAAATAAATTCACTCAAAAACGTTTCCAACACATGAAACTGTTACGAACAGGCATAGGCCATTTGACCTACAATTTATATTACTAGTACTATAATAGCACAATGAAGGTATACGTTTAGGTATTTTGAGAGTAAATTGTGCTAAAATAAAAATGCCAATTTTTGCAAAAATAATGCCGAAAAGTAGACAAGATAGCACGAATATTGATAAATAAAAGCACTGAAAAATCGAGGTCTCTAGCTAGTATAGCTAGTCAAAAATATATAATTTATGTTAAAATGTCGGGTTCGTTCCAAATCAACCTAATCGACCTAAATCAGATTTACTTTGCTATGTGTCCATTAGCAGCAAGGATGAACCAACCTATGTTATATTTCAGGATAAAATTAAGTTTCTTAAGGGAAACAAGACGTCAAACGGAAAAAATAACTTTATTAATAATAGTTTTTTTCTTTGATGATCTTTGCATACTGTGATAGTGTTTGTGGTGACACACTATAGCAATTCTATATTGCTTCATGTTGAATATATTCCTTCGGAAAGATGTGAACTGCGTTTCTTCCCTCCCCAACCAGCGACCAGGACGAAGGAATTCGAGGAGTGGCACATGGGACCTGTATCCCTTCGACTGGACACTGTCCATTGCCAATCGAACTAATTTCGCGAACATGTGGCCGAAACTGGAGAAGTCAGGGAATGACGTGGGGATGCTGTTCCTGCGGTTTTATTAAAAAGAAAGCCGGACGATTTCATTGGGCCAGGGGGTCACGTGATCAACCGAAAACTCAAAGTTTGGGAAAATAGTTGAAAGCCAAGTGATTGCCCACCAAGTTTTCTTTACGAAACACAGTGTGCGTCAGGAACTTATACGGTAGAGTGTGTGTGAAATAACCCGATGCAATTTAGAAGGTATTAAGACTCGTGTGATGATAGAGTTGGAACCCCGGACAGTGAGGTACTACGTACTACGTGTGTGGCAAAAAGTGCCAAATGAGAGAATTGTAGAGAGAAGCTTATATTTACCAGTTAATCCTTTTTGTGTAAGTATGCTAAATTCATATTCTATTAATAAAATATTTTTAAATCCATAATCTGTTTCCCTTGTGTAGAAGAGGTAGAAATTAGGAGACTTTTGGTAATGGTAAGTGGAACGGGTCAGCAAGACCAGGTGCAGTTAGGTCAAGCCCGAGGCTTGACGTCACTTCCCTGGCCGAATCCTGGATCCAACCCATCAGTTCACCCAAAATGCAGGAAGTTTCTATTTGGCAAGAACGCATATTAAAAATAATGAAGCCCACCAAAACAAATTGTGAATTTCAAATATTACCTCCTCCAAGTGTGTACATACTAGAAACATTGTACTTTATTCCTAGATAATTATGAAATATTCTAAAAAATATATGGGTGTACACAATTTGAGCACTCGTATGAATAACTCCCTCCAATTTTCAACTGTCCACACGTCCAAAACACAAATTGGTGTAGGATTTCAAGGTGTAAAGTAATATAACAAGTTGCCAGAGGAATTGAAGAATCACAATCCAACTAAATTTAAAATGAAAGTAAAGAACTTCCTAATGAAACATTTGTTTTATGGTACAGAAGATTGCTTACATCACATTTTCCATTAATTGACATTACCTTTAAAACTTTCCCCCCTTCTTTTTAGTATTACAATACTTTGTAACTTTCCCTCCCAAAATATTGTTTTTGCATTTCTCTTATGTTATTGTTTTAATATTTTAATAGATAAGCCTATACGTATGTGTTAATTCTTTTGTATTTGAAATTAGATATAAGGTAATTGACCTATTCCACATCATAGTGCAATTTGTACTTGTATTATAGAGTGGATGGAAATAAATCGAATCAAATCACTGTGTGGCAACGTCAACCGGGCTGCGTTGCTTATACCGCGTTTGTTAGAACCTGTCCCGTTTCCCGCGCTAGCGATCGCTCGACAGTTTCGGTGCCAATGAGAAACGAGGAACAAATCGTCTGCTGGGCACCGACGAGCGAATGGAAGCCAGAAGAGAGGCCCTTACGTAGACGCTGTTGCGACGTTGCGTATTTTAATTGGCTGCCTGGCTTTGACTTTCCCCAGCACGGAGAAAAGCCAGCGATCAGCTAGCGCGGGAACCGGGACAGGTTGTAACAAACGCGGAATAATCGAGCGTCAGAGCGATCTCTCCCTTGGGCACTTTTGTGTCACCCCGGACCTTTTGAGCAAATGCTGTCAGTCTGTATCACCTCTACAACGAGATCTTTTATTCCCTTAAACTTCCGAACACATGGTGTTGTTCTCCGACGTGGCAACAGCGCGAACTTCTGCCACCCGTCTAATTTCATGACGTGCGTTTAGTGAGTCTCTTATTATTGGCGCGCAACACGTAACCTACAGAGAGTATATTCTAGCTTGAATATTCACTATTTGTGGCACAAAAATTAGTAAGAGCTTAAAGTCACTGAAACTAACAGGTAAGTCTTAGTTCAGCAATACAGATTAAGAGTACGTGCTTCCAAATTGACAGACTGTAAATTCTAGTGAATACACAGAAAGGTACATATTTAGTAGAGAAACATTGCAGATCATGATATAAATAAAGATCGAAGGTCAAGTCTGGAGCTTGATCCTGAAGATTGTCGTCCGTAGAGAAGGCCCAATATGTAGTCTAAGGCCCACTTCAGACGAAAGCATTTCCTTTAACATTTTTCGTAGCGTAAATGCTTCCAAAAATCTTATAACAGATAGTACTTAACAAGGCCGCGGCGGCTCAGTGTCGACCTCTGTGGCGAAGTGGTAAGTCTGCCTGCAGCTCGTGCAGGTATCAGTTCGTAGCGAGCTCCGCTCTTCGCGTGAGAAGGCTTAGTGATCGAACTGTCCGAGTTAGCTAGGGCCGTATACGGTTTGCTAGTGTTGTGTTAGTTCTTTTTTTCCTTTGGAGTGCAAGCGAGGTTTTGATTACAATTACCTTGAGCCAGTGAAGATACGATGAAATAGTTCACGATGAATACACAAAGAGAAAACACCTTGAAATTTGTTTTCCGTGAGGTCAAAACGCGACCTACGTCATTGGATTTTCATCGATGGTTTCATGATGTCTACCAAGTGCCTACGAGCCAAGTGCTCAGTTTTGAAATAGATTACTTTCGTAAGTGTTTGTACGTGAAATTTGCGACAAAAGTGGTAGGAGAACGGTTACTAAATGATTTTGGTGCTGAGGTAATCTACAGTGACGTAGATGGTGATCATAAAGTTGAAGTAGAATGGGCCCACCAGCGGCATGTAATCGTCAGAATCCATGTAGTCCCAATTGAATTAAGTGCAGAAGTGATAAGTCGTGTCATGAGGTCTTATGGGGAAGTGTTAAAAATTGAAGACGAGACATACTCTGCAGATCACATTTACCCTACTCGAACTGGACGTGTCTTGATAAAAATGATACTACGTAAACCCATAACCTCATATGTAACAATGAATGGAGACTCTTATTGGGTAACATACCCTGGGCAGGTGCGTACGTGCCTCGCGTGTTCGGGGGAGGATCATGTAGTTGCTCAGTGCCCTAAGCGTCGATCCTCAGGGAACCAGCCCCGCAGGGGTCCGGTTAATATACCCGCTGACAATGTACCGATGGTATATGAACCAACTGTGCTACCCGTACGGACTAAACCAAGAGATTCAGCTCCGTTAGTTGCAGAAGTCCCAGCGTCAGGAGATAACAATGGAGGGAACACGGATAGCCCCAGAATCACCGACGAGAAGACAGGTACCAGACAGGAAGTTAGTGAGAAGAATGCACCAACAGGAAGGGAAGAGATGGAGCAGACAACATTGACTACTTCGGAGGAGATGCATCACATACCCCCGCCCCCACCCCCAAGTGCTTTGTTCGCGGAGGCAGAATTCCCCGTAGTTACCTCGCCTAGGAAATCACGGTCAAGATCTGTATCAAGGTTACGGTCAGTGGCGGAAGAGTCCATGGTGCTACGTAGAAAGAAGAAGAAAAATAATGAATGCGTAAGTTCCACAATAGTTCATAACGAATTTAGAGTAGAACCTGGTACCCCAAAACAAGATGTTTCAAAGGGTAGTTTAACAAGTAATTCAGGAAATGTAATTAAAGAGAAACCTTCGACGAGTAACAAACTTACCCCAGATTTATTTAGTGGAAAGCATAGTTAATGCATTCTAGGCAAAAATTAGAGTTTAGTAATGTTGAAGAATGTAAGTAAGTTTAGTTTTCTTTTGTGGACAGTTATAATCATGCAAACATTTACCTTGGCATCTATAAATTTGAATCAAATGCAAAGTAAGACCAAAATAATTGCTCTCAATGACTTTCTCATTAAATCGTCTATTGATGTGGCCCTCTTACAAGAGGTAGCCATAGACGATTTTTCTGTACTGAACATGTCTAAAGTTTACAACAATTTTACTCCCTTTGCACAAGGGACTGCCATAGCATGTAGGCGACACTTGGATTTACGTAATGTAGTGCCCCATCCCACGGGCAGACAAATAAGTGCCAAATTAGGCTCAGTGTTTCTCTGTAATGTGTATGCTCCGTCAGAAAGCCAAAACAGACGGGAAAGAGAAGATTTTTTTTCAACAGTTGTAGGGCCCGAGTTGACATCCCACACACTAGACACTATACTAGTGGGAGATTTTAACTGCGTAATTCGTTCACAAGATCAAAATCCAGGATACAACTTCTCACGTGGGCTCTATGAATTAACGCAGGGGTTACAACTGCGTGACGCTTGGATACACACCAATGGCGAAAGTCAAGGTTACACACATATCACCTCCAATAGTGCGTCAAGGATCGATAGGTTTTATGTCGCACCAAGATTTCAGGAATATATCATTAGTGTTCAAAATTTTCCAGTATGCTTTAGTGACCATAGTGTTCCAATTCTCAAAATAAATTTAGATTTGATCAAACCCCGACAAGGTAGCGGATACTGGCTTTTAAATGGCACATTATTACGCAATGGTAGTTATGTCCAGCTAATCAGGGAAACGTGGAACGAACTCAAGGCCTCTCGGCCAGTGCAAAAGACCCTAATCGAGTGGTGGGAAACTCGAGTTAAGCCTAAATTTCGTCAGGTCAGTAAATTCTTCAGTGCAGAGGTTAGTAGAGATCAAAGAAACAAATATAAATTTTTGTATGCAGTCTTGAATGATCTCCATCGTTTAGCATTGCAAGGTAATTTCGATCGTCCTTATGCAAATGAAATAAAAGCGCAATTACTTGCTATACATAGGAAACGAAAATCTGCAGCAATAATAAAGAGCAAGATTCTTCCTATAGACCCACACGAGCAACCCACACTAAGTCACATTATCCAAGAACATAAACACGCCAGGAGTCACGTTATTCATAAATTAACTTTAGATTCCGGTGAAGTTGTCACCAGCCCTCATAGTATACACGACAGGTTTTTGCAATACTATAAAAATCTTCTTGGTCAAGCCTTTAATCCAACAGAAACGCAATGCAATTTTTTGAACTACCTCCCTGCGTCACTGACAGAAAATGAAAGAACTGAGCTCACACAACCGTTTTGTAAAAAGGAGGTTCATGATGCAGTATTCAAAGCTCCGAGGAATAAAACTACAGCCGAAGATGGATTACCATCAGAATTCTATCAATGTTTCTGGGATCTAATAGGAGACGAATTAACGGAATGGGAGTAGTGTAATTGGATCGTTTCAAAGTAATACTTGGTACGAGTGCATTTGTAGCCTCTTTTTTTATCAATTGAATATCAGTTTTTGACATATTTTGACAATTTTTTGTCGATGTTTTAGCGTTTAGCGATGTTTTAGTGAAATTTCCCTTTTTTCCCACCTCATACTTGGTACGAGTGCATTTGTAGCCTCTTTTTTTATCAATCGAATATCAGTTTTTGACATATTTTGACAATTTTTTGTCGATGTTTTAGCGTTTAGCGATGTTTTAGTAAAATTTCCCTTTTTTTCCCACTCGCATTTGTAGGTATACCACGATCTTACGTGATATAACTTAACCTATCTTTTTTTTATTACGTGCTAAACTACACGAGAGCCTCTACATGCTTTGACCTACTTTAGAGTAGACCCAAATGGAGAGTTCAACGTCAGAAAATGAGGCTCGAAGTGAGGCTCGGTGAGGCTCGCCTTAATGGTTTTCTCTTGTAAGGCATGAGCCTAATTTTCTCGCAGTGTTGCCAACACCTCACTCGATCACGATCTTACGTGATATAACTTAACCTATCTTACGATTTTTTTTACGATCTTCAGTGATATAACTTAACCTATCATTTTTTTTTATTTGCACACCGAACTGTAGTAGACCCAAATGGAGAGAGTTCACCAACCGAAAGTGGGGCTCGGTGGGGCTCGACTTAATGGTTTTCTCTTGTAAAACACAAGCCTTATTTTCGCGCAGTGTTGCCAACACCTCACTCGATCACGATCTTACGTGATATAACTTAACCTATCTTACGATTTTTTTTACGATCTTCAGTAACCTATCATTTTTGTTTTATTTGCAGCATCGACATCGGACGACGATCTAAACCAGGCGCGGCATTTTTTACACACTCTGTAGTTCGTGATGGGTTGCAGCAAGGAAGGTTCGGCGCCTACGAGTATAACTTTCAAATCCGAAGAAATGAGCGTCGGGGTTGTGTTGGTCAGCGTTTGCAGGAAACACATCGTGTGGCAAAATTCGCAGCACGAGTCCGATACGTCGCAGCAGGAGAATTCGATGCGAATGCCCGGGATGAAATGGAGCAAGCACGCTTCGTTCTCCTGCTCGTCGATCTGGTCGAGGATCAAGCTGAATCCCAACTTCGGAGAAACGACCGCTTTCACGGTGTTGTTTGCCTCGGTTCCAAATTGCCTGGCTCCGAAATTGCGATCTTTCATGTGAAAATAAGAAAAAAGCGTTCGCACGACGTCGACCCACGGTGCGGGAATCTTCACCCAGTTTACGCGCTCGATACGCTCCCGAACGAATGCGGAATCCTTTTTGGGGA
The DNA here is from genome assembly GCF_977018435.1 of Lepisma saccharinum. Taxonomy (NCBI): domain Eukaryota; kingdom Metazoa; phylum Arthropoda; class Insecta; order Zygentoma; family Lepismatidae; genus Lepisma; species Lepisma saccharinum. The sequence goes on from NC_139255.1 coordinate 17,549,006, forward strand.
AATAACGTTCTTTGCTCGCGTCCAGGTTGAGAGAATTGATGTACGTGACCCAAGACCACACGTGGTGGTGCTGCTGCTGGTCGCTGCCACCCTCCACGATCTGGTGGAAACGAAAATTATCGGGCAGGATCGTCCGTTCGAAGGATTTGTACTGATTCGATATTCTTTTTTCCGTCCTCAGGAGGCGCAGAAATTGAGTTTTGAACGCGTCAGTTTCGGTCACGTCCTGGTACAAATCTTTCAGGACGTTCAACTTGTTTTCCAAAACAGTATAATGCAACACCAAGTAATTAATGTTGCAGTGTATGATGAAGAACGTTGGGATGATGCAGCAGAATCGATATATAAGACCCCAGCCGAGAAAGTAATGCGTGTGGAAACGATGCTGGGTCGTCCACGTGAATTCGTTGAGAACGTGGCTGTCGCAGACGGTGTTCGGAAAAATCGTTCGCAGGTACTTGGCCGGATCCTTTCCGAAAACCTTCTCGAAAACGTGACGCCAAGCCAGAGCGTTGATGCAGTCGCTTTTGAAACTAGCCAGCTGGGGGCTGACAGATCCAGCTTCCTCCCCAGATCGAATTGAGTCGCGTGCCTTTCCACGAACTCCAAGTAAGCCTTCGCCGTGGGTCACACGATGCTCGTGACGATCTGATTTTTGTATTCCCCCGAGAAATTCTATATAAAATAACATACCTGAAATTCTATTCACAGTATATATTGAATTTTTTTTTGAGTTTTGTAATCACCCCAAGAAATTCTATATAAAATAACATACCTGAAGATTGTATTCACAGTACATTGAATTTTTGAGTTTTGTAATCACCCCGAGAAATTCCATATAAAATAACATACCTGGAAATTATTTTTTTGGTTTGTGTGATCTGAGAAAGTATAATGGAATCCACCAGTTTGATCGAATGTGTTACTTGCGAAAAATTAATATCTAAAACTAATATTAGCAAGCACAGGGCAAGATGTAGCGAAACAGGTTCGAGAATTAATCGTTCCTTACCTTCTAAACCCTGTGCTCGATGTGGAAAGATCATCAGCATTGCAAATTTAAGTAAACACCTGAAAATTTGCAAACCATCGATCGAACAAGGAACTTTGAAAAGGAAAATCGATGATTCAGAAACGGAAGCTTCCACTTCCAAGCAAATTAAATTATCTAATGAACGCAAACCAATTAGATCTGCATTCAACGACCAACTCCAGGATTTTTCAATTAAGTCAGAAGCAGGCCGTGACATCCTTAGTTTCTTGGATGAAACGAAAACATCTGTACTAAATATTTTAAAAGATAAACTTGAAAACAACTCTATAAAAGTATACGTTGTTCTGTTTTCTGAATACGAGAAAGTTGATGGCACAACGAGTATTTTTTATCATCGTACAAAAAACCAGACACTTTATTTTGCTGACGTCGAAAATTTGGACAACTTCTATTATAAAGTTTCCAACGACCTGGTTAAGAAACATGACGATTTCGAGGTTAAAGGGTCGGGATGGTCTCTGTGTGGAAGTCCTCACACGTTAACCGTTTACGTGAACCGATTCTCGCCTCTTCGCGCTTCCAGCTACGTTCCTCTTCCACCGAACATTCAACACAAGAGGGCTGTGTTAAATATACAGAACGGCGATAAAAAATGTTTCCTTTGGTGTATATTGGCTGCACTGCATCCTGTTCATTGGTCAAATAATCCAGAACAGGTTTCTCATTACAAGCAATACGAGTCCGAATTTGAAAGTGTAATGTCTGGCATCGAATACCCGGTGACATTGTCGGATATATAAGAAAGTTTGAAAATCGTGCAGGAAAACGCATCGCTATTAATGTATATTCCTTCACGTCAGATAAATATCTCGTGCATCCCGTCAGGATAAGCGATGTCGACGATGACGAAGCTCGTGTAATAAATCTCCTTCTCATTTCCAACGAGGATGTCTATCATTACACGCTAATTCGTTCACTATCACGTTTGGTCAGAAGTCAAACTACCAAGTATGAACATTGCATCGAAGTTTGCCCGAGATGCCTAACCACGTTCGACGATCGTGACCGACGTGATCATCAAAATCTTCATAGTCGTCAAATTGCTATCGAGAAACTTGCCGAACATAAAATTTATTGCGGTGACAACAGACCGGCTAGAATGTTGATGCCCGAAACGAACGAAGTCGAAGAATTCAAAATGCACAAGGCATTGTTGGAACATCCCGCAATCATCGTCGCAGATTTCGAGTCTTTCCTGAAACCACTCTCCTACTGCGAACCGGATCCTGAAATTTCCTCCACAACGCCGTACCAGCTTCATCAACCTAATAGTTTCGGCTATGTTGTTGTGCGACGTGATAAAATAAATGAAGCATATATACACCGCGGGCCAAATGTAATCGAACACTTCCTGGAAAAAATGGTGGAGGAGGTTGAGGTAATTGGTAGCATACTGCTTACATCAAAACCGATGGCACCTTTAACTGAAAATGAACTTCAAAATTACAATTCCACTGAGGTGTGTCCGGTATGTGATCAAAGTTTCACTGATGAGAACAAAAAAATATTCCACCACGATCATTTCAGCGGAAACTACATAGGTGGAATTTGCAACACGTGCAATCTTAAAATCCAGAAACCTAAATTCATCCCCATATTCTTTCACAACGGAAGCGGATATGATTTTCACCACCTGGTGAGACATCTTGGCTACGATCCGAAACGTATAGGTGTCTTGGCCGAGAATGAAGAATGCTACATTAGTCTCAGCAAGCAAGTGTCGATTCCGGGAACGAAAAATACAATCGAGATGCGCTTCCTGGATTCGTATAGATTTCTCTCTGCAAGTCTGGATGCTTTAGCGAACAAACTCACCGACGATCAATTTAAAATAACTAGAGCTAGTTTTCCCAACGTAGACATAGAACTCGTTAGACGTAAAGGGGTTTATCCTTACGAATATGTTAGTGATGGTTCTAAATTTAACGACAACGCTCTCCCACCTCCAAGAGAATTTTACAGCAGACTCAGAGAGAAAGGAATCACGGACGAAGAATACCAACACGCGCAACTCATGTGGGAGAAATTAGAATGTAGGACACTCGGAGACTACCACGACGCATACTTAAAATTAGACGTGACGATACTCGCGGATGTTTTTCAAGCGTTCAGGAAAACGGCAACGAATATTTATAAATTAGATCCAGCGTATTTCTACAGTCTACCGTTATTAGCGTGGTCGGCAATGTTATTCCAGACAAAGGTCAAGCTGGAACTGATATCGGACGTTGACATGTTGCTATTTATCGAAAGAGGGATACGAGGTGGAATGGTGCAATGCGTACAGAGACATGCAAAAGCTAATAACGTACACATGATAGAAGATTACGATTCAAATCGAGCATCGAATTACATCTTCTACGCCGACGTTAATAATCTCTACGGACATGCCATGATTCAGAAACTTCCTTACGGGGAATTCGAATGGTTAGATCCCACTTCGATAGACATTATTCATTTCGACGATAGCGAGTGTGGTTTCTTCGCAGAGGTAGATCTCCAATTCTCCGACCACCTGCACGACACGTTTTCGGATTTGCCTCCGACTCCCGAAATCAAATGTCCACCCGACTCGGTTCAAGACAAGCTTTTGTTAACATTGGACCCTAAACAGAGATACGTCGTCCACTACAAGAATCTCCGGTTTTTGATTGGGAAGGGTGTTCAGATAGTAAATGTTAGAAGAATACTAAAGTTTAAACATTCCACGTGGTTAAGACCTTACATAGAAACTAACACACAACATAGAACAGCTGCCACTTCCGATTTAGATAAGGACTTCTTTAAATTAATGAACAATGCGGTGTACGGAAAGACCATGGAGAATGTTAGAAAGCACGTAGACGTGAAATTAATTTCCGATAAGAATAAATGTCGGAAGTGGATAGCCGATCCTAGATTCAAGTCGAGAAAAATTTACAACGAGAATTTGGCACTTTTCAATCTAGATATAAAATTGATGAAATTCAGAAAACCAATTTACGTTGGCGCAACGGTTCTCGACTTTTCGAAACTTTACATGTTCGAATTTCATTATGACGTGATGAAACCCTTCTACAATGATAAGATATCACTTTTGTACACGGACACCGACAGCTTTATTTACAGCATACAAACACCTAACCTATACGAAGACATAAAAAATCCTTCCATGCTTGAGTATTTCGATACTTCTGCGTATCCTCAACCCAACAGATTTGGGATTCCTTCCCTCAACAAAAAAGTCCTAGGTAAACTGAAAGATGAATGTAACGGTGATATTATTGTCGAGTTCGCGGGTTTGCGTTTGAAGATGTATGCCATGAGAACAGAGAGTAGCGTCACGAAGAAAGCAAAAGGTGTGGGCAAAAATACGGTGGAGAACAAACTCACCTTCCACGATTACATCGATTGCGTTTACTCACAATCGACGATACTAAGTATAGAACAAAGAATCCAGAACGTCGACCATATCATCACCACAAACAAAGTTAGAAAAATTGCGCTGGATCCCGATGACGATAAGAGGTGCGTCCTCGAGTGTGGTTTCACACATTGCCTTGGGGACATCGTCGTTTAGAAACAAATAAGAATTGCGCACACTGCAAATAATTAGCACTCTCCACCACACATAACAATTTTCACTAACACAAAAAAAAAAACATTTTGTTACTCAGTAAAAAAAACACTTTGACTGTCATTACAAAATAAAACTTTGACCGTATCCTTAAATAACCAGCATGCCTATGAACTTGTTCGGTTTCAAAAAACAGATCATCATGGAAACCATACCAGATCATGAAGTCTTACCTTCCGTGTTACCTAAACTCAACGGTCTGTTGATCATTCACCTAAACAGCATTTGGACGAAATTGGATGAAGACGTCGGCAAAACTTTTTACGTCTTCAACAACAATTTACATTTTTACGAAATTCCGATCTGTGGGAAACTTCGGATCACCGTGAATCCGGAGAACGAAGGGCGAAATATTAAAATTTCTAGCGGCAAGAACATTTTTCGAATGAAGCACGACAAGGTGGTTTCTAACATGGCGTACGATGTTTCAGCAGGAGATTGTCTTTACGTGGAACTCCTCGGAGATTACGACAAACTCGTTCCTCTCTTCGTAGAATTACGTATCGTCTATCCTATAATAAATAACCGTTAACCAAAATGCCTAACGACATTTTCGGCAACACCAAGCGTGTAGACCACGCAGAAGAGATTCTCATGTTGGATATTCGTGTTAAGAAGTTGAGGAGCGATTTGATCGCTTTGCAGGAGACCTTAAACAAAAGTTTAGATTCGGAGATCGCTACGCTCCAAACGCAATGTCTCGACCCCATTCTGAAAATCGATTCCGAACTGAAAACGCTCATAAAAAATTATGTCGACGTACCTTCTTACGACAACGTTCAAAATATACAGTTGAGCGTGGATTCGCTTCAAAATGATTTGGCCAAATTACAGCAATTTCAATCGAAAAATGAAGATTTGGAAAAATTGAAACTCGAAATCGAAGAACGAACTTCTGCAATCGAAAAGAATTTCTCTGAACTTCAAACCGTCGTGAACGATATCGATGCAGAACGCTTGCATGTCGTCGTTTCCAAATTACAAGAAGAATTCACCGGCACGTTGGAAGAAATTAAATCCAAGTTGCAGACTTTGGAAGATACCATGACGAACCTACCATCGTCAGACGAACTGCAGGTCATCGGTAAAAGCGTCGCGAACATAAAAATTCAATTGGAGGCTTATCGAGATTTCGAACACATTCAAACCACCATCGCTACGCTTCAGGCGTCTTTGGAGTTGATCAACGAAGAAATTAAAAATATTCACGCTGAAGCGAGCGCGTTGACGAGCATACAAGACACGTTAAGCACGGTTCAGCAGAAGATCGAATATTTAGAAAATTTGAACGTCGAATCCAATCTCGCTCATTTTCATCACGTACTCGACAACATACAGGGTGACTTGGAATCGTTACGGACGAGCGTACCTTCGAGCGAAGATTTGGAAAAATTGAAAACGGCGGTGACGGCACTATCCGATTCGAGCGACATCGAAAGTTCATTGAGCGATCTCGAGAGTACGGTGGCCAATCTCCCCACCTCCAAAGAATTACACGCTTTGAAAAGGAACATATCTCGAATGCTGAAACGACTGGAAACGGAAACGGCGAACGTGGAACAGATTCGAGACGAAATCAGTTCGCTGGTGTCGACGCTGCCCACTTCACAGAGCGTCACGGATCTTCACACGCAGTTTACCGAGATGCGAAGCATCGTGAACGATGTTACCGAGAAAAGCTCGAAATTGAATCAAGTCGAGAACCTTCATAACATTGTCGTCAACATCAGAGATCAAGTTGGAGTGCTGGAATCCACGCAGGAATCGACGCTGGCCTCTTTCGGTGCCAAGTTGCAAGAACTCAACGAAAACTACAAGCAATTGAACGTGGAAGTGAAAATCAAACCGTCGTTTTCTGCCGTAACGGATACCATAGTCGAGCATTTGCTGCCCATCGAAAATAAACTCGGACACGTTCACAGTAATCTGCTCGGCGTCGACACTAAATTCGCCAAATTGTTCACCTTGCAAGCCATCGAAATCAACAGCATACCCAATCAACAGAAAATCTCCACGTTCGTCGAAGGTAACAAACTGTACATGTTGCATCCTTATCATCCGTACTACAAGTTTCTCCTCGATGGCACGATTCAGGTAAACGAATTTTCGTACTGGTCTCACGGCAGAAAAGCTAGCGTCCCCACCATGACCTTGATATCGAATCGAGGTGTCCAGAAAGCAGGAAACATTCCTCTGGCACGTTGGAACGAAACGCGCAACATATATGAAATACACGAAGACGAAGATTTAACCGTTTTCGACGTGAGTGCCGGCGATAAGCTGATCGTTCAAAACACGAGCGAGGTGCCACCCTCTTTGAATCCCATCACGCTGGTGCTTCTCTTCAAACGTAATCTCTAAAAAAAAAATGTCTAGGCAAGCCATCGTCGAAGAATTGCATAAACCTGCACCTGCAACGACGAACGTTTGGCGGTGGTAACAAAGGGAATCGACGACCTCTGGCAAAGTGACCTCGTGGAGATGAGCAGCGGCAATTTGAAAAATGTACATAAATTGAACAAGAGCAACAAGTACCTCCTCACCGTCATAGACACATTTTCGAAATTCGCATGGGCTCTACCTTTGAAAGCCAAAACGGGAACATGCGTCACGGAAGCATTCAAATTAATTTTTCGCTAAAGCAACAGACGACCACGGTTTTTGCAAACGGACAACGGTAAAGAATTTTACAACGCCGTATTCCAAAAGTTTATTAAAAAACATGACATTCGACATTATTCGACCTTCAGTCACATCAAAACCAGCATCGTGGAAAGATTTAATGGAACCTTGAAAACACACATGTGGAAACGACTCACGCTTCGGGGAAATTACAAATGGGTCGACATCCTGCCGGAACTCGTCGACACCTATAATGATACGGTACACAGAACGATAGGCATGAAGCCAGCTGACGTTACGAAATCTGACGAGCAGCGTTTAATTTCTACAGTTTACTGTCCAAAGTACACTCCCACGACTACCAAGAAATCAAAATTCAAAATTGGAGACCAGGTGAGAATCAGCAAATTCAAACGCACCTTCGAGAAGGGATTCACAAAAAATTGGAGCACGGAACTTTTTACGGTGGTTCGAGTTTTACCCGGAAACCGACACACGTATATAATAAAAGATAGTAGCGGCGAGATTTTGAAAGGAAGATTTTACGAAGAGGAACTCTCTAAAACGAAACACCCCGACACGTACCTCATCGAGAAAGTATTGCGTAGGAAAGCTGACAAACTGTTTGTCAAATGGCTGGGACTTCCGGAAAAGAGTTGGATCGACGCGAACGAGGTGATCTTGTGAGTACGTGGAACGTGGTGAAGCGTCTACCGGATTCGGAAAGTCAAACGAAAAAAAAGAACGGCGTGTTGCTTCCCGAAGCATCCGCTGTCTGATCGTAGGTCCTTCGGGGTGTGGGAAAACGACACTGTTCGTGGACAATTTTCTCCTCGCACCGAATTGGTTAGATTGGAAGAACAGCACCTGGGCACCTGTACGTGTTCTCGAAAAGTTTGGAGCAATCCAAATACCAGCAACTGATGAAACTGTACGATGGTCTGGACATTGCAACGTTCGCTTCGGAAATAAAACCACTCGACGATTGTCGTGAAAATTCAGTCGTTGTGTTCGACGACGTCATCCTGGAAAATCAAAATGAAATTCGCAACTTTTTCACGCAAGGTCGTCACAAAGGAATGGATTGCTTTTACCTAGCTCAAACGTTTTCCAAAATTCCAAAACAGTTACTACGCGACAACGCTAATTTCATATGTTTGTTTCGTCAAGATCACACCAACCTCAAGCACGCGTACGATGACTACGTAGGCGGAGACATGAACTACAATCAATTTTCGGAACGCTGCTGCTCTTCTTCCTGGAACAGTGACGATTTCGGATTCGTGACGATCGACATGACGAGGAAACCCAACGACGGAAAATACAGAAACAAAATCAACGACTTTCTAAACGTTGCAACGTTGTGAGAAACGACGTGTATAAAATAACGTTATGACGAAACGAAAAATCGAAGACGAAAATCTTAAGCTTCGCGATTACCTCGCGAAACGCTTCAAAGGTTGGAAATCCGAGAATCGCGGATCCTACGAAGAGAAGAAACGTCAGGATCAACCTGTGATCGACGCCATCAGCGGTCTAGGTAAAGAAATTAAAAGTGTCACGGAACAAAATAAAAATTTGATCAACGAACTCGTACCACTCGCAGCTAAAAGTTACGCCGTACCCACGCCCATTTCGAGCATTCCTTCGACGCCGTTCGAACTGGAGGACGTACCACGACGTCGAGCCATAAGCAGCACGTCTTCGGATAAAATCGAGTTGGGACCTTTGGCACGAGACTACCTGAGCACGGGGAAGTTCGACAAGGACGAAGTGTTCGGATTGTATCCGAGCATGGAAACCAACGAAGGCGGTGTGGTTTGGAAGATTGGGAAATCAAAAGTCACCTTCGAAGGCAACGACATTAAAGTTAATTTAGGCGACAAGAATAGTTTAACCAGGTATCCGGGTACGGTGGGACTGTGGGAACTCGTTGCCAAAAAGCAGCCGAAAGATTACACCGACGAAGATTACCAGAGTTACAGGGAAATTCTGATCATGACGGATGCCTTGTACCAGAACAACGACGCCTCGCAGAAAAGGGTGAAATCGAGCAGCGGCGAGAAGTACAGAAATCTCATCAAACCGATTTGGATCGAGGTGAAAAGTGGAAGCGGCGTCAAACGCTACAACACGTTACCTAAAAAAATTCGTTTGGGTGGACGACGTGAGGAAGCTCGTGGACCGATTGTTGGTGATAGCCGGCGAAGAGAATGCAGGCAATCGTAATTTCTACAACGAGAAGGTTGGCATCGTGGACATGATCAGCACCAAACTTTCCAACTTCATCATGAACGACGACAAGGGCATAGGTTACCTGATCAAAATCATCAACACGCTGCCTCCGAGATTCTGGAACGTGGCCGAAGGAAAGGGACTCGTGAACGACATCATCAACAAGTTACCTTTCGAGATGCATTTACCTGGCTACCAGTACTGCGGACCGGGTACCAAACTCGAGAAAAGATTGGAGAGAGGAGACAAGGGTGTGAATCCGTTGGACGCCGCATGCAAAGATCACGACATCGCCTACAACAACACGCAGACGGATCTGGATGCACGTCACGAAGCAGACAAGAAATTGGAACGTGCCGCTTTCGAAAGATTCGTCAGCAGAGACGCTTCGCTGGGAGAAAGAGTTGCAGCACTGGGCACCACCATCGCCATGAACACGAAACAAAAACTTGGGTGGGGTATATAAATAACATACAGTAAAAAAAAAAATAACAACATGTCTCGCATAACCGATTTGCCGCCCGAGCTACTATGTAAAATATTCAAACACGCAGTAAACGGAGATTGTGAGGATGTAGGGAAACTTGTAATCATAGCGAGATCAACGCCGGAATTTCGAATCCCTTGTGAAATAGTTCTCAAGGACCATCTTCGGGAGATCAGCGGCCTGAGGTGCGGTGATCTCGACACTCTTCTTTCGGCCGCAGGGAAAAAATACAACGATAGGATGGACGAGCTTCACGAGGCGAGGCAGGGAAGAAGACGATACACGGATGATTGGCGCAAGTCTAAACAGGAGACCGATAAAATCATAGCGCACATCATCGCGTTTTCCGAAGCACGAACTTTCTTCCTCTAACGCACACAAAAAAAATCTTCGATACAAATCGTGAAAAAAATATACATGTCAAAAAAAATGTACGTGTCAAAAAAATATGAGACAAAAAAATATACGTCAAAAAAAATGTACATGTCAAAAAAAAAATTGCCATGGAAAAATTTTTTATCGTCAAAAAAATTGTCTTGTCAAAAAAAAGTTGACGTGGAAAAATTATCACCGTCAGAAAAAAAGTTGCCTTATCGTAAAATTTTTTTATCGTCAAATAAAATTGTCTCGTCAAAAAAAAGTTGACGTGGAAAAATTATCATCGTCAGAAAAAAATTGCTTTATCGTAAAAAATTTTTATCGTCAAAAAAAATTTGTCTCGTCAAAAAAAAGTTGACGTTGAAAAATTATCATCGTCAGAAAAAAAAGTTGCCTTATCGTAAAAAATTTTATCGTCAAAAAAAATTTGTCTCGTCAAAAAAAAGTTGACGTGGAAAAATTATCATCGTCAGAAAAAAAAGTTGCCTTTTCGTAAAAATTTTTTAACGTCAAAAAAAATTTGTCAAAAAAAAGTTGACGTGGAAAAATTATCACCGTCAGAAAAAAAAAGTTGTCTTATAAAAAATTTTTATCGTCAAAAAAAGTTGTCAAAAAATGTGCAAGAAAAAAAGTACGTGTCAAAAAAACGTACCTGTCAAAAAAAATGTGAAAAAAATGTAGGTGTAAAAAAATATGTCCAAAAAATGTACGTCAAAAAAAAATATACGAGAAAAAATATGTCAAAAAAAATGTACAAGACAAAAAAATGTACGTGCCAAAAAAAAATGTACAAGTAAAAAAAAAATTGATATATAAATAACACACATCGTGAAAAAATCTACGAGATCAAAAAAAAATTCTTCGGTATATAAATAACATACATTGTGAAAAATTAAAATTCTCTAACACACACACCCTGAAATTTCTCTTCGATATGACTGAAAAAAATGAGTGATCTCCAAGCATTAAAACAAATGCTAAATTTGTCAGTCGAGTATGTAAAAATTCAGGAATTGGAAGTGGACAAACCTTACACGATAACTTCCGGTTCAATCGTTTCTACCCAGTATGGTCCCAAGGTACGTCTGTTGCTCAACGGACAATACAGTCTATTTTTACCAGACCGATGCGCTAACATGTTATCCGACGAGAAGCTAGCTATTTTAATCGAGAACAAAACTCGAATCGTGTAGAAGGGAACAAAGGAACTTCTTGGTAAGAAAACGAAGCATGTAATAGAATTTGTGTAACGGCTGCGCGGAGTACATAAAATAACATACCTTGAAAAAAAAATTACACGAAACAAAAAAATAACTCAGAACATATATATAAATAACATACTGTAAAAAAAAAATTACATGAGAGGGAAACAAAAAATTCTCAGAACATTTATATATATAAATAACATACCGTGAAAATAACATATAGAGCATCAACATGAAGCCCAAGGGTGTCGTGTACCAGATACCATATTCGAATCTGAAAACGCTGGGTGCCCTCGATGGGTTACTCACCAAGAAACAACGCGAGAAGAAACGTTCTTGCTTGTCGAAAAGACACGGAATGAAATTGCTGCTCAGCACTCCACAATTGAGACGGTTGCAGCGTTCGCGAAAACAGCAAAAGACAGGGAGGTTCATATTCAGCATCCCGGCCATCCTGGCAGCATTGGGGGCCGTTGGAAGTTTGGCTGGGGGTAGCGCCGCCATCGCGAAAACCGTCATCGACTCGAAGAAGAACAAGGCGGAATTGGAAGAACAGAAACGTCACAACCTGGCCATGGAGAAGAAAGGGGGGAAGGGCGTGATGAGGAAGTTTTAAAAAAAGAAACAGCACTTACCAACCGAGACATTGAATCTCTGATCAAACCATTACAAATCAAACACTTCAGAGGCGTTTTCATGTCCGACTCGTTACCTTCAACCGCTAAAAGAAAAGAATGTGGAGTAGTCAACTTGGACAGTCAAGAAAATTCAGGCACGCATTGGATATGTTACCACAAAAATAACAATAAAGCATTCGTTTTCGATTCTTTCGGAGGTGTTCCACCTACAAATTTAGTTCATTATCTGAAAACGAACAATCCTATATACTTCAACGACGAACGCATTCAAAATTTCGGAGACGTGAACTGCGGTCATCTCTGTCTTTCCATGCTCGCGTTTCTCTCTAAAATAAATAAGCCGCAGGTGGAAGATTTCCAGAAAGCATTGTGGAACCTCAAACAGCATCACGATTGGCGTGTTCCATCTCACGAGCGAATCTTCGATCTTGAAACTCACGCTGCACGACGACATCGTCTATCCAAAATCCATAGCTCTGCGTGCATTCTACAGCATGTACCTCATACCTAACGTCACGCATCACAACAACAAAATTAGCGTCGGAAGCGAACATATCGTCGTCACGCCAGGTCAATACAACCTTTCTACTTTGCAAGCTCAATTACCCAAAGGCACGTACCTTTCTCAAAATTCGGTCACGCACAGAGTGGAAATCGTATCCGCGTCGGAGACCGTGAACCTGGGCACCATGGGAGAACTTTTAGGTTTCGAGAACGACACAAAACTCGAAGCTGGCATCAAGCACACGGCAACAAACATTCCTAAATTTCTAGCCATCGAGACTTTGAACGTACACTGCAACGTGGCGGAAGGCATGATCACGAAATCCGAAGGGGGGTTGCTGGGAAGTCACAAGCAGACGGGAATCATAGCCACTTTCAAACCAAGTTCCGAGTTCATGGAACCGATCATCTACACACCCTCTTCGCCGATCTATTTTCCAGTATGTCGCAACCGCATAGACGACATAGAGTTGGTGGTGACGAACGAGAAAGGAGACGTGGTGGATTTCGCAGGTGCAACGACCACTGCCATCGTGGAGATCAACGTATAATAAATAACCATACATCATGGAACAAATCGAAAGTTACGAATTGCAATCTTTCCCTCCGATCCGTCGCACGTTCGCCAATTTGAACGAAGCGAACAGGGAGATCGAATACGACGTGGACGTAGGCGACGGGTTCGTTCATCCTCACAGAGCGGACCTCTACCTTCAATTCGACGTGGTGAAGAAGGAAAGCGGAGAAGCCTTTCCCGCAGCAGCAAATTTGATACTCGTGGACAACTTCGTGCCTCACCTGTTCTCGCAGGTGGAGATGAGGAAACACAACACCGTCATCGACAGAATCGATTATCCAGGCATCACGTCGACGGCAGTGGGAACGTTGAAATTATCCAAAACGGACGCAGCATACTATCAGGCGGGAGGGTTCGAAGCGGGGACCAAAATATCGACGAGAAGTCACACGGTGCTCTTTCCCATGCGTCTGCTTCCGGGATTCTTCTCGGACTGCAAGGAGATCATGTGGAAGGGAGGACTGAGAGTCACATTTCGAAGAGCGGCCAACGACAACGACGCACTGATGCGATACACCAACTTGAACGCCGACGGCACGCCGATAGCCAACACTTTACCCGAAGCAGCCAAGTGCGTCATCCGGAGCATGGAGTTGAGAATGCCGATCGTGGAATACGAAACGAACTACGCCCTCAAGTACAAAGCGGAGATCTTGAAAAGTCCGCAGGTGCCGATTCACTTTCACGGTTACCAGTGCGTGCAGAAGTTGGCGTCGGGAAGTCACATGGAATTCGACGTGACGACGCAGTTCAACAACATACAGTTCGACATGCCAGATTTCGTCGTAGTGCTCTTTCAGACCGGGCGCGATAAGAATCAGGAAAACGATTCCAGCAAGTTCGACGACTGCAAGATCAAGAACGTTTATCTCAAGAACGGCAGGAACGAAGTGTTCCCGCGCGAGAATTACAACCTCGACATGACCAAAGACGATTATCTCAAACTTTACGAAGCGTTCTCGGCTTACAAACGCGTGACCGAGGGAAGCGTGGAAGTAGTGGTAGTGGGCGGTTTCACAAACCAAAAATGGGGCTCGGTGGGGCTCGCCTTAATGGATTTCTCTCGTAAGGCATGAGCCCCATTTTCTGGCAGTGTTGCCAGCTGCTTACTCGAAAAAATCACCAAGGTTTTTTTTTGGGTCTAACGTAGCCTAAAGCAAGGAGCTGGCAATCTTGCTTGAGGCTCGCCTTAATGGATTTCTCTTGTAAGGCATAAACTCTATTTTCTTGCAGTGTTGCTAATATTTTACTCGAAAAAATCACCAAGGTTTTTTTTGGGTCTAACTTAACCTAAAGCAAGGAGCTGGCAATCTTGCTTAAAACTCGCTTTAATAGTTTGCTCTCGTAAGGCATAAGCCTTATTTTCTCGCAGTGTGGCCAACATCTTACCTGAAAAAAATCACCAAGGTTTTTTTTGGTCTAATCTAACCTAAAGCAAGAAGCTGGCAATCTTGTGTGCTCGCAGTATTGCCAACATTTTAGTTGAAAAGTCACCAAGGTTTATTTTGGTCTAACCTAACCTAAAGCAAGGAGCTGGCAACCTTGCTTGAGGTTTGCTTTACAGTGCATAAAGCAATTTGCCAACCTACTAGTATTTTTGCTATAGCTTTTTACAAAAAAAAGAGAGAGGAGAGAGAGAGGGGGAAGAGTTAAACAACTGACAATGTCGCTAATATTTACCTACAGCTTTTTTTACTTGGCAAGGGGGTTTAGCCAATTTATATACTGGCGTAACATACATACACTGGGCAAGGAGAGCCGGCAACAAACATATATACTGCCGTAAAAGAGAAAAAGATGGATGGGTGGATGGTAATATAGTATGCGTGTGCGTGTGTGCGTATAATATGTAGCATTATTAACTAGAGTGTGTTGGCAATTTACTTGCAACTAAAAAAAAATAGAGATGCCAATTTTGCTGTAAGATGAAGAGAGAGAGAGAGATTTATGGCTGGCAACAGTAGTGAGCGAATGCATCTTATCGTAATTTTCCAAGTCCCCGGGGGACCAAATGTTTATATATTGTGATTTTTGTAAACCTCTCTTGGGGGAATGATGTGCCACACGCGCACGCGCGTGCCTCTTATTATTTCCGTATTGTGACGCAAACCAAACAAATAACATGCTATTCATCATCAATTTAGCTGTGTTTTGTTTGGCGTCTATTTCGAGCAGTTTGCCCGGCGGTAAAGTCTTATTGTAACAATCGGAGGCGTATATTGGCTGCACTGCATTCTGTTTATTGCAAAAATAATCCACAGTGGGTTGGATATTACAAACAATACGAGTTTGAGTTTTGAAAGTGTAATGTCTGGCATCGAATACCTGGTGACTATTTCTGATACATTAAAATTTGAAATATGAGCACGAGATGCAGAAGGAAAATGCTTAATCATCAACGTGTATTCCTATACGTTGGATAAACATGTCGTGCATCCCGTCAGGATAAGCGATGTCGACGATAATGATGCTCGTGTGATTAATCTTCTTCTAATTTCAAACGACAGTGTTCACCATTACTGTCTCAGGAATGTTATGCTTTTTTTCTCTATAAAAAAGAGAGATTTGTGTTGATTGTTTGGTTAAAAAGAATTTCCTAATTATTTGTTTTTTTTGTCACAAGAATTGTTTGAATTTCAAATATTCCTAAGTGTTTGCTTAAAGATTGATGCATTAACCTGTTAAGAATGTCATATTAATAATACCGGCTCGGAAATGTTATGTTTTTTTCCTCTATAGAAGGTCATATAAATGTGCTAATTGGTTGGTTAGGGGGGATTTTTTGATTAGTAAATTGAGGTTATAAATACGTACGTATAAAGGTTTTGCTAATATGGAATGCTAAAGCTTAGTACTTGGCTTTCTCAGAGATTCGAATTCTATTAGGTTAAACAGCATAGAAATTTCACAGCAAGAATTGGTGTATACAATGTATATATTTTGAGAGGGGGGTTATAGCTTTTTATGCTGTACGAATACTGGAAGCTTGACAGTGACAACCAACAGAGTAGGTAAACCTACATCCAGGAACTGGCAACACTAGTTTCTGACAGTGAATTTGAAATAAAATATTAAACAAAATACATGAGTAAGCACTGTGATTACAAATAGTACCAGTGTTATGCCCCCCCAACTCCAACTGGACAACTGGGGAAAATAATTGTACAACAACTTGCACCTAATTGTACAACATATACACAGACATAAAAGAGAGAGCCTTCCCGTAACTTACTTCATGTACAATTTATATGATTTTACAACTGTGAAAAGAAAGCATATGTGTTCTGTATGCACACATTTATTCTTATTTTTCGAAGTTGAATGAAAGCACATGTTTTTACGCTCTCGTAATACTAACCTTGCTCCACTGATTTTAAATTGCTTCCATCCGTTTTTTTTTCTGTGTTATTTCCGCATGCACGCAACATTCGCTTTCAATAGACAGAAGGAGTGTTAGTATAGCAGGCTCCGAGTTTACAATTTATTAAATTAAACAATAATTTATGTAAGAATATACTTGTACTTACCGAACACAAAATAATAAAAAGCACATGTGAATGTTTGCGTGTGTTCATCTTATATGACGACTGAGTAAAAAAATAATGTTGACTCCCCGAAAGATAAAGTACTCCACGTCACCAAAAAAAATATCTCCTCTTGTCGATAAGTTGTCACGTTGTAATCAAAGGGTCCCGGGTTCGATACCTACTGGATTCCGATTCTATTTTAAACTGTATGCCCAGTCCTCCGATTAATCTATCTGTGCATAGAGTAAACTTAAAAAATCGGTTAATTATTGTTGCGATTAAGGATTAAAAAAAAAAAAGAGGGGTGGCTGAAGTCAGATTCAAAAAGAATGCCACGTGATTATTTTGATTCAATAGCTTCGTCTAGTTTGCTGCATTTTTTGACTGCACTCACGTGTTTAGTTGGTTACACGGTGCAACCTACCTTGTTGATTTTGGGTGTCATGTAGTGTATTTGGTGTCTGCACCACGTCTTAGAGAGGTGTAATATGTGGTGTGGTGTATGACCACGTGGTGAGTGGTTAACTAATTAAATGAATGTTTAAAGCAGCAGACAGGCATTTGTTGAATCTTCTGAACTTGAACACTGCTATTTGTCTACTTGGTTGAATGTTATTTTTTTTCACCAGCCTGACACCGGGATACACCTGCACTGCATCTAATGTCAAAGAAGTGCAGCGTACTAGACGAGGATATTAAATTGCATACTGATCTATTGCATGCTAACCAAACCTCTTGGGAGGTGGGCCACGGGTCCTCCACATGTATGTATGTATGAAATGCGATTTGGGGGAGGCCAAATTTTAAATTTACAGCTTAATTAATCTGCATGCATGCTTAATGTTTGATTTTTTTGTTTCTAGTTCGACATGAGATACACACAATTTTATTTTTTGAAGTACAGTTAATATTACCTAGGTTAATCTGTGACATACAACTAGCGATCGACACGACCACCTGACACACAGACACAGAGAGAGTGAGCAAATTTAAAATGTGATCTATCGTGAATTAAACTAAGCTCCCTCACCCACCCACATATAGCCTTACAGGTGACTCAAAAGCAGAAATTGGTCATAGCGTGACAGGTTGATCTATCGTGAACTAAACTAACCTCCCCCACTCATACATACACACTATGTCTTACAATAAGTAAGGCTGCTATATCACATGTAAGGGCTGACGGTTGCCAACACACACAAGATCTATTGCAAACTTTATTAACCTACGACATAAGCCATGGACACACACACACCAAGCCTTCCAGATAGGCTATAAGCAACTCACCTCTTGCAATTGTATAACGGGGGAAAATTAACCTACAGCTAGCAACACTGTTTGAGCTGCTTTCGACGAGTAGTGTTACCAAACTTATTTTTTTGCAAATAGGCTCTACAGCTAGAGGCTTGAAACATATACCCTACCAGAGTATGCCAACTTACCTCATGTAAAAATATTACCTAGTACGGGTTAAGCTGTGACATACAACTAGCGAACGACACGACCACCTGACACACAGACAGAGAGAGTGTGATACAGCTTATACGCAGTTTTTCCTACACACGTACTGGGTTTAAAAGGTAACTTGCAACAACCATTTCACTCACCTCCTATCATATAATAAAATTACCACAGGTTTTTGATACTTGCTGCCAGAACATGGTGGTTTTAGACTGGAAATTCAGCCCGATTATTCTATTTGTGCAAGAGAAAAATGATGATGCCTGCATTTGGAATATATAATTCTTCTTACGGTATTTTGCGTGCCCCCAGTAACCTTGCTTTCGATTCACGGAAGCTATGACGTGTATTTCCTGTTTCGCGAACATACGAGAACCTTTCACAATGTCGCATCAGATAATATATTGCAAGAGCGAGTTGGTTGTGTATATAAATCTAGTCTTGGGGAATGGACATGAATATAATGTCAAAATTATTGCATAACTTAAAAAGAATATTTATTGCACTGCGCTTTCTAGCAAAGGTAAATGTGGAATGCCCCGGCCCCTCAGAGATTCGAATACTGTTAGTTAAACAGCAAGCATTGTCATATGGACTGACGATTATTATTTTTTAAAAAAAACAGACCTCGTAGTAAGTTATAACCTGAGCTGTCTTGCAAGTCTCTCGAGTTTGATATCTGGTGAAGGAATATGATGCCACTATAAACTGTACACAAGATATACCCAGTCCCTGGCATGAGATGGACGAGGACCTATACAGTTGTACAATGGTTGTTCTTTTTATTAAAGCATAGCGCTTATTTACATGTCAGCGCAACATGCATGCAAAGAAGGGAGGGAGACCATAACGGATAATTCTTATTTCGATTTCAATATTTTTGCTAGTCACGCTATCTAGACGAACACTGGAAGATGGGCAAAAGCGAGGGAAAGAGAGAAATGTTACTTTTTGCCCCTCTGCCTGTGTGTGATTTACTAGTTTTACATGCATACGGCTGTATCGTGAAGCGAGGCCGAAAATAATTTTTGAAAGCAGTCTCGAGCATCTTCGCGTTCAGCCAACAAGAGAAATAAAATATTACACATGGGTGTGGGGCGCAACAGCCACAGTACGGTAATGTGCATGGATGTTAAAACTTTTGGGTTTTTCTGAATAGACATACATATCAGTTTTGCAGTCTCCAGATGGGACCGGAGCTTACTCTTCATTTGGACAAGGGGGTTCAGATCAACTATAATTTTTGTTCACATCAAAATGAAACAAAGGATTTTACTCCACTGCTTACTTATTCAATATTTTTATTATTGTAAAGAATGGGGCGGTGTGTCTTATTGTATATAGTCTTCCAACAACCACCTCGGGGGGGCGTAAATTTATGTTTCTGCATGTATGCAAAATATAGTTAACTTTAGTTGTGAAGTTTGTTTTGCTGCTGTGATTAAATACTAAACCAAAATCTTATTACATAAGTTTGAAGTATATTTGTTAATACGATCTATATTATATCATCGCTATAGGTGGTCCATATTATGCGCAGGAGAATTTTTAAAAAATGTCTTGTTTCTCGAACCTGTGACCAGCAGATTTGCTTTTTGCTGGCAACAGAAACAGAAAATGGCACTATGTTATTCTATACTGATACAGGTGTACTGTAATCATAACAATTTTCTAGTAACAAAACAACAACTATGTCGGAAAGAAATGGTGGGGGGCTTGTCTGTGTGGGGTCTTATTAACTACTTCACATCTGTACCCGCACAACTCATCGACTACAAAGCAACAATGTTAGGAAGTGTGTGCATGGTCCCAAAAATACAAATTTAAAATCATTAATGAGACATGAACTCCCTTCACTGGTGTGTATTTGAATATGCGAAAATGAGGTACTTTGAATAACCACAAAAAAAGCTTGCAACGGTATAGAGAAGGGTCACAACTTCAAACTTTAGACGATTTTTCGTTAATCTGCAAAGGGCCAGGGCGTACGGTAAATTGATTTTATTGAAAAGTATGCAGAAGCAGTGTTGGAAGCAGTTTGAAGACTGAAACGGCTATGGAAGGACACTTATTATAATGTTAATATTTCAGTATAATGTTTTCAGAATTGCTTTTCGATAATGTTCGGTACTTAATTTAATCAATTGTTAGACAAAACATACATTCGAATTCAAGGACGGAAAATATGAACAGCGAATGAATGCTTTAGAGTAAATGTGATATTTAAAGGAGGTGATTATTTTTTTTATTTTCTCAATTCAAAACAAAAATTCATGAATATTATTATCATTGAATGGTTGGTTAGGTGCTCGGTTTACCTTGTCCCTCCGAACGAAAGATGGAATGTATACAAGCCTGTGCCTCCTAAGTTTATCGCGGCTATGAGGATAAATCGCGAAATGAAACGAACTGGAAACTTTCAATATATATATATTTTTTATAACATACTTCACTAAGGAGGTCAAATGACAAGTTGGATTGCTATCCTTTTTATAATTTGTTAAATTTTATTACGAACGAGGAAAGAATGCATGGCACTTAATGCTGTAATGTTATTGATTAGATCATCGTTTATCTTGTCCGCATCGATTAATCTTCTTATGTTTTTTTTTTTTGTTTTTTCGTCGCGTCCATCTCTTCTGTTATCACAATCGAGACTTCTAGATTATCATTTCTTCTCCCTGCAATTTTAGAAATGTAATTTTTCATGATCATCCAGCGAACGCCTGAGACATTTCAGCAAAATGTCGATTATTCAATGGATGTTGTAAGGTTCCATGTTTTTTTTTTCACTATCTCTTGTTTGGTCGATTTTGAATTTGGGAGTTATTTTTTTATTTTGCCTTTCGCGACATGTTCGACTAATCGTGACAATACGTTTTAACCTTTCTGCATAAACGTTGAAACGTTTCAACGAACGAACGTTGAACCAAAAAAAAGGTTTTCTCAAACGTTTAGACGACTACGAAAACGTTGAAATGTAAAATATTGTTGCATTGTAATAAAAAAAAAATTCGTTGAATATGCCTAACCTAAAATAAAATTCAAGAATTAATAGAGTTAAACATTTGCCACTCTGAAATGGCGACGGCTATCATAACATCATTTTCAGCAGGATAATAATAACAATATTATATATATTAAGGATTAGGCCCGAGGGATTCTTATTCACTACACTCGTTTCTAACCTGTCCACACTGGAAACCGAAAACACAAGTACGAGACACTAACTTGGGAGAGGACATGCAAAAACTCTGCGGGGCTCATCTTAAAAACTTCAGTAGATGTTTGTCATGGAACTCCCTCCTTAAATTCGATTCGAAAAGCACAAATATTCCGGTTCTTGAATAAGAAGCGCGTATGCCTTCGGAAAGAGAGAAGAAGAAATAAATAAATCAACTCATGCATATTCTTCATGTACGTACGCTTGGTGACAAGAAACAGTATTTTTTTTTCTCTTCAAGAAATTGTTTTCAACTTTTTGCTAGGTGACCCAACAGGAGTGGACGAAATAGCTTGTTTTTTTTTCAACAATGGAAAACACATTATTTCCAGTGAAATATCGACTCAACTACCTAGAATGGCTACCACGGGCTTGGTGACTGAATACTAAAAAAACTATCGAGCGACTTACTTCACAGCAGTGTCACTTAGTTTCAACAAGAACAGTTCAAGGCTTCCCGGGTGTCCTGCAAGGTTCGGCATTTATTTTTTTTAATAGCAAGCAGATGAACTGGCCTTACAATATGAAGACCCCTCTCACTGTGTCGGTTGCAGTTATTTTCTGGTAATTATGTCTTGCCGATGGCGTTGTCGCTTTGTAATAAAAAAAAATGCTAGGTTTCGATTGATACCTGTTGGAGGCGCATGGTGGTTCGATTTACAGGCCCAATCCCGATTTGCTTTTCCGTGCATAAAGCGAACTTAAAGCTGCAATTCAATCAATGATTCACTGGTAATTATATTCTTGTGTCAAGTACATCCCCTCTCTAGGAACTTTTAACATATATACTGCTTGTTAAATAATATTGTGTTTCTGATTCTTTCATCCTCATAGTCATGAATGATCCAAGAGAAAAATATATTGTGCTGACATTCGAAACATGCAATAAAAATGTATGATCAAAAAGCTAGCGAAAAGAATAAACAGTAAAGGTAATACACACAAGATTCGGGCCGTATGGTTTGAACAGAATTAGATACAAAATTGGATTGATCTTGCTCATTTATAGGGTGAGAGATGGAAGGCTTCTGTTGCTAAACCTTCGGGTTTAAGAAGACAAGAGAATTAGTTGGTTAATACCGAGCTATTAGGAACTGGCATTCTTGAAACTTCATGCTGCAAGCCTCGTCCTCTACACGTTTATTTCCGACATAATCCTCACTCTCGTTATGCTTTTTTTTTTTTACAGATAACATCAAAAGCCGTGACATGCGATTTTCTGGCTTTTTCATTCACAACATGGACATTCATGTTTCTCATCACATCGCAATGATGAGGATACTCAATACCATATAGGGTTTGGCGAGTCTCAGAGCTCCAGGAAAAAATAAACTCCTGTAGGATTTTCTGTGTAGCAGTGAGACACGCTAGTACCGTAAATTGAACTGCACATAATTTAGATTTTATTGAAAAGCAAACAGAAGCCGTGTTGGGAGCATTTTGAAGACTGGAACGGCTATGCAAGAACACTTATTATAATGTAAACATTTTATTCATTCGAACGAACGTTGAAACGTTTCAACGTTTATGCAGAAAGGTTAAAACGTATTGTCACGATTAGTCGAACATGTCGCGAAAGGCAAAATAAAAAAATAACTCCCAAATTCAAAATCGACCAAACAAGAGATAGTGAAAAAAAAAAACATGGAACCTTACAACATCCATTGAATAATCGACATTTTGCTGAAATGTCTCAGGCGTTCGCTGGATGATCATGAAAAATTACATTTCTAAAATTGCAGGGAGAAGAAATGATAATCTAGAAGTCTCGATTGTGATAACAGAAGAGATGGACGCGACGAAAAAACAAAAAAAAAACATAAGAAGATTAATCGATGCGGACAAGATAAACGATGATCTAATCAATAACATTACAGCATTAAGTGCCATGCATTCTTTCCTCGTTCGTAATAAAATTTAACAAATTATAAAAAGGATAGCAATCCAACTTGTCATTTGACCTCCTTAGTGAAGTATGTTATAAAAAATATATATATATTGAAAGTTTCCAGTTCGTTTCATTTCGCGATTTATCCTCATAGCCGCGATAAACTTAGGAGGCACAGGCTTGTATACATTCCATCTTTCGTTCGGAGGGACAAGGTAAACCGAGCACCTAACCAACCATTCAATGATAATAATATTCATGAATTTTTGTTTTGAATTGAGAAAATAAAAAAAATAATCACCTCCTTTAAATATCACATTTACTCTAAAGCATTCATTCGCTGTTCATATTTTCCGTCCTTGAATTCGAATGTATGTTTTGTCTAACAATTGATTAAATTAAGTACCGAACATTATCGAAAAGCAATTCTGAAAACATTATACTGAAATATTAACATTATAATAAGTGTCCTTCCATAGCCGTTTCAGTCTTCAAACTGCTTCCAACACTGCTTCTGCATACTTTTCAATAAAATCAATTTACCGTACGCCCTGGCCCTTTGCAGATTAACGAAAAATCGTCTAAAGTTTGAAGTTGTGACCCTTCTCTATACCGTTGCAAGCTTTTTTTGTGGTTATTCAAAGTACCTCATTTTCGCATATTCAAATACACACCAGTGAAGGGAGTTCATGTCTCATTAGTGATTTTAAATTTGTATTTTTGGGACCATGCACACACTTCCTAACATTGTTGCTTTGTAGTCGATGAGTTGTGCGGGTACAGATGTGAAGTAGTTAATAAGACCCCACACAGACAAGCCCCCCACCATTTCTTTCCGACATAGTTGTTGTTTTGTTACTAGAAAATTGTTATGATTACAGTACACCTGTATCAGTATAGAATAACATAGTGCCATTTTCTGTTTCTGTTGCCAGCAAAAAGCAAATCTGCTGGTCACAGGTTCGAGAAACAAGACATTTTTTAAAAATTCTCCTGCGCATAATATGGACCACCTATAGCGATGATATAATATAGATCGTATTAACAAATATACTTCAAACTTATGTAATAAGATTTTGGTTTAGTATTTAATCACAGCAGCAAAACAAACTTCACAACTAAAGTTAACTATATTTTGCATACATGCAGAAACATAAATTTACGCCCCCCCGAGGTGGTTGTTGGAAGACTATATACAATAAGACACACCGCCCCATTCTTTACAATAATAAAAATATTGAATAAGTAAGCAGTGGAGTAAAATCCTTTGTTTCATTTT
>NC_139255.1:17573799-17593915 GCF_977018435.1 Lepisma saccharinum
CTCCATGCATTAATGTATGATATTCCTTGTGGATGTGAAATATACTATGTCCGGAGGGCAGTTAGGAACTTGAACTGTCAAGGTGGTACATTTTTCTGCAAAGGAAAATCCCAAATTATCAAAGATTTGTTTAATATTGATAACATTGTTGATTTACAAACTGTAAACTGTCCATCCCTTAAGAATTTGTATATGTTTCAAGGAGGATTGTGCAAGTATCATTCTGATACTTCTCCCCCAGCTGAACAAGGTTGCGCATTCAGAAATGTTCAAAGACTTGTATGTTGGTACAATAATAAAAATATTAATGTGTAATGTATTTAGTGCAAATAATAAAGATTTGTGAAAAAGAAATGTTTTCTATGTTGTTATTTAGTTTTAAAGCTTTTATTCCAAGGTATTTTCAAGTATTACTGGTTTTTTGGCTGCATCAACACATGGGTTATTTCTATTTGGTTTATTATACGAGGCTACAATCACTATATGTCTATGAGGACTAAAAATCCACTGATTGAACCTTAAAGCTTAGGTTTACTATGTATATTGATTAAACACAGGACAACACGAATCTTACAGAGGATTGTAGGAGGCATAGGCCCACACGCCAGAGCCTTATTAGCCTGCAAGAACAATTTGTATGTTGAATTGTGACTGTTTAGCAATAATATTTATAAAGTTTAAATCATTTTCATTAGATTACATATATATTTTGGATTCAAATAAAACACTCAAGTTAAGTTTTTTAAGTTTATTTTTATTTAATATACAAATATAGAATATATCAAATTTACATATATGAAAAGTACTCTACCAAAGAGCAAAAGTCACATAGGGATTACGATTTAGCCGATGCTGAAATTCTTCCATGAGGGATTTGTAGTAAGAGAGAAATTTTTGCCACTGTTTAAAGTTGAGGGTGACTCCACCAGAGATGCTGGTGATTTCCACTTTTATATTTTCTCCACTGCCCTCGAAGGTGAAGTAAGGTTCTCCTATAATGTCTATAGATCTGAATCTGTCTTTTTGTGTGGGGAATCTGTTTTTGTAAGTGTCGAAGATCACATCTGATTTGTAGACGCATGATGGGTACTCTTCTTTATTTAGGACAATGTATTTTTTTTCATGTTTCAAAATCAATTCAGTGTCTGCGAAAGTACCTCGAATAATGATATCCATGTTGGCATCGATGATGAATCTGGTTTCTGGTTTTATGTTGTTCATTTGGTGTGTGCCTCTGATAGACTGCATTTTGGTTTGGTATCAATAAAAAGTTTTAAAAATATGCAACTAGTGCTACAAAAGGAACGGAAATTATCGACAATTTCTGGATTATAACTAAAATTCAGTTTGCCTTTTACATATCCAATATTTACATACCAACACTAACTAGACTTCGATTTATATAAATGTAGCAGGAACTATATTTCTGAGAATCAAACTATATTAGGATTATATGTTAAACTTATACAAAACCAGATTATTCTATGTAAGTATATTTATATTGACTGGATTATTTAACAGATCAAACAGAAAGAAGGCAAATTCCACTAAACGTAGGTGATTGCATGAAAATAACTAGGTCAAGGAGTGACCAACAGTGAGCTGAGGTTATATATAGAGGGTCGCTCTTCATAATTCTTACCTTCGCTGGATCGGCGAAGGAACGCACTTGTGGGCGGTAGAACCTGAATGGGCTCCACCAAGACATCGGAGACTCGAAGCAGATGTCTTGGTGGATGAACCCAAGTAGGGTCATAGGCGCTAGGGTCAATTTGGTTATTTCTTCTTGTATGAGGAACCAATTTGGCCAACTCCCCACATTAACTTACATTGCTTATAACTAATTAAATTTGAAGAAAAATTATAATCTCTTAGACTGTAAACATATTTTATATTTAGGCTGCACAAGATCCAATGATAAAATTAAAAAATGGTAACCACCCAGACAGGGACTCGAACCCTGGACAGATAGGTTAAAACCCATCTGAGCACAAGGTATTCTTTTTTTGAAAAGTTAGTTATGTTAAGAAATATCGTTTGAGAACTCTTTTGGTCTGGGTCGACAGAGAAGGAGACACCATTTCCAAAATTTTACAGACTGGATGTATTTTACCACCACTATAGAGGTCTTTACTATATGTAATTCGAAACGCTAGAGTTCAGTTAGATTTCAAAATTGAAGTTACATAGTACAATATGTTGAAGTTTTTGTGTTTGGCACGCATAACAAGTTACACTATATCTAATTACGGACATATAATACTAAAACTTTGCTAGTAGTTGATGAGATGACAGTAAATTTGAGAGTTTTAGCATTATTTGTCCTGAAATGAATATAAGTGTAACTTGTTAAGTGTGCCAAACACAAAAACTTCAACATATTGTACTATGTAACTTCAATTTTGAAATCTAACTGAACTCTAGCGTTTCGAATTACATATAGTAAAGACCTCTATAGTGGTGGTAAAATACATCCAGTCTGTAAAATTTTGGAAATGGTGTCTCCTTCTCTGTCGACCCAGACCAAAAGAGTTCTCAAACGATATTTCTTAACATAACTAACTTTTCAAAAAAAGAATACCTTGTGCTCAGATGGGTTTTAACCTATCTGTCCAGGGTTCGAGTCCCTGTCTGGGTGGTTACCATTTTTTAATTTTATCATTGGATCTTGTGCAGCCTAAATATAAAATATGTTTACAGTCTAAGAGATTATAATTTTTCTTCAAATTTAATTAGTTATAAGCAATGTAAGTTAATGTGGGGAGTTGGCCAAATTGGTTCCTCATACAAGAAGAAATAACCAAATTGACCCTAGCGCCTATGACCCTACTTGGGTTCATCCACCAAGACATCTGCTTCGAGTCTCCGATGTCTTGGTGGAGCCCATTCAGGTTCTACCGCCCACAAGTGCGTTCCTTCGCCGATCCAGCGAAGGTAAGAATTATGAAGAGCGACCCTCTATATATAACCTCAGCTCACTGTTGGTCACTCCTTGACCTAGTTATTTTCATGCAATCACCTACGTTTAGTGGAATTTGCCTTCTTTCTGTTTGATCTGTTAAATAATCCAGTCAATATAAATATACTTACATAGAATAATCTGGTTTTGTATAAGTTTAACATATAATCCTAATATAGTTTGATTCTCAGAAATATAGTTCCTGCTACATTTATATAAATCGAAGTCTAGTTAGTGTTGGTATGTAAATATTGGATATGTAAAAGGCAAACTGAATTTTAGTTATAATCCAGAAATTGTCGATAATTTCCGTTCCTTTTGTAGCACTAGTTGCATATTTTTAAAACTTTTTATTGATACCAAACCAAAATGCAGTCTATCAGAGGCACACACCAAATGAACAACATAAAACCAGAAACCAGATTCATCATCGATGCCAACATGGATATCATTATTCGAGGTACTTTCGCAGACACTGAATTGATTTTGAAACATGAAAAAAAATACATTGTCCTAAATAAAGAAGAGTACCCATCATGCGTCTACAAATCAGATGTGATCTTCGACACTTACAAAAACAGATTCCCCACACAAAAAGACAGATTCAGATCTATAGACATTATAGGAGAACCTTACTTCACCTTCGAGGGCAGTGGAGAAAATATAAAAGTGGAAATCACCAGCATCTCTGGTGGAGTCACCCTCAACTTTAAACAGTGGCAAAAATTTCTCTCTTACTACAAATCCCTCATGGAAGAATTTCAGCATCGGCTAAATCGTAATCCCTATGTGACTTTTGCTCTTTGGTAGAGTACTTTTCATATATGTAAATTTGATATATTCTATATTTGTATATTAAATAAAAATAAACTTAAAAAACATAACTTGAGTGTTTTATTTGAATCCAAAATATATATGTAATCTAATGAAAATGATTTAAACTTTATAAATATTATTGCTAAACAGTCACAATTCAACATACAAATTGTTCTTGCAGGCTAATAAGGCTCTGGCGTGTGGGCCTATGCCTCCTACAATCCTCTGTAAGATTCGTGTTGTCCTGTGTTTAATCAATATACATAGTAAACCTAAGCTTTAAGGTTCAATCAGTGGATTTTAGTCCTCATAGACATATAGTGATTGTAGCCTCGTATAATAAACCAAATAGAAATAACCCATGTGTTGATGCAGCCAAAAAACCAGTAATACTTGAAAATACCTTGAATAAAAGCTTTAAAACTAAATAACAACATAGAAAACATTTCTTTTTCACAAATCTTTATTATTTGCACTAAATACATTACACATTAATATTTTTATTATTGTACCAACATACAAGTCTTTGAACATTTCTGAATGCGCAACCTTGTTCAGCTGGGGGAGAAGTATCAGAATGATACTTGCACAATCCTCCTTGAAACATATACAAATTCTTAAGGGATGGACAGTTTACAGTTTGTAAATCAACAATGTTATCAATATTAAACAAATCTTTGATAATTTGGGATTTTCCTTTGCAGAAAAATGTACCACCTTGACAGTTCAAGTTCCTAACTGCCCTCCGGACATAGTATATTTCACATCCACAAGGAATATCATACATTAATGCATGGAGATTGTCTTTAACCCAGCGCGATTCTTTGTTCTCTTTGAAATAATCGGGAACACTCACAAGCGCATAATACACAGTGTCCAAATTTGTAGAACTCACACAAATCTCACGCAATATAAATTTTCTGTTATAAATAAATCCTTGTACATCAATAATGTATTGCACCATTTTCGGTGTTATTAGTCAGTCTCTATTCAACTCTCACAAAAATCCTGTGCTACCATAAGTAAGCTCTGCTGAGCGTATAGGATCTATAAGAGTTTTCACTAGTTCGATATTGTTTGAAATTTCACATAATACACTATAAAAAGCTTTGTATTCTGTCTGTACCTCGTGTGCCGTCAAAGCATCCGCAACATCCTCATGGTTAGTAATATAAAAATCAAAAATATGTTTTGTGTTATCCAAGTCCTGTAAATAATACTGGATTCTCTCGCACATCCACTTAAAACATCGTTGGCATTTATTCAAACAGCGTTCTCCTTGGCAAATAAAATAACGTTCAGAGAGTAATTCTTCATCTTTACAGCATACGCACTCACACTCGTAGAAATGGTTAACTACACAATCGTGGGCTAATTGGTTGCCTTGATTAGAATAACATCCCCAGCATATAATATACTTGCCAGGTGTATACCTCTTCAAAGTCTCCAACACACAGTCCTTATAGATATAATTGGAAAAACATGGACATGATGCAATTATTTGACTCATGTCCTTGTTGGTTACTTTGTTGGCGTTATTTCCAGTAATAGATCCTTCCACTCACAGGTACACAAATAAAAACACCTGAAAAATAGAAACATAGTTGTAGTACTTGTTTATATTACGCATATTCATTTCTGTATTTACTTTTTTCGTTTCTTTGTTTTCTGGATTTATATATTATTTCAAAAACTAGTGGAGAAATATACATTCCAGTGGTAAAATCTCTTGCGAGGTACTCACCGCAGTGTGGTTAGCCTTGTTTGTGGAGGTTGAAGACGCCATCTTTTACTAATGGTCCCTTTCAGTCACACACACAAAATTAGAAGCACCTGAAAATAGAAAAATAGTTGTAGTACTTGTTCACATTACGCATATTCTTTTTGGTTTGCATTGACGTTTTCTTCGTTTCAATATTTGCATTTACGCATTATTTAAAAGCACCATACATATATGTAACAATTCACTTACCTTAATTATAGCTTCTTTTGAGTTCTTTGTCTTCAAATCTCAGACAATAATCACAACTTGATGTCTTCTCTGACGCAATGCTTCAGAAATACTTCTCAAAATAGCTTCTGCTTGCTTTTACGCAGTTTTTATACCTCATAAGCAAACTGACGCCTTCTCTGATTGGTTGAAATAAAACCGACGCGTTTTCTGATTGGTTGAAATATTCTTAACATTAGTTCGTCCAAAAACCTAATAGTTATCATCCAAATGCATTAACAAATACACCCTGAAAATACTTTGAAATATTATACACACCTTAGAACTGTAATATCCTAATATAGAAATACAGAACCAAAAATAGCATTGTGGAAATCTGAAAACCGAAAACTATAAAATAACTTTTAGTTAAAATACTTTTTTCTTTAGTTTTTAGATAAAAATAAAAAGTAAAACTTTAAAAATTAGTGAATGTGAAATACAAAACATAATAAATAGAAAATTTAATACAAAAATTTAAAAAATCTCTTTGTAAATCCAAATCGCAATAAAAAATGTTGCCTGAATATTTAAAATTGTGTTATTAGAATAAAAAATTACATAAAGTTGTGAAATAATACATTAAAAATTGAAAAAAATGTCTTTGTGAGTAAAATATAAGAAACAAAATGTTGCCTAAATAGATGAAATTGTGTTATTTGAGTAAAAATAAGCCTAAACTTGTAAAATAAAAGGGTAGAACTTGACAAAATATACTTTTGCATCCAAAATATAATTGAAAACTTTCTTGAATAGACTAAGCCGTCTTACTTTGGTAAAATAAACTTAAAAATGAAAGGGTTAAAGTTGACAAAACACACGTCGTGTGTACAAAATCTAATTCACAACACATTTAAATTGTGTTATTTGAGTAAACTTGGAGAATAATCCTGTAAACTTGGAAAAATATCTCTCTCTCTCTATCTCTCTCTCTCTCTCTCTCTCTCTCTCTCTCTCTCTCTGTGTGTGTGTGTGTGTGTGTCCAAAATGTAATAAAAATGGTGCCTGAATAATATAAATAGTGTCATTTGAGTAAATATTAGGCTAAACTTGTAAAATAAACAAATAAAAGTTGAGAACACACACTTTGTGTGTCGAAAATGTAACTAAAAATCTTTCCTGAACAGATAGAATTGTGTTATTTGAGTAATAATAAGCATAAACTTGTAAATAATAAATTAAAAGATGAAAAAATCTCTTTGTAAATACAAAATTTAATAAAAAATGTTGCCTGAATAGTACAAATAGTGTTATTTTGGTAAAAAATTAATATAAAGTTGTAAAATAATAAGTTAAAAGTTGAAAAAATGTCTTTGTGAGTCCAAAATTTAATAAAAAATGTTGCCTGATTAGTACAAATAGTGTTATTTTGGTAAAAAATTAATATAAAGTTGTAAAATAATAAGTTAAACGTAGAAAAAATGTCTTTGTGAGTCCAAAATTTAATAAAAAATGTTGCTTGAATAGTACAAATAGTGTTATTTTGGTAAAAAAATTAACTTAAAGTTGTAAAATAATAAGTTAAAAGTTGAAAAAATGTCTTTGTGAGTCCAAAATTTAATAAAAAATGTTGCCTGATTAGTACAAATAGTGTTATTTTGGTAAAAAATTAATATAAAGTTGTAAAATAATAAGTTAAACGTAGAAAAAAATGTCTTTGTGAGTCCAAAATTTAATAAAAAATGTTGGTTGAATAGTACAAATAGTGTTATTTTGGTAAAAAATTAATATAAAGTTGTAAAATAATAAGTTAAACGTAGAAAAAATGTCTTTGTGAGTCCAAAATTTAATAAAAAATGTTGCTTGAATAGTACAAATAGTGTTATTTTGGTAAAAAAATTAACTTAAAGTTGTAAAATAATAAGTTAAAAGTTGAAAAAATGTCTTTGTGAGTCCAAAATTTAATAAAAAATGTTGCCTGATTAGTACAAATAGTGTTATTTTGGTAAAAAATTAATATAAAGTTGTAAAATAATAAGTTAAACGTAGAAAAAAATGTCTTTGTGAGTCCAAAATTTAATAAAAAATGTTGGTTGAATAGTACAAATAGTGTTATTTTGGTAAAAAAATTAACTTAAAGTTGTAAAATAATAAGTTAAAAGTTGAAAAAATGTCTTTGAGTCCAAAATTTAATAAAAGTGTTGCCTGAATAGTACAAATAGTGTTATTTTGGTAAAAAATTAACATAAAATTGTAAAATAATAAGTTAAAAAGTTGTAAAAATATCTTTGCGAGTCCAAAATTTAATAAAAAAATGTTGCCTGAATAGTACAAATAGTGTTATTTTTGTAAAAATAAGGATAAGCTGTGAAAATGTTTGACATAAAGTCAAAGTTTGGTAAAAAATAAACTCAAAATTAAGTTAAATAGCACACAGTAACATACATTTACTACCTAAATCAATAATCAAAGGGTCCTAGGTTCGTTACCCCGTGATAAAAGCAAATGGTAAAAACTGTAGGCCCCGTCCCTAATAGCTCTCCCTTCTTCATAGTACAGATAAAAAAAACCTGCGCTAAAGCGTCCTGTGCCTTGAAGGCAAACCTGAGCGGAATATTAATTGGCGGCGGAAACCGGTTCTACAAGCGACGCATAGCTTGCTGCGCATTCTCAGACATTCTTTGTTGTCTGGTTGAATCCCTCCCCTGCCCTACAGTATTGCATAGCTTTCTCCTGTTCTTGCGTACTGGTTAACCTTGAAAAAACCGGTTCTGAAAACCTACCGACGCGTTCTCTGATTGGTCAATCAGATTCGTTCTTTGTTCTGACGTTGTGACGTCATTTGACCTTGAACGCACACTCCCCAAAATTCCTTTCTCGTCTACCTTCACCGCGGAGCTCAGATTCGGAGACAGTATTCTGTCTGGCGTGTTGCACCACCGTGTTTCATAATATAATAACATACATTATTACATAGTACTAATTAATAATATTACATATCGCGGGTTCGAGTACCGGGACCGTCCCCAATCGTAATTGGACCTGTACCTACAGCCATTACCACCGTTCATAGCGGTTCATAAACCATAGAAAACTTATTTTCAATACTATAAACATTAATTATTATCGATTTATACATTACATACTTTGCAGTAATGAATATAAAAACATATGCATAGCGTTTAGTACCTCTAATTACCTTCTATATACATATTTTTCATAAAATAAATAAATATATATTCATAAAAAGTTATAAACATGCAAATACATAAATGTAAAGTATTCTAATAATATGCAAATTTATTCAAATTATGCAAATTAATTAAAACCCGTGCAAATTAGTTCTTAATGATATGCAGATACATAAATATAAATTATTCTAATGATATGCAAATTTATTCAAATTATGCAAATTAGTTCTTAATTACATGCAAATTAATTAACACCCGTGCACTAATTGTCCTTAGCTGGGATCAATACTACTGTTATCAGAAACAAAAAGCATAACCAAACAACTCAACCAAACTTTTTTGGTAATTCCAAACAAACCAGTTTTTTCTGTGTAGTCCGTGGCTTGTTGCGCTAGATCTTTTCTTTCACACGCTGTTTCACTGAGTACTGACTCATACTATACTGTAATCACGAACCACTGATTATAAGCACGAACTTCCAACCGAACCCGAACAAACACGAACTACTATCAGATGCGTCACAACAGCAGGTCCAAGAACTCAGACTGAAAGCACACGTCCGTGCGATTGGCATTAAACGGCAGAATCCCCCAGACGCACGCACATGCCCACGCATGGACTAGGGAAACTGTGGCGCCATCTCCAATGACGTCACCATGCTTCTTTTACACCAAGGTATGGCCGTAGCAAATTTCATTACATTTTGATTTGATTTTTTATTTTTTTATAAGCAAAAATCCGGGACCGAGAGCGAGTGAAACAACCTGTAGAATTAGAACATTCTGAAATAAAACAGATGATAATAATAAGTATGTAACTACAATTGTAGTATATGAGACAGTATCACCATTATATTATGAGTTACAATTAACCAAGTGTTTACCAAGCTGGTACGAAGCGTGGAGCGTGTTTAGTGATTGGTTCACGATCTCTGTTGAAGGTTCAAGCTTTGAGTCCCGTCCTGGACAGGTATCTTGTTTGTGAATTCTCCTTCATTAATGCCATCTAATCATCATTCATCCTTATCATTGCAGTTAGCCAAATTCTCTTTTAGGTATAATTTATATGAATGAACAATTCTTCAAATTTGTATTTCTTTATTTTTCATTCCCAAAGCAAATGGAGCTTTGAGTGGTGTCGATCTTGTCTGTTGGTCTACAGTTGATTCTAAATAGTGAAAATGTACTGTAATAAGAATGTCAACGATAGAACTTCACGTATTTCTAAGCAAATCAACCACCAGAACTATAATTGGTAAAACATAACATAGACAGACAGTGGTGGCGATTGCGTTCTAAAACTAAGGGGGCAATAACTGTTTACTTTACCTTGTTAGGTAAAGTTTAACATAGTGTGGGGGTAAAAGTGGCAAAAAGCGGGGGTCGGCAATTTCCCCTAATCGCCGCCACTGTAAGGCAAAGAATTATACAGTTCTCTTTCATAATATTTCTTGGGGGTGAAGGCGTGACTCTTTGGGAAGGAACACAAATACCAACCTCACTTGCATGTAGTACACTCTGGACTGGTTATGGAGGCTCTGGCGAGTTCATATACAGCCACTATAAACCTCTGTGAGGCTTGTATTTCATTCTGTCCGTATTTGTTTGTAATATCTCATCATCCATTTCATCTTATCATCATTCATCCACATCTTCGCAAGTAGCCAAAAGCGGCAAAGAAGCAAAGTAAAATAAAGGAAATAAATTCAAATCAAACACAAAGTGGTCTAGGATTTCAAAATGTAAAATTATATATAAAGTTGCCAGAGGTTTACAAGAATCAAAATCCATCTAAATTTTGAACCCAGTGTAGAGCTTGTTAATTAAACATTTTTCTATTGTACAGATTATTTAGGTCACATTTTCCAAGAATGGACAATAACTTTAAAATGTTATTATTATTATGACATTATTCTACATTGCTTTGTACCTTTCCAAAATTATTATTGCTTTTACATTTTTTAACATTATTGTTTTTTATTATCTTAATACAGGGTGGTGCAAAAGTGTGGAAACACCTGAATAAAAATTGAATGGCATTATATTTCCAAAAACAGGTTTGTAATAGGGGTGGTGGAAAATGTTATAGGGCATATGACGATGACGGCCGCCATCTTGAAATCCGCCATCTTGAATACAACTTTAAAAGTTCAAATGGAAACCATGTGTAATACCTCATTTCAATAGGAAATTTTCTCACGAGTTCAACGGTGTGCATAATTTTGCTCTAGCACCAACAGGGACGAAGTTCTTAACGTTTTTTTGTGTCTGTCACCCCAAACAAGGCTCGTAATGTACCCATGACCACTCACAGTTAAATTACATGTTCAATGTGATGACTATCGTGATACACAGTTAAAGCCAGTCTTGATACTTATTCGTGCAAAACCCTGCGTAAAGTGTTCGCAGTAATGCTGGCACATGCGTCAATGATGCGTTGCTTAAGGTGAACAATATCTCGAATTTTCTCGGAGTAAACGATAGCATTGACATGTCCCGACAGGTAGAAATCCAGCGGAGTGAGGTCTGGGGAACGTGGTGGCTACTCCACAGCACCTCGTCGTCCAATCCAAGTGTTGGGAAACTGCATATCCAGGTACTGACGAACACAATTTCCGTAACGAGTAGGGGCGCCATCGTGTTTGTAAAACACAGGGAATGATTCATCGTCAGACAACAGAGCTGGCAAGATGTCCTCTTCCAACATGTGACGATACTCGACCGCCGTTAATGTCCCGTTGACGAAGAAAGAGCCCACCACACGGGTCCCCCTAGGGTTACCAGATCGCTGTAAGGGAAATGTAGGACATGCTGTCCCAAAATGTAGGACATTAAGTCAAAATGTAGGACACAAAGTATTCTCAATAAATAATACATAGAACACGTTAGAAAGTAGTTGAATAATGACAGTTTTCAGTTTCAAAAAAATGAATTCTTAATGAATTTTTGAATGTAAAATTTCAAAACTTGCAATCAAACTAATCAATGCACCTCTTACTACATGATTTAAGTGGTACTTCTCAGAGAAGACAATTTTTATCAAAATTTTAGGTTTAGTCAAACTATATTAATGTAGAGTGGACAGTCATCAAATTCTCTGAAATTATAGGGATCAGTATACCAAACATTTTACAGAATTTATGAAAATATAATTTCTCTCGTGAGTCTGTTGTGCTGATGGTAATGAAAGTAGTCTCTCAACATTTGAATTATGACCTGTAATCGAAAACAAATATTCAGCAATTACCATAATTTAAAATGGTTCCAGAAGTTTCATCGTGTGTAGTTTTAGTTCAATGACAGGGTGTCTACCAAAATAACACATCCAGAATTCTTGACTTTTTCTGGACTTTTCTAGACCTTTTTTCAGTTTTTCTTAACGTTTATTTATTCGACCCCTACTTAGGTAAAGTTGGAAATTAGTAGATATGCTTTCTTGTATTAATGCATCCTGAACTGTGTTTGGCAGACAAGCGAGGTTTTGGCGTCTGGACTCACAGCCAGTATAATCTTATGTGGGGCTTGTGTCTATTGTCCCTATATGTATGTGTTTGACTGTCCCTTCATCCATCTTATCTTACCCCATTCATCCTCATCTTCGCGATTAGCCAAAGGGACAGAAAAAAGTGAAGTAAAATAAACTAAATCAACCAATCAGTCATTATGATAACAAAAATTCTTGACCACAAGAATAATTTATTGCCTTTTAATTGACTTCTTGTTGATTTCTTTACTTTTTCTTGACTTCCACGACTTTCTTGACTGGCAGACACCCTGAATAACTTTGCTCTATATACCCCTGCTTTACAATCAAATTATATGAATAAGAATGGGCAACACCTTGTTACATCAGTATAAACCCTAAGGCAAGAAATTCTGCTCACGCATTGAACAGTGAAGTTATCAGAAAGTGGTCCCAAAACTTTGTTCATTAATTGCTTCCGTTTTGCCGTTTGTTTAATAGCAGGACAAACTTTTTTTTTTTTTTTTGGGCAATGACTGAATCAAAATAAATTTTACTATTGAGTTTGGAAGCGCAGTCCATAGACTTGTAACTTGCATGATTTTTTTCTGTTACGTATTTTCCTAATTAATATTATGCGATGTTCAAAATGTAGGACATTTATAATATTTTTCGAATTCCTCCCGGACGCCGGACATAAGGCTAAAATGTAGGACATGTCCAGGAAAATTCGGACGTCTGGTAACCCTAGGTCCCTCACA
The DNA here is from genome assembly GCF_977018435.1 of Lepisma saccharinum. Taxonomy (NCBI): domain Eukaryota; kingdom Metazoa; phylum Arthropoda; class Insecta; order Zygentoma; family Lepismatidae; genus Lepisma; species Lepisma saccharinum. The sequence goes on from NC_139255.1 coordinate 17,586,919, forward strand.
CACCATACCACACCATCACCTTTCCGCGAATACCTGCAGATGCATCACACCAATGCGGGTTACTGTACGACCAATATCGGACGTTCTGCTTGTTCACCTCGCCCGACAGGTAAAAGTTTGCCTCATCAGTAAATAGCACTTCGAAGGCGAATTAAGTGTTACGCCGTATTTGCTCCATGGCCCATTCCGCAGATTCCACGTGGCGATTGGGATCGTCTTCTGGTAGATGATGCTGCAGTTGCAGCTTATACGGGTGCCACTTATTCAGGCCTAACATCCGCATAATGGACGTGCGGCTAACGCCACTTTCCTGGGCTACACGACGAGTACTTCGTTGGGGACTCTTGCAGAATGCAGCCTACACAGCTGTGGAGGTTGTTTCATCGCGTGACCGGCCTGATTTTAGTTTATCAGCCACAGTCCCGGTTTCACAAAATTTTGCAAGCACTTTACTGACGGTATCATAATGGATGGGAACCCTATCTGGGTGACGGTGGTTAAAATCGTCTGCACTCACCCTCGTTCTTCGTTCGCCTTGGATCAACACGGTCTCAATGCGTTCTGCCTGCGTGAGAGCCATGCTGTGTTACGTCACCTGCAACAATAAAGCAAGCGTAAAAACGTAAATAACTTCGTCCCTGTTGGTGCTAGAGTAAAATTATGCACACAGTTGAACTTGTGAGAAAATTTCCTATTGAAATGAGGTATTACACGACATGGTTTCCATTTGAACTTTTAAAGTTGCATTCAAGATGGCAGATTTCAAGATGGCGGCCGTCATCGTCATATGCCCTATAACATATTCCACCACCCCTATTACAAACCTGCAATATTAGTTTTTGGAAATATAATGCCATTCAATTTTTATTCAGGTGTTTCCACACTTTTGGACCACACTGTACATAGATAAAGTAATTTCTATGTATTCAAAATTAGACATTAATGTTATTGGCCTATCCATATCATGATGAAGTTTGTACTTGATTGATTGAGTTGGTGTTTTAAGTCCACTTTATGCACAGTATTGCTAATAGGGACTGGACCTACAGTTTGAAGTGGGATCCGAACCACTATGTGCCTCCACTGGGTATGAAACCCGGGACCCCTTGATTACAAGGCGACGACGCTTCCATTGCACCACCTGGGAGGCCTGAAGTTTGTACTTGTATGATCAAGTCAATGGAAACAAACAAAAAAGAAACAAACAAACAAAACAAGAGAAAAACTGAGAATATAGTAAAAAATGACATGTGTGAAAGCTGAGGAAATGGTGAATGACGGGGGATACTACCGCATAGGGTAGTATAAAAAGAAAGTCGTTATGGTGTCTGACTACCATGTGAGAGACCCGAGTTCGATCCCCGGCGGGGGAGGACCGGGATTTTTCCCACCTGTTCAAGCGGCTCCGACGCTCACCCAGCGTCGTAAAGTGGGTACCTGGAGGAAACTCCGGGGTGTAAAGGCGGACAGGGACGTGGTTCTGATCACATAACCCCCATCTTCGGCCGTGATCAAGAAAGTGTGGGGCCCTAACTTCACACCCCCTATACGCCTTCATGGTGTGGTGCAAAGCACAGGGGAGCACTTTTGCACTTTTTACTCTTACTGATGGATGTATATGCTTGAACTCTGTACGCATCAAATGAACACATAATATTTGCCCAATAGAAATCGAAGAATGAGCTGATGCTACCAAAATACTTTTTCGTGCGCATTCCAATTAAGCTTTTTCCGAGAGTTAAAGGGACGTGCAAGAATTCTCCTAAAGCCAAGATTCCTTCCAGTCTAATAATACTGTTGCGCCATTAATGCTGTTTATTTTTGGCCGTGGCGGGAAACCCAGCAAACAGCATAATTCCAGGGATGCTGCAACGGCAGGAGTGACGAAGTGGAAACCAGAGCTCGCCCACTTCTATTCGGCATGTCAGAACAGGTACCTGGTAAATCTCGTGCTCCAACAAAGAAATCGAAGCCGTGGTCTTAGGTATTCATGCGGAGAAGCGGCCACGTGAGGTAAAAGATGAGAAGATCTCTTTCCGCCAGCAAGGACATTGCATCCGGCTGCAACATTGGTCAGCTGGGCAAATCGACACGGAAGATATAAATCTTAGGCCCGCATTAGACGGAAGCATTTTTTTTTAGCACTTTAGGTAACACAAATCCTATGTAAATACATCCAAAAATCTTATAGCAGATAGTACTTTACACGGAAGCATTTCATGCAACATTTTCGGTTAGCAATTGCGATTATAATTCATCATATAAGAAACGCAAAAGTTACATCATCTATGGTGAGTGCACGATATTTACAATTGAAACAACTAAAATATTCTTCGATTCGTGTACTGTATATTTGTTATAATGCATGCATTTATGCATTGCCATTGCTTTGTACGTAAAACATTTTTTATAGGGAATGTTATTCCTGTCGGTTGAATACTTGTTGGATTTAAAAATGTGAAGTGATTCGTTGTTTACATCTCACTCGGCCGCTAAAGCTCGCTTTTGATTGGTTATGCTACGAAAAATGGTACGGAATAGAACCGATTTTACACTTGAGAAATGCCATGAAATATGCCATGGTATCTGAAATGCCATAAGATTTTTCACTTTACACGGTAGCATTTTGATCATGGCATAAATGTTAAGAAAAATGTCGTCTGAAGTGGACCTTATTCTTCTACAAATGCTTCACTTGTGGAGAGAAACAAACATTTTCCTTAAAGGAGAACAAACACGCCTTCTCCTAGACACCCTTTGTTGCGTAGATAGAGAATATTTGCCAGGGAACTAGTGCATCGATGTGACTTGTATACAGACTGGTCGAATTCTGATAATTTATTCTGTAAAGAGATGCTAGCAAGGTTTCATCTGTAGAGAAATCAAATGACTGTAGTACAGTGAGTTCGTTTTGGCTCTGAGCCGAGATAGCGCGTGACATTGCCGCCATTTTCGTCCCGTAACGTCTCGCTTATTTACGCACATATCTTTAGCATATAGACAATTATATTATATGTATGTTGCATAACGAGTACTAACCTGTGTTATAAGATTTTTTCAACGTTGTTCACGCGCTATTTTGGTCCAGATCCAAAACGAACGCTCTGTACTACCGAAGTTAACATTTCGTTACTCTGTGAGTTGTGGATCCATAAAGTGAAAAGTCTATACATTCGTGATAAAATTTCCATTCAAACTCTAAGATATGTCACTGTTCCAGAATTTCAAATGTCATTATTAGTGCTACATATGGTATTGATATTCTTTTGGACCTCCCGGATAGCGTGATGCTAACGTCGTCGCGTTCCTTCAAGACGTCCAGGGTTCGATACCCGTTGGACTCACATATTGGTTGAGATCCCACTTGAAACTGTAGATCCAGTCCCAATTAGCCTATCTGTACATACATTGAACTTACACAAAACTTTTTGATTCGTGATATTCATGTTCTACATTCATGTAAAATGTTTTGCCTTTATGAGAGATTTCTGTTTTGATTTAAACTTATTGTCAATAAATGTTATACAGTTTTGTCTTGCAGAAAATATTTACGTTCTATCCTTGAAATTCCTCGCTAACCGATGTTCCCAAATTGTCATTTTTGTTATGTGCTAAGTTTCTTATTTACTAATTCAAAACTTCTTTGGTTTCGAATCCTGGTTCAAGCAAGGCTATTAGTAACTGTTGTTTCATCCATGTAATTATAATGATCGATAAATCATTTTTTTCCAAATTGCCAAAGGAAACAATGGCGACTTTTAATGTAGTGGAGCGAATTTTTAGTATGAGTGGAATGAAAAGTTAATGTTAAATATTTAAGTAGAAAAATCAAATTAATTATTTTCTTCAATTGAGGGAACCTACATGTCTATGTGCCATATAAGTCACACAAGTTGTGTCGCGCTAGTCGACTACATGTTTTTCAAACATTGTTTCATCTGTGTAAGAGTAATCTGTGTTCAACTCCGTTTTCTTTAAATGATGTTTATTTCTTAGGAAATACTTTATTGCAAATATCATATATGTAAAGGTTTTTTTAAAACTGATTTCCTACTAAAAATAATGTAAAAGATTTTGATAGTTTTATAAAATACAAGAAAATGGTAAATCGTTGTAAAAGTTCTGTAGCTATGAGAATGCATAAACAACTACAGTGTCGCCTTGGAGAAATGTAAACAAATTTTCCGTATAAAAGGCCAAAGCTCTGTAAACTCGGGGGACACTCTCCTGGTTGATGAAAGGCTGGTGATTCAGGGGACGTTTGGGAAAATATCTTTCCGCGCTCCTAGGGGCGGTTTTGGGGTAAAAGGAAACTCCAAGGCGGATATTTCTAAAGCCAACACTGAAAAGGTGCTCTTCTGCATCACCAAAAGACCAGGATGTTAAACTGCGGTATAACTAATAGATTTCGGCCTACAAGTTATATCGGGTGAATTGTTTGTTTAAAAATTTTATAATTTTCTAATAAATTTCTTTCCTGAATAATTCTCGAAATAAGATATACTGGTAATCTTTTATTTCAAATCATTAAAGAAAAAATAAACAAATCCTACACCACAGACCACGCAAGGGTTCTGATGGCCTTTGAGAAGCCCGATAAAGGGTTGTGTACAGACTAACCTAAAAAAACCTTAAAGACAGAAGATGCGTGTGATAGTATCTAAGGAAAGATTAAAATCAAGTAATTCTATCAATTAACAGAAACAATAATACTATCAGTTATGTAAAAATGTTGCAGTGGCTCTGAATTTAATTTTAGTGCATAGCTTTGACACCTGATAAATTTTTAATTGAGAGATTCGGCTGTTGTTACATAAACGGTGCGTAAGACGTCTCCACGAAGGGAAAGGAAGGCAGACACGCGCCTTGAGTTCGTCTGGTGAAATTCGAACCGTTAAATGCGTCATCGTCTGCCGAGTTTTCTTCCGGGCTTAAAAGTTCTTCCCCAACAATTACCTCCCATATATATATGGTTTGTATCGAAAACACGTTCTCCCAAGCATGGGCAGTGGGCGTTGCAGGGTGTGGCCCACGAAGCAAGCTGGACAATCGCCCACGTGAGATCGTCCCAGTGGGCGAACGAGTGTCCCAGCTGACAAGTGACATCACCAAAAAAAGCCACGGGGAGGGATGAAAACACTTCCACGGTAGGCAATAAATGTTTTTTGCTTCTTTCGATATATCTAGCAGCAACCCAAAGCAATGGAGATCTTTCCCGCCATATATTAAGATTTCATGAGAATGCCCTTTGATAAATAAAAAGATCATGGCCCATTCTGGATACAATCTGCTTTAATCCTCCTTAGTGAGATTACTTATCTCTCAACGAAACTAGCAAATCTTACTGGAGCAATGGAATGTTTGTCTTGGCCTGCAGATGTTGATCGTGTCGAATATATTGCATTTCTGAGTCCGTTACGGAAAGGGATGCTATAAAATGCCTCACATCATCCCGCATAATTTTTGAATAGTGCATGCATTTCCTAGAAACATAACGATCTCCTTGGAGGAATGGTTAGCACGACGCGCTACAATTCCAGGGGCCGTGGGTTCGAATCCCGGCCTGAACATGGGCGATCTTTGTGAATGTCCCATCATCATTCCCATCATATCATCCCCTTTGCGATTAGCCAAAGGTGGCACAAAAGCGAAGTAAAATAAACTCAAAAACTTTTTCTAAACCTTTCAATGCTTCCTCTTCACATTATAACGCTCTTCTTTGCCACCTTATAGTGGCAATGCATCAGTGCATCAATTGACACAGCTAAATGTGCAATTTTGTTATCTTCGAAATGATCTTGTCTGATCTTCCAAATTGATGAATTTTAGTCCATCACACGGAACTTCATCTCATTAAAATACCATTTAATACATTCCTATGTGTATTTTGACACACTAAAAGGTGCATCATTTGCAATTTATGCACGTTAACGTGTTATTGAAATCAAAATATATGTGTCAATTGACACGTTTTGGGTTCTGTGTGTAGTTTTTATTTATTTTTAAAATCCTTAAGTCTTTCTTAATACGGTTCATAAATATATGCTTATGGAAACACGCTAACTTTATCTGTTGCCCGTATATGGGACATTGTTTCTGATCCTCTTAAAATACTTCAATATCAGCACTTGTTTCTCATATTAATTTCCAGCCCATACTAATACTCCCGAAGAACAAAAGAAGACGAAATGGAACATCTTGATCGAAGTGAACAACTGCTATGCTTCATTCATGGGTTTGAACATTGCTGTCCACTATTCTTCATAGTCTGTGACAAAACATTTCTCTTTTGAACAATATCAACAAATGGTTATGGAATAATGTACAAAAGTATAGCACAGAATTAAATTTGGCATGGAATATTTGTTCTAAAAATTCTATTGCCGCCATGACAAGCAAGGATTTCATTCGATTTATTTTACTTTTCTGCCACTTTTAGCTAATCGCAAAGATGAGAACATGTGATGATATGATGGAAAGAATGAAGCGACATTCACAAATAACACCCATGCCCAGGTCGGGATTCGAACCCAGGACGCCACGAAGGTAGGCTTTTTGACGAATTTCTCTCCCTCTGCATGAAATTGTCGACCATTACCAACTTTCACTAAATTGATTTTCACAATTATCTAGTTGTTTATAACCTGACAAGTTAAGTCCCAATATCGCTGCGGAGCACTTCCTATTACGTCATCCTCCCCGCCACTCTTCTACGCAGTGGTCTGGCCTTGAGAATACCAGTGGTGCCAACTCAGCAAAATTAAGCTAAAACAAATATGTCAAACGATTTTCACTGTTTAGTGTGACGGTGCCGGCTCATATTATATCAGTAGTTCATTTTATTTAATCCGGCTTTTGAAAATGCGTGCTGTGCGCGGATCGTAAACTGTAGTATTACGTGCGCGCGTTAAGGTTTATAAGATAAACTACAGGGCGAATGACTTAATTTTCTGAATGCGACATCGAGCAGTGGCCTGGTTTTTTAAAAAAGTCGAGT